>NW_006776752.1:612269-656608 GCF_000442215.2 Lipotes vexillifer
TATATATATATATATACATACACACACACACACACACACACACACACACCACAGAAGGAAGAGAAAGGGAAAGCGAGAGAGAACCATAGCTTGGTTCCAGATGTTGCCACTCTGAGGAGGAAGTCTGCACTGTGCCGAACGCTAATGTCGGTGCAGGCCTGAGCCTAAGAACCCCAGCCTATGCAACGTTTCCCTTTAGTATCAAAGAGGGAAACTTGGGGTGTTTCCTAGAATGTTCTAATGTAGGCTCTTGGGCCAATAAACAGACTTTCTCTTCTGGGAGACAGTGGCCAAATCTGGGCAAGAACTCAGGTTTCCCAACAGCTGTATGACCTTAGGCAAATCATTTAATCTCTTTGGGCCTCAGTTTTTTCACCAGTTAAATGAGGTCAGTTGGACTCATCCCTAAATCAGTGTTTCCTAAAATTGTTAGATGGAACGCCAGAAAACTGTACTCTACCCCTTCCTGAAATTCCACAGTGCAACTGAACACATTAAAAGGTCTGAGAAGGCCCACAGAAAAGAAACCTGCTCAGCTTTGTTTAGCCCACAGTTCCACTTCCCCGTTTACTCGACTACGGTACCTTTGGTCATGGCTTATGCACATCTGGTGTCAGTCTGCTTGGCCTGCTATAACAAAATACTATCAACTGGATGGCTCTTCAACAAGAATTTATTTCTCATAGCTCTGCAGGCTGGAAGTCTGAATCCCGGTCAGGTTCTGGTGACAGCCCTCTTGTGGGCTGCAGACTGCTGACTTCTCCTTGTGTCTTCACATGAGAGCTCCACCCTCATGACCTAATTACTCCATAAAGGCCCCACCTCCTAACACCATCACATCGCGGGGGTTAGGATTTCAACACAGGGATTTGGGGATAACTGGAATATTCAGCCCAAAGCGTTTAGGGAAATGTCACTCTCCATAGAGTCTACATGAATCTAGCTCTCCTGGCCAGCCCCAGTTCATGTGTCCCCCTGGCTCCCTGAACCCCACTGCCGCTTGCATGTGTGCACGTACATGTGCACACATACGTGCACACACACAGAGGAAGAGAAGCTGGGATTCTTAGAGGAAGCATCTTGCCGTTCTCGCTGTCACTTCTTGCTTTGCTAAAATCTTACAATGTTAGATCTGGAAGAGGCAGAGAGATCCTCCAATCTAGTGGATTCTAGTCCTCATTTGATGAGTATTTAGAAAGGGAAGTTGACCTGCCAAATGCTGCATAGCTTATTGGTGGCAGAGTAGGAATGGCAGTTAGGTTTCCTAACTCTCTTCCATCTTCTGGGAAGAGTAGGTAAGTGACCTACTCTTCTACTTTAAGTGACTCAAAGACCTTTTGAGTGCTATGGTCACTTATGCTGGGGCAGATGTAGCTAAAGGTGTTTCCCAGTTTTCTGCGTCAAGATGTAATTAATACCTGGAGTAACTCTGGACACGAATGCTATCAAGATATCAGTCAGCAAGTCCACAAATATTTCTGAACATCTATTTTGTGTCAGGCAATTTCATCAACATTGCTAATACATCAGTGAACAAACAATACAAGCTTCAAAGAGGTACAGACAGTAACCATATGAACAAATAAACACATATAACTTGAGATCCTTATAATTGACATGAAAGCATAATTGGGTGGGTGTGGTAGAGAGGGCTAAGAAGTGGCCTTGGGGAGGAGCTAGAGGCTGCGCAGACAAGCCAGTGTGGGACAACATGAGGGCAGGCTCCATCTACAGCCCCAAGAGGACTCCAATTTGATGAGTGATGCTCATCACAATACACAGTGGTCATAAGCTACCACTTACTAAGCTCCTCCTGTGTGTCAGGCACTGTACTAAGCCCCATAGATCCAGCTGCTTCTTTAATTCCTCAGAGTTAGTTAAGGACAGAGCCAGTACTAGAACCAAGTCTGTCTGCTTCTGAAACCCAGTATTTATTAGGAGAAAGCTCATTCCATTTTCCAAGGACAGAAGACCACACATTGTTCTTTTTCCTGGAGACGCAACACTGGGGTTAAGTAGTTCTTACCGTTACCAGTTCCTCCCTAACAACTTAGGCTACATTTTACTTTTCACTTCATTCCATCACTCGTAGTTCCACCCTCCAGAGACCCTCCCCAACACCACACACAAAATCAGTTACATCCCATTATCTGATGCTAGTTATGTTGATACCTCAGAAGGGAGAAAAGTATGTTTTTAGGAGTGGAGATTTTGCTTTTTTCCATTCTGTTCCCTCCCAGGAGGGAATCTCAATATTTTTTCTGAAATCAGACATTGAGTGTGGGTTTGGAACTGAGTGGGTAAGGGGATGGATATGTACCACACCTTATTTATTCTCTCTTCTGTGCAAGGAAGGGTCTCAGCTGTTTCTCCTCCCAAATTGAATTCTCTTACTCTTGAAGAATGACCCAAGCAAAGACACTTCCCAAACATCTGAAATCTGAGACTTGTGCCTGGAATCCATGAGGCTCATGGTTTCCAGATGGAGAGACCGGAAGAAGAGGAGGTGGGGGAACAGAGGAAGGAGGGTGGAGGATAAAAGGCAAGGGGAAGCCTGAACTCTGGATCACTCTGCCTGTGAACCGGGCCAGGCCTCTCATTTGTTCTGCAAGTCTGCCATCTGAGAACGTGCCAGGCCCAAAGAAACGCAGCAGCTGTGCACATCCTCGTGAGACTGTTCCAGTGATTACTAGGAAGTAAGTCATCGTGAAATTGTCCCTTCTGAGGGCGGTGACTAACCTCAGTAGCACAATACAAAAGAAAGCCCATGGCTTGGCTATGAAGAGGGGCATAAACACTCCAGACGGATTTTCTCACCATCTCGGAAATGACAAAACACAGACACTTCTAGAAATCTTGGCTTCTTTACACCACTTAACCAGATGCAACAGTGGACCCCCAGGTGACCTAATTCTTCCTCCACATGTCTTGTCCTCATGCCAGAGGCGGGGAAAGAGGTTTAAAAGGCAACCTAGTTTGGAGTAAATTAACAGGCAAGTATAGTTCGGCCATAAGTTGGCTAGGTATGGTCTCAGAAGGAATGCTCTTTTTTGATCAGACAGGCCAGTATCTTCTAGGGAAAAAAGGAGTTTGGGGAAAAGAGATCAGAACCCCTGTTAGCAGATGGAAATTGGTTTTTTAAGTGCTGAGAAAATACCCATTTTTATTGTTATCAGTGGTTTCTTTACCATCATGGCCACCCATAATCACCCCACTGACAGAGTCAACACCACCACCGCCACCAAGCCAAAGAGCAATCTTACTTGTCTATCGTGGTTCTTCCCACTTGGAATAGGCTGAATCTGATACTAGGATATAGCCATCCAACTGGGTCAAAAGGTCCTAGAAGCCTGAATGTGTGGAGAGAAACCAAATACAGAAAAGTTACTTCCAATTAACACCTGCAATCTCCACATGTCCTAATAAAAATGGTGAGGCAGCAAATGGCGACCTTCAAGCCAGAGAACTACACTTGGACTCAATGTTTTCAAGAGCCAAGCCGAGTATTCAAGCTCCTCATAACCTGATCTTCTGGCCTGGGACATGTAAGTGTTCAACAACATTCTGGCTCGGGGGAGAAAGCAAGCAGAGGTGAACGTATTCTGTACTGGCATGACTTCAGCAGACCATTCATCTCACCCTGAGGTATGAAGGGACACTGCCTGCCTCCTCAGGCTGAGCAGTGCCCAGAATTTATGAACTTCCTCACAGTATGATGTGAATCTGGGGCCTGAGCCAGGCATTATCATCAGGAGAAGGTGGACAATTTCCCTCTCCCTCCCCACTCCTTTTCCTATTGCTGACTGTACTGTTCAGACATGAACTATGATTTGACGCCTTCTGCTGCTAAGGGTGTTACAAAATATTGGTTGCAATGTAGTCATAAAAAGTGTTTAAGTAAAAGAAAGAGAAAGACAGAAAGAAAACAAGAAAGTAGAAAAAAGAGAAAATTATAGCAAATGTCAAAACTCATCATTACCATAAGCAGATGAGTAGGCAGGGAAAAATCTTTGCCTGTATACCAAATGGAATGCAGCTGATTAACTTACATCATTTCTATACACAATCAACAGTGTTGAAAGCAGTGCATCTTGCGATAAAGGATAGTTCCAGTCACATGTTTCTCAATTTCTTTATCTCAGGGTCATCGGATCAGGGCCAGATTGCCACAAAGGGCTCAATGACCCATGGGAAGTGAATCATGTTTTCATTCCAGGGCTTAATATATGCATTATTACATCACTATTAGAAGCAAGCGACTCTGTGGCTGATGGCTCCAGTGTGGATTAAGGTCAAAAGTGGCCCTGGAGACCAAATTCCCTAGTGAGGGTTTGCCACACAGCTCCATGTGTCCTTTGCTTCTGAATTCTTCCTTCTCCTAGCAACAACTACTAAATACCAGCTTCCCAGGCTGGTATTATGTCTACATAAGATTTATTTTTCTTTCAGCAAAGAACTGGAGAAATACAAGTAAGAACCTGGTATTACAGGTTAAATTGTGTTACACCCAACTTGTGGTGAGGGTCCAAGTTTCTTTTTATTTTGCTGTAATGACTATTGCTTGAAATAAATGGGCAATTGACAGGGGCTGAGAGATAACAGGGATGCTTAAGTGAGTTTTATAGTAGCAGTATTTGTTGTAACAGGATTTGACCTGTATTCTGGTTATTAGTTTTATTCATCAATTGGAAACTTGGCACTTCCATTGTTCATGCCATTATATGCAAAGCACTGTAGCATGAAAGTCACTTACAAAGCTATGAAAAAACTCTCTAAACACAAGAGGCTCCTGGAACAATAAAACCTCAGGTGGGGGATGTTTTGTTTTAACTAAATGTTCTGGATAGTCCAAGGTTTATTCCTTTAACCCCTAAAAGGGGAATTTGTTTCATTTTTCTTTACCTTTGTGATAGAAGTATTTCTAAAATGTTTGACATGCAAATTCTTGCTTTCTTCTGAGCGTAACTTAGTTTCTTTAGGTGTGACGCTCAGGGTCATCACTTTGAGTATAATTACACAGTCCTATGATATGCGGTGTTTAGAAACTGAGATGTGTAAAGAGCTATTTTGGGCACTAAATGCCCCCCCTAAAACAGTGCTTTTTGAGCTCTTCAGTCTACTTAAACTTTTTCTGTGTTCTCTATTGCTGTCAACTCCTTCTCCTTCTTGAGTTAAGTTTCCTCTAGAAATCTGTTTTCCGCCCTTAATCTGCTGTAGGCTTGGAAACCAGACAGCAAACATTTAGAACTATGTGTGAAACAGGAATAATTAGGTTCTGGGTAGGTGCTTTATGGGCAGACAGATGGGCTTTCTCTTATGTGTTTGCTTCTTACTATTTATTTCAACTGGTCAGAAGTCTTGTTTACTCACTTCTTAATTCTCAGTCATTTTTGAATGGGTCCAGCAGAGGTTTCAGATTTTTCCAGTTCCGTCTCAGTTACTCACTGTCAAACCACTTGTGCAGATTTCATGTTTAAGAAATAGGGATAGGTGAAGCTGAGCCGTAGGTAAATGAGTTGTGACTGACTCCCTAAAATGGTATGAAGGTTGTGGGCCATTTTTGTAAGGCAAATGGTATGCTATGGCCATGAGGGTTCAACTCAGTAAATGAACTATAAAACAGACAAGCTGCCTCTGCAGTCCCTTTCCAAGAATATGAAGCTGGCCTACTATCAAAGCTGTTGGAGACGCCTTCAAGATGTTTAATTAAATTACAGGCTCAGTGCCAGAGTTGGCTGACTTTTGGGATTCTAGGACTATGGCAAAAGAAGCCATGGCTTTGCCTCTCCTGGTGATTTCATTATTTATGGCCTTGGAATAAAGGAGATAAAGCAAGTCTAATAGCTTCCTCCTTCCAAAAGTGCAGTTTCAGGTCAGAAGAGAATTTCACTGCTCACCTTAACCCTCCTTCCCTCACTGTACACTGTACTTTGCAAACTGTACAAAACAAGGCCTAAAAAAGACAAACTCCTTTGCCCCAAGGCCATACTGTATGTGTCTGTGGAGAGGGGGTGGATGGGTGAAGGTTATTCACCAGCATCAGCTGGAATCTGTGCAGCTAGGAGAGGAGAGCTTTAGAGCCAGGGTGTAAAGTCTGCTAGACCTGGGTTTAAATCCTAGCTTCCCATTTATTAGGGTGTGACCTTGGGCACCGTATTTAACTGATTCCTGAGCAATAAAACAGAGGATGATAATATTAGTGCTGTGAGAATTAAATAACGTAAAAGGCAACTAGGACAGTGCCTGGCCCAGAAAAAGACCCCACTAAACGGTAGCTATTATTATTAACAAAATGAATGATTTAACCTGGAGACTCTAATATTTAACGAGTACAGATACTCAATGCAGCCAGTTATTGACTTCAAGCCGCCTTTCGTTTTGTTTTCTTTTCTGTGACACCTTCTCTTGTTGATACTGGCAGCCTGACTTTCTGCTGGGGGTACTTACCTCTGGTGCCTTGTCAAGGCCCGGAGATATTCTAGACCAGCTGCAATTTCACTTTTATGAGTGTAAAGGAAATAGGGCCACCTGTAAGTTGGACCAAGCAAAGATCAATGAAACAAAATAAAGAGTTGTAGCTTTCAGAGGGAAAGACAATAAAATGAAAAAGGGCTGAGGCAATGGGATGCGGTATTGAGATACTGGCACCAGGAAGTAGGGAAGAAAACCTCCAAACACATTGTGGTTTGTTAAAACACCGAGACTCCCAAGTACTACAGTGCTTGGCAATCCCATCCCACCAGGCAGAAGTGTGCTTAGCAACTGGGGAGGGAGGAAGTGGGCCTAATGATTATCACAGGGGACAAGAGTCTCCCGGCCTGGCTTTATCAGCGTGGCTCACCGCATGACCTTGAGTGACTGACTCCCTCTAGAACCCTATCTTGAACAATTTCTCCAAAGTTCACATACAGCTTCTAGCTAACTAAAGGGGTTTGATGGAGACAAATTTGTTAAAAAATTTTTTTACAGCAGGGTTCATGAACTGCAGCTCCTCCAGACACCTGCTGGTGGGTTTTAAGGATGGATTTGAAAAACTGAATTGTAATGCCTTTAGGTAGGAATTGTACTTTCTAATTCATACAGTATCTACTATATTGAGTTTTCACATTTTGCCTCTTGATTTCAATGCATTCTCTGCTCCTGATACTACAAACTGGACTAGACTTGCTTTCATTTAGAACTTAATTCCATCTCTTCATCAGTTATATCAAATGTGTACTTCTAAGGTTCCCCAAAGATGATTTTGCTGGCCTAACCGTAATTTGCTCTATGAAGGTTTTTTTTCTAGCAAATATGGTAAAAATTCAAGTTTGACCACCACCCTGGCTAATCCAAATTGTAAAGCTTTAACGTTATTTGAAAACATCATTCAGGACCAAGCATTCTTTACTTAATAATCTACTTTGCTCAGAAAATTTAACCTAGGCATGGATCATTTCACTTTGAGGAGAAAACATTTCTTTAAATAACAATGACTTTAAGTCTGCCCTTTTGCCACTCCCAGAGATCTCCTAAGCTATGCTAGAGAAGTCAGGGGCAAATGAGTGTCCCACCTCTCATAATCAAAACACCATCATCTCCAGCATTATCACAGTTAACAATGCAGATCACCATGAATATTTACACCTAGCAGGGTCCCTTGTGCACAACTCTGAGAGACAAATTGTATTTCCAGTAATAGTTTATTGATTTCCAAATGCACAGGGGCACTGAGTCCAAACATCCTGGGAGAGCAGTAAATCTTTCTTACAAAATAATTTACAGTATGAAAATGATATACTGAAACATTAACTCAAATGTGTAATTCCCGTGAAAGACTGAGTGTTCCCTTGTTCAATGTAAAGTGTGAAAGAGGAAGACGACTGAGGAGGGAATGTGACTGTGCACAGGAAAACAGGCAGAGGACAATGGGTTCGTTGGTTCTCCCCAGCCACGCAGTGTGGCTGTCACTGTAGAAAGACTGGTCAGGTTTAAGTCCCGTTAAGTATAAATCTACTGTCCCCTCAAGGTCATATCAAGCCCAGCACGGGCCCTGCAGCGCTTTTTGTACCAGTATACCCACTCGTGTCTTAATTTATTTTTATTTTCCTGCCCGGGCGCGAAAAAGCGCGTGTTCTTGTGTGTCCTTGGTTCCAAATGCTACTGTTTTACTAAGCAGTCCCCATGGGCCTTTACAGCTCTTGGAACGGGCTGTGGTGGGGCTTCAGAAACACCGTTGGGCAAGGCAATATTAATGAGATCTGAAGTCTCCCCTGCAGGCCTGCAGGCCTTCTTTTCTCTCAGGGCTGGGCTGAGTCGATTCATAATGAGATAGATTTGTTTTTTAAACAGAAAATTCCAGTTGTGCTAGGCACACCGTAAACATGCAACTAATTTTCTTATCGGAAAGCACGTGCTGAACAGCTACTGAGTGTGGCATTTCAGGTACTGGCAAGAGGGTATTTTCGAGAGGACTTCCTAAGCCCTGCCACGCCCGTCGGCCGTGAATTCTGCAGCCGTGCCCTCAGGCCTGACTTGAGTGGTTAGACTCTCAGGTCACCAAAAAGTCTGGCTGCCCAAATTTCCCATATCATTAGACACCTTGGAGTAGGGCTGCAGTGCGACTTCCCTCAGGGCTGTCACCTTGGCTCAATGCTTTAGGAGCTGACAACCTTTGCAAAGGAGTTGCTCTTCTTGTTAGCATCTTGTAAGCAAGCGACTAAGCCCCATTATCTGGTGACACTTGTAATCAGGGCTGGCAGAAACCTCTGCGGTGGTATGCGAGATAATGAGGCGGTTAAACTGTGTGTGTGTGTGTGTGTGTGTGTGTGTGTGTGTGTGTGTGTGTGTGTGTGTGTGTGTGTGTGTGTGTTCACACATCAGGTGTTAGCAGGAAAGTCTATGTTCACAGGACTTTGAATTACCACATCCTCACAGACTGGCTAGGTTTACTAAAATATGAAGATTTCCTTTTCTGCAGCAGTGTAGCAGCTGACATTTTCAAATACAGTTAGAGAGCAGAACACTCCTCACTTCTACTATTTCTGCGAAGTTCCGTACTCCTGAAGGCCTAAAAACACTGTATTTATGGGGGATGGCACCAAAAAGGAAAGGTGTCCTCCAACTCCTGGGGGCAGGCTCAAGTTAGCAATGTGTACTTAGTGTATGTGCTAAAGGAGAAGAATAAGGCTAACTTGCTGCCATTTCTGAGCCTCAACTATAGCCATAAAATGCAATTTTGAAAAAGAATCCATAGAGTGGAATGGTCAGACTGCAGGGGGGGAACCTGCAGTCTTTTTCTCTCTCTCTGTTTTAGGCATACACAGAGTTAGGAAGAGCCGGGTACAAAACCTGGCTCCAATACTTCCTAGCTGTGTAACTCAAGGCAAGTGACACTTGCCCTCCAAATCTGTATTATCATCTGAGAAATGGGTCCTCATAGTTGGTCCTCAATATTTTAAGTCATTTTCCTTTCTGGGCTGTCAGAGCAGAGACTCCAAGCACTTCTTGGAATTGCCCTGGATTTAATGACAATCAAATCAAAGGACAAACCCCCTCTTAGCCTCCAGATACCCAACCTTTGGAAGGGAGCCAGGATTTGCTGTGAGGACCCAATTCATTCTGAAGACATTCATTACCTGCCTCCCTTGATGACTTCTCCCTAGGGATTTCTGCAAACCCTGCAGCCATTTAGGACACACTTGTGAGCAACTCTTACTGACCTGGTAGGAGGGAAGTCTCATCATGCTGGGGCTTAAGGCCGAGGAGCATGCTCCAGCTTTGAGGAAGCTGGTGCCACTGCAGGAAGCATCTTAGTTCTTACACTGATAAATGCTGCCGGCAGGAACTCAGGAGCCTGGGCAGAAGCTGCTGAGCTGTGTTTAATGCTTCCCTGGTTAAAGTTTTATCAGGTGCTGAAAACAGCAGGAGCCCATAAAGCAAATCTGAAATCCTTTCTAAGTAAAAGCGAAAGTGCTTTCCTTGAGGATTACAGAGTATGATAATTTATTGAGACAGGCTGGCACGTGTATGTATTTCCATTCATATCCATTGCATAAATGCCTGGGTTTCCCAAATACTGATTTAAAGTAATAACATATGATCAGGTACGGAGGAGCCAGTGATCTGTCCATTGCTAAAATAAGGCTACTACTTGGAGATTAAACAATACTTATTGGGGAAAGACAACACAAGCTTCCAAATACTAAATTCTTCTTAATATTCTGATTTTTAAACTCTTAAGAATGGCCACTGGTCCTCCTTTAGGAGTAGTTTCTTTGGATGTGGTTGGGGGTTGTAATTAGTGGTATGCCCAAGTTTCCAGTCTTTGTGGGCAGAAAGGTAAAGCACTGAAAATGTCTTAGTCATTTGTTGGCCACCAGTTTGAGAGAAAAATACTTTTTTTAATTTTAAACAGCCCAAACTACTCTCAGCCCCAATGTCCCAACAACGTATTTAGTGAGCAAGGGTAATCCTAACCCAGAAGCATATACACCTGGTAGCTTCCTGGCCTCAAAGAAACAATCATTTCATAGCATGCACAGGACTGAACAGTGATATAGACAGGATTCCTATAGTAAGTAAGCATCGTTTCTCCCTCAAAACCATCCTGCACACACATATCAGTTGGCCCTAAAGCTTTGTGATAGGTATACAGGCAGGCAGGCAGGAAAAGAGGAACTTCCCTCAGTGCAGGCTCCTTTGTTTCTGCCTCAGAGGCACTAGAAGTCTAGGTCCTGAGTCAACAGAAACCCTAAGGCTGCTTGGATGTAGTTCCAATTGTACTTCTCAGAAGCGAACACCAAAATACCACTAAAGGCAGAGGAGAGGGAACACACACCCCACTCGCAAATAAAAATTTTCTGTGAAGTCTCCTATTTTATCTTTACTGTTTATGTATACAAACATTCTATTTCATAATATAATTGTGTTTGTTTTATCTAAAAATAATGTCATTCCCTGACTCCAAACCATTTGTTAAGTAAAACTCCTGTTTCAGAAGACGCATGTTTTTTAGTTTGCAGTTTTGTATTCCCTAGTACATCATTGCTTATTTAGGAGTAAAAAACTTGGTTGTAAGGAAATGTGCTTTGGGAGTGGGGAAAGACCAGAGTCCAACCACGGTGAGTCTCTGCTCACGTTACTTAAGAGGAGAGAGCCAGCGTGTGGGAGATGACCTGGAGGTGGGGAGAGCCAGGGGAAGAGGGGTCCCTGCTGGAGTAAAAGGAAGGTATATCTGCCAGGAGATGGAGCTCGATTCAACACACCACAGAGGGCCAAGAATTCTCCCCACACTGCATTTAAGCCAAATTAGGCTAAGCTGGGGGAGGGGGAGCAAAACCTACACTGAAAATTCCCATTTGTAATACACATTCCAGACTTTCATGCTGTGACAAGACCCATAAAACCTCAGAGTCCACTCAAATAATTCAGGTTCCATCAGATCCTTTAGTGACTATTTTGGAAACTTAGGCAATTTGAGTTCAGAAATACTGATTTCGATTTCAACTTTTAATCAGATCTCTTTGGCCCTTTTTCTTTGAAAAAAAAAAAAAAGTCATTTCCTTTCTATCTCTTCAATCTTTTTTTTTTTTTTTTTTTTTCCTTTCCACAGCACTGAATTATGAATCTGAAATCCTGGATAACCTCATGTGCTAAAAATATCTCTATATATTTCTAACTTTTAACTCTTTATCTGTTTTCAAGCCATCCATATTATTTCATGAAACCACATTTTCACAGATGTATTAAATGGACTTTTAGAGACGAACTATGTGGGTTGATTCGGCTCTACTTTTCCCTCATTTATTCCATGCTTCAATATGAATAAAGTGTGGTTTTATTAACAGGTAGGGAAACAAATTCTGACTGCCCTTCAAGATTATTCCAGATCCTTCTTAATGAAGTGATACTGTTTGGGTATACAATATGACAGGGGCTGGCTTTCCTGAGCAAGTTCAAAGCAGCCATCGAGGGATTTACCTGAAGGACCCTTTAATTGCTCCTGGTTGATCAAAGGGGCATTTTCCTTGACCTATCACGACAAGAGAATGAGAAGCACAGTCAGTAAGAGTAAAACTGGTCATTCCTTGGAGAGCTATGTGCCTGCTGTGGATCTGGGGAGGCATCTGGTGGAAGCACGTTTGTTGCTGGGCAGCTTTCACAGGAATCAGAAGCCATTACATATACGCCGTCACATACACACAAGGGGGAGGGATGATTTTCCACTGGGGATGGCAGGCCTTCATGTGTCTTCTTCTTCACTGGCACCACTACAAAGGAAAGGAGAACCAAGTGAGTTAAGACTTCACAAGCACAAGAAGGGGGGCAGCCTAGTCTACTGACAGAAGGCACAGGCTCTGCTGTCAGACTCCCCTGGATTCCAGCCCTAACCCTACCACTGCTGGGCACTGTGGCCAGGGGCAAGTTACTTAGCCTCTCTACGTTCTGATTTCTTTATTTGACTGCAGAGATAATGATGATAATAAAACCTACTTTCTTAGGTTACTGGAGGAATAAATAATACATATAAAATGCCTGTGCCTGGTACACAGTAAGTGAATAGCTATGTAAAGGAGCAGGTGAGGGTCATAATATTTTTTTACCTTGACAAAATAAATTGCTGGTAAAAATCAGGAGTTTGATGTCCCCTAAGCCTTAAAGACACCTATTGTTAGAAAAGAAAGGCAAAGAGAAGCTATCATTCTGCAACACCAAATGGCACTTCTCACTTGGAATAAAGCCAAGGTTTTAATTCATGCCACAGGAACAGTCACTGGGTTTAGATATCACCTCCTCAGAGAAGGTATTCTATCTAAGGCAGGCTCCCTGGTTACTCTCCATCTCCATCTTATTTCTTCCATAGCCCTTATCATGTCCTATAAATCATTTGTTTGCTATTTACTCTCCCCTCTACCCCCACCAGAGCATGAAAGAATAGCAATACTGTCTATTTTATCGACTACTGTTTATCTAGCACTAGGACTGTGCCAGGCATATAGAAGTGTTCAATAAATAGTTGTTTTAAAAAGACAGTGAGAAATAAAAACAGGAAGGGAGGGAAGGAAGGAGCTGAAAGAATGGTCAGTCATGACTGACTTGACCAGGGCATCCTAGATGTCAGTAGTATTTCAGTGGCCAAAAAATGAGTTGTGAGTCTCAGAAGCATGGCTAGAACCTCAGCTGCTCAGGGTTAGAGCCTCCCTGGCTTGGTCCTGGGAGAGAACATTGTTGATACAAGCACTAGGGCAAGAAAAAGTCAGGGCCAGAAGAAGACTTACAAGGACACTTAGAAGGACGAAAGCAGCAAATGTGCCTAGTTTCTCCTCCTCCACCGCTTCTAGAGGCCACTGTCCTTAAAATAATAACAAGAGCCAGCTTGATCGAGTGTGCCAGGGGCACTGAGCTAAGCGTTCCTCACCCATTCTTTCTATTAGTCCTCACAATAATCCTAGGATGTAGGGACTATTATTATTATTACTATCCCCATTTGGCAAATGAAGAAAGTGGAGCTCAGAGAGATGTAAAATCCTCGGTCACATAGTAAGGCCTGCATTCTTAAAACTTAAGGATTAGTTTTGGCTGGATAAAGTCTGAAGCAGGCGAGTTAGGGAGCTTGGAAGGGAGGTAAATCCCCCTTCCTCCGGTAGAGGCAGGAGTTAGGGAAGAGGACAGGCCCGGGGTGTACATCAGCGCCCTGCTATGACCTAGAAATGTTTTTTTATCTCACAAGGGATTATCTATGCCTATATAAAAATCTGTGCTTTTCTGCATCCCTCTGGGAAGGCCTTTAAGGGAGAATATTCTAGACAACGGACCTGTAGTACTTCTGCTAAGGGCGAAACATTTCGAGGCATGGAGCGTGAAATTAAGGCACGTGCACTCAGGAGCCAAAAGACCCAAGTCAGCAAGCCTCGCCATCCAAACTCTGCCCTATTTCCATTCCCTTTTCCTGCCTGCTGTCCGATCACGGGATGAAGGGTGCATGCTAGGAAGGGCTGGACAGTGGACCGTCATTAAGGAGCAGTGTTTGGTGGCATCTGTCCCAAAGGGAACAAAAAGGGTCTTTCATGAAAGCGTCTCACTAGAATCAAGACCCAGTTGGAACCGGTGCCACTGTCTCCCCTTTGGTATTATATCCAAAGCAAGCTCAATGTGCTTTTGTCAATTTTCCTTCAAATATGAGAGGTCTAGCACAAGCATGCGCCCCTTCCTTAAACTGCGGTTCATTATTTAGCATTCTTAACTTGAGATGCATAGTTTAAATGGTTCACGAACCTACTGGAGTTGTACACAAAATTTTGTCTGTGTGTTCCTTGTCTGAGAGAGGCCATGATTTTCATCACATTCACAAAGAGGTCAACAACCCCCCAAAATTGAGTATAATGAAATTATAAATAAACTAAGTTCTTTTCGAGTTGCCAGGTCCCTTATTATAAGATGTGCAGAGTTGACTTGGGGAAAAGATCAGAAACCCTGACTGATAAAATCTTTTCTCATTATCCTAAAAGAGATCTGTTCTTGGGCCTGAATGACACAGCTCATCTCACAGTCTAAAAGCCTGAGACCTTGGAATTCTGGCATATCACTGGTTAATTTGACTATCTACTCTGTGTTAGGCATAACACTAGGCACAACAATGAACAAGATGAAATCACAGTAGTTGCCCTCATGGACTTCAGAGCCTAGTAGCTGACAGAGGGAGGGGGGAGGGGGAGGTAGGGAGGGGGAGAGAGAAAGAGAGAGGGAAAGGGGAAGGGAGGGAGACAACTTTTTGTCCAGAATAGCATCTTCAAATAAATCATACTCATTTTCATAATTAATGAAATTAATTAATTTTTTGCCTCAATAAAGAAGAAAAAATTGTAACTGAACTCTATAGCATACAGCTTTGTTCACCTTGTGTGTGGTCTCTCCTGGAGGGTCACACAGTATCATTAGTGTGAGATATCATCTGAACATCCCTTCTTCACTCTGTATATAAGCTGATCTGTGTTCACAGGATTTTATCTTAGTCTATAGGAGTCGAGGGGGAGAAGAAAGAGAGATGGAAAGGGGAAGGGAGGGAGACAACTTTTTGTCCAGAATAGCATCTTCAAATAAATCATACTCATTTTCATAATTAATGAAATTAATTAATTTTTTGCCTCAATAAAGAAGAAAAAATTGTAACTGAACTCTATAGCATACAGCTTTGTTCACCTTGTGTGTGGTCTCTCCTGGAGGGTCACACAGTATCATTAGTGTGAGATATCATCTGAACATCCCTTCTTCACTCTGTATATAAGCTGATCTGTGTTCACAGGATTTTATCTTAGTCTATAGGAGTCTACTTTCTCCAAGGGAAGTAACACAGCCTTCCACCTGAGCCACTTATCATCCTCCTCTGAAACATCTACCACTCACACTTTTATAATTTATAATTACAAATAATTACATATAATTACACACTTACATATATAATTTACATTTATAATCCTCAGAGGATATTGAAATTTTGAGTGTCCTGTTATTGTTGTTTTGAGAATAAACTAACTGAGGGTGTTAGATAGGTAGCCCATTCTGTAGTAGGTATTTACCATGAGAGAAGCAGCATTATGTAATGGCTTTGAAGTCACCAAACTAAACTAGGTTCAAATCCCCGCTCTGGCACTAATGAGCTGTGCAACTTTGGATGAGCTGCTCAACCTCTCTGAGTCTCAGTTTCCTTGTGGTAATACTTACTGTATATCTTACAGGGTTATTGTGAGAGTTTTATGTATTTTATGCAATATAAATACTTTAAAATGTTGGCTCCCTTCTTCAACCTGCTTTTCTTCTTATCCAGAATCAACACCTGCCTAACTTTCCTTCACCGTTGTTCTTCCGGCATCTGAAATGTTACATTCCAGAGCAAGTGCGCTCCTATCCCCAGATGTCCTTAAATTTCTGGAATGCCCTTCTTTGCTTCCTTCGAGAGTTTTTAAAATGACAACTCCAGACCTACAGATACTGAATAGAAAGAAAGGCTGAGTTCCATGGTTCTGACCCTTCTACTTGACAGGTCTCTAGAAAAGTCAGTCCCTGCCAAACACCGGTGAGGACATACTGAGCGAAGCCCAGTTAACTGGCCTCAGTCACAGACTGACCCAGTTTGAGAGAGCTGACGTGTCTAAAAGCAGCGGTTTCAAAACTGGGGTACACACACCTTTGTGGTACCTAATGATTTTCCAGGAGGTATTTGGTCATCGGTAATTCAAAGGAAATGAATGTCCAGATCCTTACCTTCCATACATACTCTTTGTTAAAACTGACCTCTCCCGGAACGTGCTTGTGACCTACAGGTTTTCTCTTCAGCCACTCTCACTTTTTACAGAAAAGAAATGCACACCCCTCATCCTCCCGAATCTCACCATGGGACCATTTTAGAATGCCTTACTTCTAAGAGGAGTCCTATGAGAACAGGGTAAGAAATAGTGAAGGATATAATCCCTTATTTCATCCAGGTAATAAACTCTTGGCAAAGCTGTGTGCCCTTATCTGTCTATCCACAGATCTAAGAATTCATATTCAGAAATGAGATGGATGTCATGAAGTGTGTACTAAAATGTTTATTTTAATTGACAAAATGAAATCAGACTTGGATCTGACAGAAAGCAAGACTGATTTGGCTGGATGGTTTGACCATGAAAACCATCTTTGTCAATGAGATTACACAGTGAATCTCGCCTGGAAATTTAATATGCTAAATCTGTAGTGCCAAAGTTTTGACAAAAATGTATATAAAGCTCGTACTACGCAGCATGTCAGAATTAACATCCTTCTCAACTATCTAAACTTGACATACAATTTCAGGAGTTAACTTAAAATGGGCAAGGAGGCACATAATGTTTTCTAAATTATTTTGGGGGTATAAGAACAAAAAGTGTAGCTAAAGGAACGGAGAGTTCCTAAATCATGACCGGGAGAGTGATGTGACACTTAACACCCCCTAGGGGTAGGGGTCCAGGTGACAGAATGGGACGAAGGAGCCCAGCCAGCAGAATGCTGTGTCCCCTCTGCCAGTTGGGCGCACTGCCTCATGAGCAATCCTTTCTGTCTTGTTGTGCCTGTGAAATTGAACTGTTAGAGGCACGCCCCAAGCCCCAGTCCTATTCAGCCCCTAAGCACCTGTTCATAAAGTGATTAGGATCAAGGAGTGTTTCACTGCCTGACAAGCTTTAAGACAGTCCATATAGATAGGCAGCTCCGTTTTTCAGCTTCCGTCCCCAGAGATGGATGCTTATAAGAGGAAGTTAATAAATGAGGTGGGTAGGCACTCTGATCTCGCAAGTTAGTCTCTTTTCCTGAGAATACAATACAACTTAATTTGATTTGGCGTCACTTATATCGCTGAGTCCTTGGCTATTTATTCATTATTGATGTAAAAAGGATTATTCACTTAAGAGGATGGAGAAATTAAGAGGTATCAACAGGAAGGAAGGCTAGATTCAGTTGAGATGCAAAAAGATAGATGTAGTATTCTCCAGAAAGGACGCCACATAGGTGCCGTATGAGGAATTAATGGGAAGTCTCCATTCACCATCTGAGGCTGCAGCTGCTCACTTCCAGTGAGAATGTGATCGGCCTGGCTGGGGGACGGGCCAAACACCCAGACCCGGAAATACTCCTCCACCAGACAGAGCAGAGCTGCTACCTCTGTCTCCCATGTCACCTGTCCCAGTAGCCTGGGCTGAAAGTGAGGGGTTACTGTGCTATGAGGAATCAGAACTTACGTATTTAGCTGCTGCCTGTGGAACTAATGTAAATTAGTTTTAAGAGATGTAAGTGTACATTTAAAAGAGATACAAGTACAAAATAAAGTAAAATGTCCTCCCCGTTTATCCTGGGTTAACTGAGAAAAACATCAGAGGACTTCACAGCTCCAGTCCTGGCTTTCCTGTGTGACTCTGGGACCCAGTTTCCCCAGCTGGGAAATTAGGACAACTCGCGTTATTAAGTGAAATTTACAAAAATTCAAACCAGACAAAAGCGAAGCTCCTTTCTGACTTACACATTTGCTAATTAATTAGAGCTCATTTATACTGTTTTTTTCTTTTGCTTCCTATGCACTGCCCTCTTTCCCCATTCCTCTCCAACTCAACCTGAAGGCTGACCTCAACATTCCAAGTTCTTTCACCTCTTTTTCTGGCTGGGCCTAAATGCCAGGTTGATGAATTGTACTATTTGATAAATACCTAGTACACACCCTAGTACAGTGAGCTCTATGGGCAAATGATTTCCCGTGATTTCCCAATTCATCGTGGTTCTTAAAGTCTAAAGTGGTTCCAACCCTTGGTGTGCCTTCCTTCGCAAATCACAGGAAACAGGGAGAAGGGCTCCTCTCTCTCTAGATCACATTATACTTGATCTCATGAATCTTCTCTCCTTCAGTAATGACCACTGTTCACAGACGGCCGACTTAATGTTCCAGGCACTGTGCTAAGCAATTTACATACACAATCTCACTCAACCCTAACAGTAGCTTTAGGATAAGTATTATCATCTCCATCCTACAGATCAGAGTAGTGAGGCCAAGAGAAGCTATGTGACTTCTTTGAGGTACACAGCTTGTAAATGGTAGATCCAGCTTATGCAGACTCCAGAACCCTCAGATGTGAAAATGCACTCGTGTAAGAAGACAGACATAAACCTGATCTTCTGACCCCTGGTTACCCAGACAATAAGTGACAGCCACTGAAGATTAAGATCTCTGAGGTTCAATTTTTTACCTGAAAAATGGGATGATAATATCTATTTCCAAGGGTTGTTGTAATGAGTTGGAAAGTACTTGCAAGTTCTTCTTTGAGAGGAAAAAATGCCAGAAAAGGGTAGGATGACTACAGAAGGAGAAGGAAGTAGACACTAGGTTTGTCTTTCAGCCCTCACAGTTGCCTCTGCCCCTATAGACCGACACAGGCACCTGTGAGACAGGTCTGGGGCTCCAAGGTGGCCGCAGGTCCACATATTGACCACAGTGCTAAGTTTGATCTCCATGTACCTTGCAACCTGTTTACCGTTTTTATAGGTGGCTGCCCTTCTTGCACTCCACTTGGGGTGGTGGCCCGTTTCTGTGGAGGATGGAAAGGCACCAGCAGGCCTGTTCAGGCCAGGGCCCTTTGATAGGGAGACACTTGAACAGAAGTAACAGGCGGGCTTCTTAGCCTGCCAGTGTCCCATGTGCTCTCAGAACTCCCTTCCTTAGAACTGAGTCTTCTGTTACTGCTGCTGCTGGATTTATAATGGAATCAGTTCCAGCCTTTTTTCTTTTAATTCAAAAAGCAACTTTTTGTTTTTTGCTGATCTGTATTTTCTGTAGCAAATACGTATTGCTTCTATAAAAAGAAAAAAAAACCCACTGCGTTATCCACTGGTGATAATCAACATGAACACATTGAAATATATTCATCTATACCCCTCCTATGCATATGTAAAAATATATACTTCACAGGCTCTTTCATAATCTATTTTTTTCATTCAACTATCAATCATGAATACCTTTCTTTATCGAGAAATGTATTTCTATGAGATTATGGTTCACGATTAAGTTGTATGGATTTATCATACCTGATTATTGGACACAAATTACTTCTACCTTTTCACTATAACCTACACCTCTGTGACACATATTTACGTTGGTGAATCTTTCGGTTCACCCTTAATTATTTCCAAAGAAAAAAATTCCCAGAAGGGAAACTCTTGGGTCAAAGTAAAAATTACAAAGATAGTACAGAGGGTTCCAATATCTAATTTCCTCTATTATTAACATCTTACATTAGTGCATTTGTTAGAATGAATCAACAAATTTGGTATACTAGTATTAATGCCAGTATTAACTGAAGTCTAGATTTTATTCAGATTCCCTTAATTTTTCCCTAATGTCCTTTTTCTGTTCCAGATTTCACCTGAGATACCACATTATATTTAGTCATCAGGTCTCCTTAGTCTCCTCTTGGCTTTGACCGTTTCTTAGACTTTCTTGTTTTTGACGACCTTGACAGTTTTGAGGAGTATTGGTCAGGCATTTTTGCAGAATGTCCCTCATTTGGGATTTGTCTGATGTTTTTCTCACGATTAGGCCACGGTTACGGGCCTCGAGAAGGAAAAATCACAGAGGTAAAAGCACCATTCTCATCACATCGTACCAAGGGCACATACTATTGATGACTTAGTGCTGTTGATGTTGACCTTGATTACCTGGCTGAGGTAATATTTGTTAAGGTTTTTCCACGGCAAAGTTACTTTTTTCCCTCTTCACATACTGTACTCTTTGGAAGGAAGTCACACCTAAGGAGTGAGGAGTTATGCTCCCCCTGGTTGAAGGTAGAGTATCTACAAAAATTATTTGAAATTCTTCTGAACATGAGATTTGTATCTTGTTCATCTATTTATTTACTGATCATTTGTTTATATCAGTATGGACTCATGGATACTTATTTTTACACTCTGGGTTATAATCCAATACTACCTGATTTATTTTGTTGCTCTAACTGTTCAGCTTTGGCCTTTGGAAGCTCTTTTAGTCCACTGCTGTGGCCCCTGACATGCCCTCACCAATGTAAGGGTTGTTCTGAGGTTTTGGGGGAGCACTTCTTTACTTTCTGACACTACAAAATGCTCCAGGCTCATCTTGTATATTTTCTGCCACAGTCCTAGAATCAGATATTTCTCCAAGCAAAGGCCATGTATTGAGTATTTTTAAAAGGATTTGATATATCCCTGTTAAATTGACCTCCAGAAATCAACTTGTACTGATTTACAATCATTACTCATACGGGTATGAGAATGCCCATTTTCCCCACATCCTCGCCAATGTCTGGCAGTTTCAAAGTGTCTGAGGATGAGATTGTGTGTGTGCGTGCGTGTGTGTGTGTGTGTGTGTGTGTGTGTGTGTGTGTGTTTCTCCTCTCTGAAATAACTTCTATGTTATTATTTGGTTTCCTGTTGAACTTCAAGAGGAAAATGTCATGGGGGCTGCAAGCCTTCCCTTTTCTCTGCCTTTCTGTTGGTCTTCCCCAACCTCCCTTCCCTTCCCCACCGCTGCTGGATTTCACAGAACTGACGACCTCCTGTTGTGAGGGCTGAAAGGAACCCTTCTCAACGCCTCTATTAGGGCCCAGGCAATTCCAGGGGGTAGGGGAGTGAAATGCAGCAAACAGCCCAAGGGTTTACCTTCCCAGTTTCCTGCACCTTCAGGAATTCCACCCGACCCAGTTTCCTCATCTTTTCTTGGCAAGTGAATAATGGAAACCAAATCTCAAGCAGTTTCCCTCCACAGAAATCTTAAACATAAGATTTAATAAAATGCTGGACTTCAAATTTCCTGTTGCCTCAGCTGCTGTATCTTAGAAGTTGCCAAAGAGGAGAAAAAAATCAATCAATACACTCGACATTAATCTCTAATCTCTGAACGAACAGTAGGCTTTTTTTTCAAGTGTCCCTTATTAGTTCTCAGGAGTTTTGAGTCCCATGGTGACCTTAAACTGAGGTCTAGAAGTTGTAGGAAGTCAGAAATTGGAAGGACACCAACTCTCAAAACCTACTTCTCATGTCACAGAGGGTTATGAATGTGCATTTAAGAGACAGGAACACCTAGGTTTGAGTCACAGCTTTGTCATTTGCTAGCTGTGGGATTCTGAGTTCAGTGCTCTTACCTGGAAATGGAGGACAACTTAGTACCTACCTGAAAGAGTTACTGGAGATTAGATGAGGACTGATATATAGAGAGAGTGCTGGACATATAGAGAGAGAGCTTGGAATGGTACCGGGCACCTAGAAAGTGCTCAATACATTTTATGGTTAGATGAAGAAATCAAGGCTAAGAGAGGCTAAAAGTTATACAGTGAGTTGATGGCGGTGAGATTAACTGAAAATCAGAGTTTCTGGTTCCTGAAAACACCATCATACCTGCAAGCCTCATTTATTAACAAGAGAAGAGCTGACCCTGCTGTCACATATGCACTATAGGCGTCATTCTGTCACTGAATGGGTTCAAGATTGCTTCTCAAGCCTGTTCTCTTGGTGTTTGATAATAGGCCGTTCGCTCATAACAATGGTCAAAAGCTATAATTAATTTATTGAGTGATTCATGTGGGCCAACCACTGTGCTCAGAACCTTAGAAGCACCATCGCCCTCTCCCACTGAGTCCACGCCCACCACACTTCCATGCTGTGTCTCTCCAGTCCTCTTCTCCACTGCCACCACCATCTCTTGCTTGAACTGCGGCAGTTGACTGCCGACTGGTTTTCCTACTTCTATTCTTACTTCACTACTGTTTAGCTTTCAAACTGCATTCAGAGTAATATTTTTTAAATGTGCAACAGATTATGTCACTGCTCCACTTAAAAATCCTTCGATGGCTTCCTACATCCTTAGAATAAAGCCCGTGGCCCACAAAATCCCTACATGATTTGGCCCCTGCCTATCTCTAACCTATTTCATGCCACTTGCCAGACACACTGGCTGTCTCTCTGCCCCTCAAATAAGCAGAGTTTGTCCCTGTCTTAAGGCTTTTGCATTTGCTGTTAAGTTTCAAAAGCTCTCCCCTCACAGCTTGGAATGCTGGCTCCTTAACACTTAGGTCTCAGCTCCAATGTCACCTTCTCTGAGGCTTTCCCTGACCAAGCAATCTAGAGTAGCCACCCACCCTACCCCTGTGCTATTACATTAGACTACTGTATTGTCTTCACAGCACTGATCACTATCTAAATTGTTTTGAGATGTAAGGGTCCTTAACTATTTTGTTCCCTGCTATATCACTAGTACCTGATAATGTGCCTGCCACCAGAGAAACCTCAACACAGTTTTTTTGAGTGAATGATCAAAACAGCCCCCCAAAGAATTATTGTTCCAGAAACATTCCAAGTCTTCCCAGGCAAACTGTGGGCAACTTGCTGGTCTCAGAGATACTGCCCAGGAATCTCACGGACAGCTTACTATATAGGTAAGCCCAGGCTCCACTGATTTTCTAACTCTCACTGCAATCACCAGGCACATACAGCCACTGGGGGTAACCAGCTGTGGATTAAATGCTGTATCATAAACGATGACTACTCTTACAAATGACTAAGCCTTACTTAAAGGTAAAGGTAAAGGATGTGTGTGTTTGATGGACAAGGAATGCTGTGTCACTGAGGGCAAAGCATAAGTAAGTTCAGGTCCAGCCCTTCCCAAGCAAGGAAACTTGAAGAACCAATTCACCTCCAGGAGGAAACGTTCTCACCTTCCTCATAAAACAGCTGCACGTTTGGCAACTTCCAGCCCTCTACCATGCAGCTGACTCAAGGCAGTCTTGGATTCCAAGACTTCAACCATTCGCCCCCTCACCCTAATGGTCCATGGAGGGAGAGAGTCATCCAGGCCAAGATGGAAATAAAGGGATGTTTATTCACTGCTCCTCTCCTTCCTTTGGATGAAACATCAGCTGAGGTGCAGATCCAGGAGTGGGACAGCTGTGTTAGTTATTGTGGTGGTAGCGACAGATAGTGGAAAAGCACACAACTAGGAATCAGAGACATGGCTTCAAACCTCATTCCAGTACACAACAGCAGTATGACCTTGAGCGAGAGGCCTCTTTAAACTAAAGTTTCCACGTCTGTAAAATGAAGATAATGATACCTATAAGTACTCGCTAAATGGATGCTACTATTATTTACTAGGCCCTGAACTAATCACCTCACCAACATTTTCACATTCAGTTTTCATAATAATAACCCTGTATAATAGCATTACCACTCTATTTTACAGATGAAAGAAGTGAGGAGTAGAGAAATGAATAACATCCCAAGTTCCACAGCTGGCAGAGCTGGAACTAGAGGGCCTGGCCCTTGTTTTCAACCATGGATGGTGGACTCAGTGTTGAGTGAAGGCAGCTATGAGGGGACTTGTGAAACCAGCTTGGCTGCATTTATCCAGCCAGGTTACTGGTAATGCCTCATTACCAGTAGCACAGACGGTAACCTCTGGTGATCGCTGAAGATTTTTCCAAGGCCTCGGCAGACTCAAACTCTAAACCGTGTACTAGAAAACTACCTCCCTGCTATAGGGGATCCCAATAGTCTCTTCTAAAGAAAGGTACAACCAGATGTTTTCAGTTTTTTCAACCACAGCCAGTCTGTGACTTTCCTATAGCAAGCCGGCTGCAAGTTAGCCATTTCCCTCCGATTCTCACCTCAGTTCTTGTGAGCTCTAGCAAACAGAATCATGCAAAAGGGTCTGCCACCAAGTCACCATCCCCTGGACGGAGTCTCTCTGGGTCAGACATCAGTTTCAATTTCATTTGTCCTGAGGTGACAGGCACCCAGGTCTCACTCATTTAATTAGGTTGCATAGAAAATATCTTTCAAGGCCTCAGCTGATTTTCACTGCACCGAACTAGAGAATAAAATTGGCGGAAAGTCGAGATAATGCCTCCTTGTCTGCCTTCAGGGAACCGGTGATGAGGGTGGTCTGATAGATGCCTGCTTTGCCCTTGCAGCCTCCAGGGGTTCAGGGACTCAGCATGCCTACACGTGGCTGTATTGTAAATGCAAGTCTTTGCCACTTGAACTCCTTGGAGGCTGAGTCTGTTTCTCATTGACCATTTTACCTCGAGTGTTTAACAACATGCCTGGCATTTAGGACACATCCGGTGGCTGGCACACAGCATCTCTCACTACCTGCCCTGGCCTAGAAGGGATTTAGCTGGTGAAGTGAAAGCTGGGGAAGGCTGACCTTCAGGGAAGAAAGCGGGTGCAGCAGGAAAGCAGACCTTCCTCCTAGGAGTGCTAAGACCTGCCTGCTAGGAGAGCGCCTGACGGAGGAGCACGGCATGCGAGGATCGCCCAATTTGGGGAAGGACCAGAATTCCCACACAAGCCCTCTGAGCTGCACTGACTATAGCAAAGCACTTCAACCTCCCTAGGTCTCAGCCTCTTACCTGACACAGGTAATCATTCATACGCTCTCTCAGTGAACCAATGTTTATCGAGTACTCACAATACATCAGGTACTGCAACAGGTGCTGGTGTTACAGTAGCGAGCCAGACTGACGAAGTCTGGTTCTCATCAAGTTTAATTTCTAGTAAAGAAGGCAACTAATAAGGGAGAAAACAAATTAATAATTTCAGATAGTGGAAAGCACTATGAAGAAAACAAAGCAGGATGCTGAGATAGAAAACGGTGGGTGCGTGTGTGTTGGGGGGCCAACTCAGGAAGGCGAAACTATCAGGGTCTACTGCTCAGAGTTGATAAGTATTAAATGAGATAATGGATGCAAGATATTTAACATACTTACTAACAAGTAATGAGCACGCCACCAAAATTCAACTGTTGTTATATTACTTCCTCCTGAGGTCAGCTGCCCCTCTTTCACCTCGCAGTGGTCGAGACCCTACTACACGCCGGGAAGGGGCATGCAGAGGGGAATCAGACAGGAGCTCACAGTCTGGCAAAGAATGTAGCCTACGTGCTACGAGCAAAGGAAGAAGTGGTAAATTCCACCCATGGAGTCAGAAAAGACTATCACTTAATGCGGACAGACGGATTGGTGTTTTCCAGGAAGACTACAGGGCCAGAAGAAGGGCATGCCAGGCGGAAGGAAGAGCTTGAAAAAACTCTTGAAGATGCGAAACAGCCTGGCATGTGCAGAGAGGTGTGGAAAACTCAGGCTGCAGTGGGAGAGGGCACACTGAGAGAAGAACTATCTCAGCAGCAGCTCTTAATGCTTATCTTCATGGGTCATATGCTTAAAGTGTCTCCTAAGAAGATGGGGTCGGGGGGATGTGGATGGAAAGAACAGGAGATGAGAAAGAAGCGTGTCAGGGCTCCATACAGCATCTACCCCATTGCTAACACTCCGTAATGTGAATAAGGGCTATGCTGAAGATGTTCAGCCTGAGGTCTGTGTGACTCTACCCAAGGCAGCACAAACAGATGTGTCAAGGGGGGAAACCAAACCCCCAGTGGTAACTCAAAATAAACCCTGTGTCAGGGGAAGGCAGGTGTCAGGCTGCTCAAATGTGACTACATCATCAGCACAAGTCTGAGACTCAGCCTAGAAGAGGAATGCAGGCGCCAGTGTATGATGCTGGGGGTCTGGAGTGAACGGACTCTTGCTCCCAATCAGAGCCAAGGACTCCCTCTTTGCCAAAGCCAGACTCACTTGTCCAAGAGTCTAAGGCCCAGGCTGGGGACATGAGAGGGCCCTGTAATAGGGAAACAGGAAACTACAAGGAGGTTTCTTGTGCCAAGTTAATCACTCAGGCATCTCTGCCAGCACATTTTCTCTGAGATGAGTGTAACTGCAGAGGAGATGTTTGTGTAAGGAACCATTCAGATGGAGCCCCAGTTCCCTGCCTGTTTACTACTCTGTCCTATCCCTGCCCTTGCAGTAAATGCTCTTGTCATGAGCCTCCCCAGGAAATGGAGAGGAAATTAAGGAAGCCATCTCCACCCCCAATATTCCAAAAGCTTATAATACAGCCAACAGGTCTGGACTGTAGGAATCTGCCCCTGCTGGGAGGAAGGCTGCTTAATGCAGACAGCCAAAGAGATGAATATCACATCCACTGTGCATTCAGCCAGTCTTACCAGAGGCTCCCCTTGGATTCCAGGTTAGTGCTGTCAGATGAGAGAGGGCACTCGTCTGGCCAGAAGAGAGGAAGATGACCCCAAACACATGAATATACCGAGCGGGAGAGCCAAAGCAAAGTGAGAAAAGAGGAACTGAATGCTACAGGTCTACATCCTTTTTCATGCCATTGCCCAATCACAAGACTGAACAAAGCCCACTGCTCTGACTCAAAGGGCTGCCCTAGGCAATGGAGGAAATCACATATACCCAACACGGCATCATGCAGAAAGCAGTCCAACCTTTGTCACATTCAAAAGATCTCTGCATAAGTCAGTGAGTCTAAAGACCGTATCAAAGTCGTTTCTTTAGTCTAAGGTACTGCACTTTTGGCTTAGCCCCCAGAGTTAAGAATCAGTAGATATTACCAGACAAGAGCAGGCCATGGGATCACCATAAGCCACTTGAGCACACATGAGTTTCTGGGTGAGTCAGCTGTCATCTCAGAAGCTGATGGGTTAAGATGGATGGTTAAGTTTTGCTGGGGAAAAAGAAGTAATACTCTTTAGAGGACCAGGACTAGGGTATAAGTACAGGATAATGAGGGAAGCAGATAAAGATTATTAAAGATACATTCTGCCTTCCTCCTAGGTTTTCCTGAAGCCAGCTCTGCTGTGACACTCCAATGACATAATCCTACCACTTCAGACCTGTTTCATGCATCTGCAGAAGAACCTGTTTATGGCTCAGTCTCAACATAAATCAGATGTCATTAAGATTTATTTATAATACCTGGAAAGCGACTGTTCTCAACTGGCCCAGTTATAGGGCTCAGCCAGAGCAGACAATCCAAACACCCCACCAGGCACCAGGGGGATGTTCCCCTTGGTATCGAGTAAGGCCAGTCACCCTCTAGGCCTGTGTAGTTGAGCGGCGTCTGCCAGCAATCTAGATGGCTCCCTGCTGCCAGGCTCTCAACCCTGGCTTTCAGACTGAGAGGTGCAGGAAGGGCACAGAGAAACCAAGGTTTGAATCCAGTCCTTCCACTTATTACCTGGGTCCCCCTGGACAAAATTTACTCCACCGGGCCTGTTTCCTCAACTGTAAAACAGGGTCCATGGCTCACAGGTTCTTCATGAATGTAAGAGCATATGGCACATGGTAAATGCTAATCAAGGACTGCTCTTGTCATGAAATGGTGTGCAAGACAGTGTCTGCACGTACCCAACTTTCCCCCATGTGGCTCGGTTCCCTTCTTCTTGCCTGGATTAGATCTTCCCTCAGGCTCCACATTCAAACTCCCAATCAGAATTCAAGTTTATACACGACAGTGAGCATATCAGATGGCTCTTCTACACCAGCACGAGAAGTTAACAAAAGTGCGCAGACCTTTTTCTTTTCCCACCCACTCCCCCGCTCACTACTTAAAACACGGCACAGGGTCCTCACCCAGCCCAGCACAGATGGGTCGTAGGGGCAGGGGGCGGGGGTGGGGAATGACAACAGAATAAATATTTCAGCTCACCACTTTGGGGAAAAGATGCGAGAATTCCTTTAGGGGTTGTTTTTAAATTAAAAAACATTTGCTGTGAGACTATAAAGCCACTCCTCCCTAAAAATTATTTTTAGGGCCCTTGGCTGAAATCTATACAAAAGGAAAAAAAAAGAAGTTAAAAAGAAGATGATAATTCTGTATATAAGAGTTTAGGAAAAGCCTATGGAACTACCTGTTTTATGTTCAGCTGGAAAGAGAAAGCTCTATTCCTTCTCAAAGTGCTTCCCCAATCTCTCTGAAGCCTGATTTTCTTTTTTATTTCACCAGCTTCACTCAGATATCACTGACATATCACATGGTGTAATTTAAGGTATATAATGTGATGATCTGATACATGTGTATATTGTGAAATATTTACCACAATAAGGTTAGTTAACACATCCTTTACCTCACATTACCATTTTGTTATTGTTGTTATGATCTGATTTCTGCTCAGAGCCTGGTGGGATGAAGGATTCTGGTGGGTACTCAGATGCCTCTTCTTGCCCACTGATGAGGATGGGCTCTGAAAATGGGGCTGGATGTGGGGACCAAGGCCGGAACCACTGGTCTATAAGAAAGACAATATGATCACCCACTCAACTCTTACTCGTTTGAAATGGCATGAATGGTCACAATGTGGCTTGTAAAGGGCATCCTTGCTAGGGGTCAAAATGATACTCTCAGATGAGGCCTAGCACAAGAATGTAAAAATCGTTTGGAGGAGGAAAGTAGAATAACTCCATGAATCTGACATAACTCCATACCAGAGGCTTTATTTTTTCTCTTTCATTCCAACTCCCCCCTCCCCTCTCCTCTGGTAAAGAACAGTAACAGCACTGAAATCCACAGATAATCCTTCAATCTCTGTGGCAGCTCCACTTCTAAACTCCTCCTTCACACTGACGGTTTTAACAGCTGCTAACAAGTCATAACAAGGACCTCTCTTGCTCCAGCCTGGAATATCGATATCCTTTCTCTTTCCCTACTCAAATCATACCAGCCTTCATGTCTACGTCTTTCGTCTTTCATGAGGGTGTGATGACCCTCCAGCCTACAGAGACTACTCATCATTCCCCCTCAGACTCTGGGTCCTGCCTGTAGGGCCCAGGGGAACTTAGCGATTATACTGTTCATGGGGGAGTGGTAGAAATGCAGGATCCTGAGGGCTGGTGAGACCAGGTGAGATAGAAGCAACCTAATTAAGAGAATATGCATGAAAACTGCCACGGAGGCAAGGCTAGAGGGGCAGAGTGGCAGCTGGAGCAATGAGCCACGTCTGTAAACAGGATCATTCATTACAGAGTCCAACCTTCAGAAGGTCCAGGAAGGCTAGAAAGTAGAATGCAAGGTGGGAAGGACTGAAGCATTCAGGAAGGAGGCTGTGAACATGATGGGCACTGGAAGGCGGTCCTGGCTGTGTGGTTCGGGGCAAAGCGCCTGAAAGGTTCAAGAAAGTCACACAAGACTGGGCACGAAGCACTTAATGTGAAATCCATTTCCCTGGCATTGATCCCCGCCACCACAGGCATCTCTTGTGGTGCTATTAACGTGGCATGAGGCTTGCCTTTTTCTCCTCTGGATAGCAAGCAGCCCCTCAAAGGCATGTACTGCGACTTATCACAACTCAGATTAGCAGTTTTATGTCTAAGACTTGTGAAATGAAGATAAGGGCTTTGCATTTTTCCTCCATTTCCTGTACGTCAATCACCTTCCCCTTGGTGAAGACAGTTGGAATTAGAAGGTTAAAAAAAGTGGGAGGCAGTCTATATGCCCTGGGGTGGGGGTCAGGCCGTGGGATAATGGCTGGTGGGCTCCAGTGTAGGCAGGATACTCCTAAGGGCACTGCACGCCTCTCACAGTGATAACACAAGACGCTGCAGAAATGTACTTCAAGCTGCCCTGTGTTCATTATCTTTGCTTTCATTTTGTTTTGGGTTGGTGTTGTTTAAGAATGTGGAAGTTTACCTGCCCCATAATCCTGTACTGATTATACTTCCAGACTGGATAGAGGTGGCAAAAGGTGTGAGAGGAATCTTTGGAGCCACTCCTCCAGTTGCCTGCCAGTTGCTCTGGGACCCATCATCTTCGCTTTGCTGGAGCAGAGCCTGGCTCCCTCCTCTAGTCCCCACTGCTTTCCCAGAGGTCAGCCACAAGCTCACATCAAGCAACAAGCAGGGATTGCAAACTGTGTGCCTGCTGGGAATATCTTTCTAGTGTCAAGCAACCATTAAAAGCACTTAAGGAAATCACAAGAGGGAGATGAGAGAATACTTTGGGGAGGTATAGTATAGGGAGGGCAGAAGGGAAAGCATCAGCCCACCTCCTGCCTTGGAGGGAAAAACAGGCCATAAAAAGCAAATTGGTTCTAAAGAATGGGGCTTCCTTAGGAAAACTACAGAACATTGTATCTCTCAACCAGTCTCCTGCTGGGGCCAGAACACTTCAGGGTGCCTGGGAAACCTTTGCTAATACAGAGTAAACATTTTAAGCAACTATGTATTTTTTAAAAACTATTCAATGAGCATGTGCTATAATAGGTACTAATATATAGTCTCTCATCCAATTTGGACTGCATCTTTGTGAAGAAGACACTATGATTCCCCATTTTACAGATGTGGAAACTGAGGTTCAGAGAGGTCAGTGGCTCGACCATGTTTGGAGTTCAGGTTTGTCTGACTGCAAAGCCAATATTCTTCCTACCAAAAAAAAATGTTGGGCTGTGACTCCTTGCCAGGTCTGTATCATTCTGACCTACCTGTTGTTATGCCTGGATTAATTAGGTACCATCGTGAGTGATCTGTAGAGCACAGTGGCCTTTCCTGTCCACTGATTAAAGGAAGAGTAAACCTATCTGTCTTAAGTGGGCTGAGTCTCTGTGATGGAATCTTTCTTCAATCTCTAGGTGTCAATAACCATCTAAAAGGGAAGGACTGGTTCTGAGATAAGCAGATAACATAACCTTGGGAAAGTCACTTTCCTCTCTGAGTTTAGTATCCTCATCTGTAAAATGGGTCTAATAAAACCTATGTAATACTAAATAAGACACCTTATTAAAACCCTTAATATTATATCTGGCACAAGGTAAATACTTTATAAATGACAGCTATTATTGTAATTTGTTTTATTTCAGATCAACAGTTTTGGAAAATACACAGGTTTAGCATCAATTTGTTCCCATTCACTAGATGCTGTTTATTGTTGAAATTTTTTTTAAAATCTTGAGTCAGTTTCATACCTAAGAACAACTATAACAGAAGAACGGCAGTGGAAGCACAGACAACTTGAGTTGAAGAAAGAGACACATATTGTCTCTGGGGCTGGTCCTCTCCCTTTCTGTTCAGTCATCTTAGAGCAGACTGTAAGCACAGGTATTTAGAGACTAGGAACTTATGCTATATACATATATGGCAGGAACCTTGAGCACTTTAGGAGGGGAAAGACATGTGTAGGATGAATTAATGCAAATGGCTTTGCTTCTAATTATATAGTCCCCTGAAGGCACATTTGCTAGAGGAACTCTCTTAAGATGGGCAGCTCCTGGGGAGGGCAGTTCAGGCTGGTTCCCTGGCCTGCCAGCCATCTTAATCGAGCAGAGAGCAGCGAAATGAAGGAGAATCAGGCTGACACTGTGTCCTCGCCCTTGCTCCTCACTCTGACCCCAACCCAAAGCTGCTCTGGTAGTAAACTGCATCTTCTTCTGTTCTCTGTCCATGGAAACCTGAAGCCACTGCTGCTGGAGACAGCTTCTATCTGCATCCTCATTTCTGCACCCCTTTCAGAAAGGCTTTCTAGGTTTGAAGCAAGACTAAACCCTGCCCCAGGGCAAAAGCAAACTGTGCTTCAAATCACTGGCCCTGAGGAAATGGCTTTTCTTTTAGAGGATACAGCAAGCCATTCCAGTCATTTGAATTTGCAAGAATGGAGAATTTGGGACTCAGAGATTCAACTCACAGCCAGATTCATTTGTGTTTTAACTAATCCCCCAAACAGTGTATTTGGTTCTACAGAACTTCCTGTAAAATGGTAGGCTTTTCAGTATAGGACAAGCGCTAGTAGCTTTTTGGCATGAAGGAAGGAAAGAACAATCACTTCTTTAAGGTTACTGCACTGGTCTTAACTGGGCTTATATCTGTAGGTAGATGTGGGGAAACTAGTTCTCTCAAGTCTGTCTTTCAGGTATTGACAGAAGAGTCAGGTGATGCAGTATGTAAAAATTAAGCCTCCAGAGACTCAGAGGAAACAAAGAAGGACAGACATTGAAATTCCACAGCCTAGTTTTTTGATAGAGATTTTCAGCAATAAAAAGCTGGTGAGATTTAAGATTACTCAGAGACCTAGAAAGACATTTTGCTCTCCCCCAAGCGAAATTTTAGAGACTTGCTTGCCGTTTTTTGTTAAAGGCAAAACCAAACATTTCCAGACCAATGGACTGCATATTGCAAATGTGTGTACAAACACACAAGCACACATGCACACACCCATACCCATTCTAAATTCAGTTTGCAACCTCTACTCCTTTAATTTGCCTTGCAATCACTGAGTCAGTAATCCTAAACTGAGTAGCCAATTTTTATTAATGGGCAACTCCTGACTTAGCTGGAATAGGTGTGGTATAAAAATGTATGATTTTACAGAAATTTAGGATACTCTGACATTCTGTAAACGACCACATCACCTCCTTTTAATTTCTAGAACCTTCGAATGAGGACTCACAATATTGGGCCTCACAGGTTATCTTCCAGGTACCCTTTAAGGGCTGAGATCCCAAGCCTTGGAAAGGATATGTCTGTCATAGATATATCTAAAAAGATATCACCCCAAGAACCCCCTGCAGGCTGCAGGCTAAATGTCTGGCACCTTGCAGCCCACATATTGTTTCAAACATAGGGGAGGCTGGTTTCTCGCATAGCCGAATACCCCAGCCTCTCTGCACGAAGGGGCTACATTCTGCCACAATCTGGCATTTCAGACTCTGTGACTAGTTACCATCCCTCTACTTCACAGACAGACTCTCATCATCAAGATCAGGTCACATGACTAACCCCAAACTGAGCACACTGTGCTCCCTGGTTGGCCTGTCTCACTATTTACCCTCAAAGTCAAAAAGGCTGTGACCATGTGTGGCTGACTGATGGGGTGATTTGCTGTTATCAAGCATATCAACCTTGCTGGCCGTGCACATGAAGGCAAGAAGATCTTGGGGTACCCCCAAACCTGGTTCCCTCAATCAGCAAGGCTTTCCCCTCTGCCTTTCTAACAACATCTGACTGTCATCTGTGCCCATTAAGTAGGCCCTTCCATTCCTAAGGAAACCTGCTTGTGCAGGTTTGCTGATGTGCACAGCACATTACTTCCAACGTGCCCTTCCAGGAAAAGGCCTGACTCCCACTTCTGGTGCACAATTCATTCTGACCCAAACATCCTATCTGCTGCATGAACGCAAAAACATATGCACACACACACAGGGCATCCCTCATTTTCTCTGGAGTAATGGGAGCCTGGGCAATATTTTACGTATTCATTTACCCACATAAATTAGAATGGAGCATTGAAAACACCAGTGACATCTACACAGATAACAAAATGTATTCATTATGGTCGGTGCTATTACAATGACAGGAAATGCATTCCTAATGGCAGGACATTTGAAATAATGTGTTGCTGGATTCTGTGTCCATAAAAGCAATAATGAAGAAACAGGAGTGGTCAAGTAAAAGGAGTAAGAGGGGCACGGGGGATGAGGTCTGGGCAATGTCAGTGAGAGGGCACATCCACTGGATTCACGGGAAGAGAGTTATGATAGTTTACAGGTAGGAGAGGCGAGAAGGGCATCTGGCTGGCATTCTGGAGACCTGAGGTTTGAATCCTGGCTCTGCTACGTGCCAGCTGGGTGATCCTGGGCAAGTCAAGTCAGTATCCCCTTAGTTACGTCAACATCCAGACTCTGCTCACTCTTCAAGGGAGGAGAGCTACCTCAGGGCGGCAGCACGAGGGCGTGAGCGCGTATGTAAAGTGCTCAGCTGCTCTGGTGGGTAATAAGCATATGACCAACACTAGCTTTCCTTTTTCTTCTGGTTATCACGAAATAAATGCACAGCTCTGCGATTTCAGGCATCATCTAGCTCTCTGAATCTCCAAATCCAAGTTTCTTCTTCTGCAAAGTGGAGCTAATAACACCTGCTCTCCCTACTGCGTGAACTTACTATGAAGGGCAAGTGAAATGGAATGTCTGACATATATTATTGATTGGCTGACTTAAGTCATTCTCAACTCGCTCTCCCTGCTGCGTTCTATTCTCGAGTGTGGAAGGGTTAAATATGTGCATACTGAGCCTGTACTGCAGTGGCGGGATGGGGACATGGAAGGAGCCCAGTTCAAGCCTGACACAGAAGGACACGCCTTCCGGTGGTGGGCGGGGGCTGTGTGTTGGGAAAGCGTTTACTTTTCTGATTAATACAGACATGGCCCTTCTTTTGACCCCTTCTCTATGCTTGAACGTGGATATGACACCCAAAGCTGCAGCGCTTTTTCAGTCATAAGGCAACAATCACAAAGGAAAAGCCCAGGGAGTCTCAGAGGCACATGGCAGTACTGACATCATCAGCCACTGAACCAACAAAGCCAGCAGTCACCTCCCTCCACACTTATTATGTGAAACAAATAAACCTTTGTTTGATTAAGCTACTGATACCAGAGCTCTCTCTTACTCAAAGCTGAGCACAATTCCAATACAGTGCATTAAGTACTCCGGAGTATTAAAAGCCCCATATATATAAAGTACACCATCTTCCCTCTGCCAAGAAGTTCATTCCCTTGGACCCGTCTGGCTAATTTATATATATCCTTTAGGCATAGGTTTAGTAGTATCTCTTCTGGGAAGCTTTCCAAGACCCTATCCCTCACATTTTTCCCACCCTTTGGACTTCTCAAAGCACTCCATAACACCCCTATCAGTGCACGTTACACTGCTTTGTAATGATCCATTTACTTGCCTCTTTGCTCCACCAGTTGCTTAAAATGTCTCAACAGCAAGGATCCCTATTTTAGCCATTTAAAAAATTTCGTACCACTTGTCATAATACCTGGCACAGAGTAGATAACTCATTAAGGATTTGTTGAAATACTGAATAAAACAATGAAAGAATGACCTGAAAGGGCATGAGGTAAATGATAGCCTGTGTAGCCTTAGTATCCATTCATATTTTTGAAACACTGCAAATAGCTTTCTAATTCCTATTATTACTTTCAGGGTACCTAGGTTGGGAAAGCATAGGTCTAGACAGTGATTTACCGTTTTCAGTCATTCCACTTGATCCTTATTTGAGTTCATGACATTTCCTTCTTCCAGCCTCCTAAATTATTTTCTGCTGTGTATTTATTGAGTCCATACTTATCTACACAAAACTAATTTTTTTTTTTCTTTGCGGTACGCGGGCCTCTCACTGTTGTGGCCTCTCCCGTTGCGGAGCACAGGCTCCGGACGCGCAGGCTCAGCGGCCATGGCTCACGGGCCCAGCCGCTCCTCGGCATGTGGGATCTTCCCAGACCGGGGCACGAACCCGTGTCCCCTGCATCGGCAGGCGGATTCTCAACCACTGCGCCACCAGGGAAGCCCCCAAACTAATTTTATTTCCTTCCTTGTTGTTTTAGAATTTACCCTTGTGATAACCAAAGACATCCTGGGAATAAATGTTATTTGGCACCAGAATAAATGTTCACACCATCCAGCAGCTCCCTTCCTAGGTGTCTTGAGTTCTGTCTGTGTAACTGGAGCTTCTGGAGGCGTCCTGCTGTCTCTGCCATATCTGTCTCCTTACCATCCTTGAACGCACAGTATGCAGGTCCTCAGGCTGAGCCTAAAGTACGTGGTTCTCCAGCAGGAAACAGATGTAAACTCTCGTGTCCTCTCTCTTCCAATAAAGCCAGCTTGTCTCCATTAGTTATATAGATCACAGCCTTCTTGAAGTAACACTACTAATCCCATTGCAAAATATCCAGAAAAATGCATTATGATTCAGATTATCAATCAGAAACATGTTCTATTATTAGGCACATTACATTAAAAAAAAGTCTAAAAGGTGAAGTGGTCTCCCTGTGACAGTCACCAGTGGCCAGCCTCAAGTCTGAACTCCCGTTCCCTTTGCCTCTAATGCTCACCATGCCCATTTTTGCTTGGCTGGCCCCTTTGTTCAGTCTGGTTTCAGCTCAAAAGTGACCTCCTTAGCCCTTCTGTGAACACCTTATCTGTAGCAGCTTCTTCTCCCCAGCTCCCTTCTATCGAGTCACCCTCTCTCATTTCCTTTCTAACACTGCTATCTGAAATTATTTTCTTTATTTAGTGGTTTACTAATTTTTTGTCTATCTCTTCCCACTTGAATTAAATTCCACCAGAGAAGGGATCTCATCTGTCTTGTTCGCCCTGTAACCTCAGCAACAAGAGCTGTGTCTGCCATAATATAGGTGCTTAATAAACTGTTGAAAATGAATAAGAAGAAAATGGACAGTGTGTATTCACTCAGTGAATCCATTTTGCTGCCCTTTACTTGAGCTTCCCCTTGGGAGTGAGGATGAAGATGGGGTTGAGGGCTATCAGGAATCCTTAGAGGTGGTGAGGTTAGCTTGGGGAGGCTATGTGGAGTTACGGAAAGACCTCGAGTTCTGGTTCTGCCACTTTACTAACTGGAACATGTCCCTTACTCTCTCTGAGCTTCAGTTTTGTCATCTGAATGGTAAATTGTTTCAGAAGATCAGTGTAACAATTAAATGAAACAGCGATGGCACATAGTAAATAAGTTAGTCCCCCTCTGCCTGTCCCTTGAGGCTGTAAAAAGAGGAAGTGGTCCAGGAGCCCCAGGAAAGTGGTCTAATGCTTTTTCCCATTCTAGCCGTCACCTTAGCAACCGCGACGATTCTTCACGGAGATAATGTCAACCTGCTGTATCACGGAGGTTAGCCCACAGGCCAGTTCTGAAGTCCTGAGTATATTCTCAAAACACTGAGCATGAGTCTACTTTGAAAGATTATTAGAAATTTATTCCTCTCTTCTCAACCTTACATCAACTTACATTAAACTGAGGCTGATGTTATTTCACAGAGGTAAGCTTATAAATCTGTTTTAAAGAGCTTTGCGTACTGATCCTGCCACAATGTGTGCTTCTTGTAGTCTCATCAAAAGCACACATTCAAAACCATCAAAAATTTGTGGCCTCCAGGCCTGCTAGAGAAACTTCTGGTGACACCTTCTTTGATAGATATTTACTTGTTTGAACACATTTAATTCCTTACACTCAATTTATTCTACCCATTCATTTGTTAATTCAACATGCATGAACTGAGTGCCAACTGCATGTTTAGCCCTAGTAGTAAGAGTTACTATATCGTAGCAGTTACTAAATGCTAAACACTGTGCCAAACTCCTTATGAGCATCAGGTCATGCAATCTTCATTTCACCCCACAGGCATTATGATTATCCCCATTTTACAGACAAGAGAGCTAAACTGAGGAGTTTACATAAATTGCTTATGTGGACAATTAATGGTGGCTAGTACTTTAACCTAGGCCTTTCTGACACCAACCCCATTCTGTTTCACAATACTCTAGCAAGCAGGTCTTGAAAATGCACTTGGTACTTATCAGGGTCCTAGATACATTCATGAATTAAAAAGAAACAAGGCTAGACTACATGACCTTTCTCACGGTAGGCACTCCATCTTATTCTTCTTTGCATTCCCACCCCCTTAAACAATAATGAGAATGTGGCTCCTGTTTGCAAAGATGTAGTAGAGCCAAATAGACAAGTTTGCATGAAAGACCTTAAGAAGAAGCCCAAGACACAAAACTGTACAGGGTACAAAATGTGTGAGTGATTATAGCTAGAGAATGGGTTTTACTCTATAACCAAGCAACAAAATGAGGAGACTGGATTAGCCTGGGCATTAGAGACTCAAATGCTTACAGGGGCCTAGTAGGTAATATGAATGAATGAAGTGAATAAATTGGGCCAGGTGGAGTCTGGTAAGTTGCAAAGTACATACCCCATCTAAGCAGCCAGCTGGTCAATGTCATGGGTAAATACAGATCCAGTATTGCCAGAAATTTTGAATTTCCAAAAGAAGCCGAAAAAATCTGCGTTTTGATGTGAAATCTTTCAATTTTTAAATGCTGGTCAGTAATTCATAAATTGAAAAAAATACCTTATAAGGCAAACAAAACATATCCTTAGGCTAGATCTGGCTGATGACCCATCAGTTTGCGGTTTTTGAATTAGACTATATTTCATAATCTTTTCATCACCAAGAATCCCCACGTACCCTACAAAGGCTTCAGAATTTGAAACTCTGTCTAACATACAACATTTCTGAATATTTAATTAGTTTTCTTGCACGAATTGAATAATCAATAACTGACAAATTAGGTCACCATGGGGGGAAAACAGCTAACACAACTCTGCCCTGTTGCAGTTAAATGTAAGATTTCCCACTATAAGTTTTGAAATATTGAAAATAGTTCATAGACTTTTATTTCTATCTTCATAGATCCTTCTGGGGTCTGAAGAGCCCAGTTAGAAATTAAACATGTAGATTTCTAAGATCTGGTGACAGTGAGGCATAGTGGGAAAACGTGGGAACTGGAGTCAAACAGAATTGGGTTGAATCCTAGCTCTTCAACTTAGTAGCTGAGTGAAGGTCAATAAATTATTTAGCATCTTTTACTTATTTGCAAAATGGGAATAATTTGTGATCCATGTTTTTCTCTTACCATCACCATCTAATTAAAAGAAGCAGCCCAGGGCTTCCCTGGTGGCACAGTGGTTGAGAATCCGCCTGCCAATGCAGGGGACACGGGTTCATACCCTGGTCCGGGAAGATCCCACATGCTGCGGAGCGGCTGGGCCCGTGAGCCATGGCCGCTGAGCCTGCGCGTCCGGAGCCTGTGCTCCGCAACGGGAGAGGCCACAACAGCGAGAGGCCCGCGTACCACAAGAAAAAAAAAAGAAGCAGCCCAGGTAACAGCCCACTTAATACCACTGTGATGATTAAAATAGCTCCAGCTCACAAATGAACAAAACAAAAGGTCATCTATCATGAACAGGAGCTATGATGACATGCAGCACACCTATGACCTTCTATTACACCTTTCATCCAAGGAACTCCAAGTGCCTGATGACAGCCCCAAATTAGAGCTGGAGAACCAGAAACTGGGTGTGTTTATGAGTCTTGCCTAAAGTCGTGCCCTGCCTTAGGTGAGCAGATGCCAGAGGGTCTACGCCTTAGCACCTCTTGCTAAATAACAAAAAAACTGCATCTTTGTTGCCACCACTAACATATGTATTAATAACTGAACTCATCACTATAGTGCTTTATTATTCACAAAATCATTCTCACAAAATCATTCAACACACATTTATCATGTGCTCCTCACAAGCACCCAGGCTGGGGAGGCACAAGGCAGCCCCATTTTGTGAATCAGAAAACAGGTTCTAAGAAGTTGGAACTAGTTTATGGACACCAAATTAGTAACAGGCGGAAGTAACTCCAGTGACTTCAAATTCATGGTTTTTCTCATTAAACCGACGTATAAGAGGCCAGAGCAAATGAGAAACAGGGGTGCTGTTAGGAGCCACATGCTAGTTGAGTGAGCACTATTCTGTTTATCTGTGAAATGCTAGGTGTATAAGAAATGGAACTTGTTCTGGGATGGACAAGAGATACAGGCACTTAGGGGCACTCTGTTGTCTAACTATAAAAAACTGTGTTAAGAAAAACTAAATTGTCATCTTAGATTACACACTAGCTTGCCTCTGTAGGGTCGCAGAGCAGAATATTGTTCAATTGTGCTTACCTTTTCCAATTTACCCTCCTGGCCTGCCCCCACCTGGGAGAAGAGAAGCCCTACAAAGCACGTGGCTCCTCGGCCTCCCTGCCCCCCAACCTTTCCTACAGTAACTGACTAGACAGGCATGACCACCTAACTCAAGGGCAGCTAATTAATAGACATGAATTGGCTATATTTTCTCTTGGGACTGTGGTGAGGCAATGTTGAATCCTGCATCAGAAAACTGTGATATAGCAGGGGCCAAAGCGCTGCCAGGACAAGCTGAAATTATAAGGAAAGCAAACAGGATGCTGTTCTGTGAGGTGGAGAGTAAAGCAGGAAAGAGAAAAAGACAAAGAAAGAACAGAGACTGAGAGAGCAACTTCTGGTCTTAACCAATTCCCACGCCTATGGCCATCAGAAATACTTCCTTTGACTGGGTCCTGTGAAATGCACCATGTCCTTTCCACACCTCACTGTGTTATCTGAGCTAGTGTGGGTGGATTTCTGTTCCTTACAATCCAATAGTCTCTGATTAATACAATTAAGAAACAGGAGCCATAGTTATATCACAGAACAACTAAAAGAGTAAGATATGGCTAAAAAAAAAAAAAATTAAATCTTTCTTTTAGATCATACAGAAAGAGGAGAGAATGAATGAATGAATGAGTCTTCAAAGTTGAAAAGACTCTAAATTATGGCTGCCTCAAAATACTCCAAGTTTATTTCCATTATATCTATACTCTTTTTAGATATCTATACTCTTTTTAGAACGAAAAGGATTAAGTGTTGGCAAAGCTCTCTTCTTATAAAATAAAGCACAATGCTGAGGACTTAAACAGTGATACAGTACATACTTTCCCCTCGCGAACCACAGTTCAAAATTCCTTTGTTACTCACAGAGCGTACAATTATGATGTCCATTCTCCACCTGCCATCAATCAACTTACTGTTGTATAGCTCTGTTCAGGGCACTGGTTCAAATGGGTCAACAACTGTGAAATCTTCTCTGATTCCCTAGGAAGAATTAGTTACTTTTTATTCTGCTTCCCATTGCACTTAACACATCTCTCTATGTGGGTTCTGATACTGGTATATTATAATTCTTTGCTCATTTCTCAATTGGACTACAAGTGCTTTGAGGGCAGGGCCCATGGCTCATTCTTTAACCCTGTTGTGCCTCGCACAGTGTCTGACTTACAAGTTGCCTCATGGGAGACGTCTTGGAAACAGTAATTAAGATTAAAAATTTTTTGTAACAAATCAACTGGGGTTACAACTACGCACACAAATTGTGTTTTAACCATTTCAACTGAGTTAGCCTATAATTTTAGTTTCAAAAAAAGTACCAAAAGCATGTCAGAATTTAAATACCTGCTGAAAAGTTGCATTGCAAAACACTGCATGGAGTTGGGGACAGGAAGGAGGTTAAACACCTCAAACTGTTAAGTACAGCTCTCATCTTTGGTGAGCTCAGACTGTACCATTAATTTAATACTGAACATTTAACTAAAATGACCACATGAAAAAAGTGCTGAACCCAGCATTTTGGCTGAAGTGGTTAAAATGCCAGGATGCAGAGGTGGACTGAGTTTCCTGGAAACAGAGTTTATGGGACAAGCAGACACGGGTTGCTGGCAACTCAGCTTGTGAACTACTTCTTATGATGCACGGTGAAACGCTCACCGCTTTAATAACTGCACTTTCCTACTGGCAAAGCGGAGGGAGGGGGAGAGGAAGCCATTAACAAGTGTGAGGTGATGCTGGAAGGGTTCTGCTGAAGAACCCATGGTGTCATTTGTTCACTGTATTCTCCACTTTCAAACAAGGAGGGCAGAGACTTAAGAAGCTAAACTATGATCAAGGTACTACTTTTTTTAGTGGAGACCCATTAATAAAGTAGAGTGCTGAGATTTCGAGGCTACAGTAGGTGCCTCCTGCCACGTGTCCCACTAAATTAAAGTTATCTGAATCCCAGGGAAGGGAGCAACTTGACTTACTCATCTAGTCACTGATGGAGAAGTTGGAACAAAGGCCTACCTGGGACCAGAAGAGACAATTCCTTCCTAATCTGCTTATTGCGATGGAGAGCAAAGGGCAAGGAAGGTCCATCCTGCCTGAATCAAGTGATCCAAGAAGCAAAGAAGAAAGATACGGCTATGTTGTTTCTTTCAATGCAGTGACTGTTACCACATTAACCCTGCACAACAGAGCAGAGAGGCCAAATGACTACCAGACTCTCACCAATCAGACAAGTTACTCCTCTTCCCAAGGGAAGGAGTGAGTAAAGGATAAAAGAGAGGCAGAAGCATGCCCTTGAGAGGGAGGAAGAGTGGCAGAAATTTCTGATTCTGTGCATATGTGGTATGTGGTGGGTGAGGATAAGGTTTCTCTTCAGACACCCAGGCTGACATTGTGAAGGTATTATCATAACATGAAATACACTGGAAGAAGTGTAGAAAGATGCCAGGATACCAAAAGATGCTGGAGAAACGTTGTGCATAAGGCTACATTAGTCCCATGACCTCAAGGCTCTATGTGTTCCCAAGGACCCCACTTTGGAGATGAAAAATAAATTCTATCTCCTTTTTGGATTCACAACAAACTCAAGGAGAAAGTGACCGACGAGCAAAGGCAAAGAGGAAAGGCACACAACCCAAGGGGCTGAGACAAATGCAAACTGGAGTCATTACAACATCTTTCTCTCTAAGCCAACCTTCCCTCCCATTAGAATCACTCCCAGTAGTCTGTGGTCTCCTAAGACGAAGACTCCGGAGCCTTAGCGCCAGAGAGGGATAGAGCTAGAGGGAACCTCAGGGGTCACATCAAATTCAGGTCTTTCATTTTATAAATGTTAAACTCAAGCCCAGAAAGGTTCAATGACCTGCCTGAGTTTATATAACTAAGTAGCAGCAGAGCGAGGCTTGGAAGCCAGCGCTCTTGATTTACCTCTATCTTTCTCTTTTATTTCTCAAGTACAGCCACTCACTAAGTCCTCTCCAGTCCCCAAACCCACGTTCCCCCCACCTCTTCTTTTCTCCCCACTGCTACTGTTCTAATCCAAGCCTAGAATCCTAGAACTTCAAGCTCTTTCATGTGAATCACAGCAACGGTATTCTAATCTCGTGGACCTTCGGGACTCTTCTCTCGATCTGCAGTCACTTCTCACTTGCCTCAAAAGCGACCCCCTGCTCACTGGGGTGGGCTGCACCGCTCTGCCCCTGCTCTTCTCCTCTGGCCGGTATGTCCCGTGCAGGGGCTGCTCTTTAGCCTTGGTCTTAGAATGAAGGAGAAGGGAGCAGAGCTAAAGCTGATCCACAGTGGACATGCACTATGTGAGAGAAGAAAATGTTTGTTGTCACTGAGATTTCAGGGGCACTCACATACCCCATGCAGTTAGAACAGGGCCTTGCTCAAAGAAGGCACTCAGGAGATTTTTTTTTTAACTGAATGAATGATCTCACTAATTCTCACAGTAATCTTATCTTAGATACCATTATCATCTTCGTATTGCAGATGAGAAAAGCAAGGCCTAAGGAATTTAAATAGTAGGGCTAAGGTCATATAGCGAGTAGGTGATGAGGCTGGAATTCAGACCCAGAACCTCTGACCCCAAAGCCCATATTCATTAACCAGTGCATCACACTAATTCTGAGAACTCTTAAAACTGCTGGAGTCTAAAATACACATTCAGTTTTAAATTACGTATTATCTTAAAGCTGTCTGATTATTTCATATATTATATCATGCCTTGATATCCACAGGGAATTGATTCCAGGATGCCCCTCAGATACCAGAATCCATGATGTGCAAGTCCTTTATTTATATATAATGGGGTAGTACACACATATAATCTTCTGACTATCCTCTGCCATTTCCCCCTGGTTGCAGGCAAAGATTCCCTCCTAAAGACTTCTTTACTGATGGATGATGGTTGATTCAGGACAAGAGCTCACCCTTCTCACTTCCAGTTCTCAGGGAGTCAGAAGGCTGGCTTGCGCACTCCTCACCTTGACTCAAGAGCTCCAGAGGCAAAGACTGAACTTTAAACAGCTTTCAGGTCTGATGGAGATATAACTTTTGAAGGAGTAGATCACTCCCTTCTTCCCAGATGTCAGCCCTATCACTCAAAGGCAGGGAGGATAAAACAATCTTCTAGAAAGATTGTTTTAAGGGAAGAAAGAGGGAACAGTCAGGCCTCAGTTAGAAAAGCAAGACTCAGCACAAAAAATCTGTTTATTTTGGGAACTATCTCAGGATGATACATTTGAGTTCGCACCCTGCTTTTCCAGACAGCAAGCAGCCTGCACTACTGCTGGCTCAGACAGGCCTCTGTCCTCCAACCTCATCATGGACAAGGCACACAAGTCTGCAGCTGAAAGGGTGGCCACTGACATGAAAGCACCTCTGCAGCCCATCACTTGCCAAGGACAGGGAAAGA
>NW_006776752.1:656765-670591 GCF_000442215.2 Lipotes vexillifer
GGAAAGAGCACTGCCCAAATCTCTCCACAGTCCTGAGTGCACAGTTTGCTCCATCCAAAGCTCTCACTGCTGCAGCCCTACCCTTCTCAGAAGGCTCAAACAGAGCAGACAGGGCATGTGTGTAGCTTTAAGTGAAAACAGCAAAGAAACTAGCCTGGAATACTTAGATTAAAACCCTTCTTTAGAGCAGGTGTACATGGGTGAACTTTTATTTTTTTAATATTTATTTACTAAATTATCTATCTACCTACCTACCTACCTACCTGCCTACCTACCTGCCTACCTCAGTGTAAGCCTACGGTGGTGATTTGAGAAGGCAGTAGAGAGAGTTGGCTAAGAATACAGACTCTACAGCCAGATGGCTTTGGTTCAAACCCTGGCCCTCTACCATTTACTGGCTATGTGACCTTGGGCAAATTATTTGGTCTTTCTGTGTAATTCCTCATCTGGAAAATGGGGATAGTAACAGCCTCTACCCCTATGGGGCTATTATAAGGATTAAATGAACTCATGACACCTAACACTCTTAGAAAAGTGCCTGGCACACAGTAAGACCTCAATCAGTGTTTGCTATTATGGCCATGATCATTATTATCTAAAGAAGAGCCAAGGATTCATGAGTCCTTGTCAGTCATTTCCCAAGTCTGGAACACAGCAAAGTACTGCTCATGTATATAGTTATCAAATAGTGTAACAGACTTGCTATGCCTACTACTGAGATAAAGAAAAATCAAGTACAGATGCTGCCATTCAGAAACTCACAGGCTGTTGGTGGATAACAAAGGCAGATTCACAAATAACAGCTGCAGGTAAATGAACTGCACAAGGTGACAGACTGAGAATATAATCAAGTGAATCTAAGGTTTCCCTGTTCCAAACCAGGGTTCTCTCTACAATTCTGAAAACAGGTTTTGCATAGCTATTTGTTTATTCAAAAATTAACTGAGTCCCTATAATGTTCTAGGCACTGACAGTACAGTGGCGAAAAAGGCAAAGCTTTTACCCTCATAACATTTATTTTCTAGTGGGGAAGAAAGAAAATAATAAGTTAAATACATAATACATTTTCATGCAGTGACAAGTATATGCAGAAAACCAAAGCAGGTAAGGAAGGAGTGAAGGTCTGAAGAGGCAACATTTCAACAGAGGCCTAGATAATGTGAGAGAATGAGCCATGTGAAGATCTGGGGATAAGCATCAGGTGGAAGGGAACCCAAGCACGAAGGCCCTGAAGTAGGAAGGAATGTGACCTCTGTCTGAAGGAGAGTAAGAAAGCTGCAAAGCTGGAGTGAGCACTGGGGTGAGCAGCAGCTGTGAGGATGGTGGGAATCTCATCTTGTGTGACTTTATCGGTCCTCTTCCCCCCAGGTTACTCTGAAGCAAGTTCCAGACATGATATAATTCATACTGGAGCATTCTAAATAGAATAATTACATGACTTCCTTTGTATCCTAAAAGATCATTCTAGCATCTATGTGAATAATGGAATGGAGGGGTTACAGTGAGGGGAAGGATGAGTAACAGTGGCAATGAGGGAACGACAGTAGAATTCTTGGAGAGAAATTACGTGGCCCGGACCAGTATAGTGAGGGAGTGGAGGTGAGAAGTCCTAGGATTTGATGTATAGTTGAGGGCAAATCTGACAAAATTTGATTAATTGGATTTGGAATGTGAAGAAAAGAGAGATATTGAGTATGACTCTTAGGTTACTGGCCTGAGACAAGATGATGCCATTTACTGCGAAGGAGGAGTCAAGGCCAGAAGCATGCTGGACAGGAAGGAGAACGAGTTAGGTTTTGAACAAAAGCAGCTATGAGAGCAAAGGCACCGGATGTATAACAAGAAGGCGTCACCGCAAGTCCTGACTCTTGCCACTCCTAGCTCTAGCTGGGCCATTCTGGACAGGTCACTTACTCTCATTCAATTTCCTCATCTATGTAACATGGGGATAGCAAAACCACCCTCAGGTTTGTTTGAATAAGGAAATGAGATGTCTGTGTACACCCTGTAAATTGTAAAGGTGCTGAATCAAGGGTAATCTTCTTGTTTCCTTTGTTATTGCTGATAAATATTTGTTTAAATGACTCATACATGAACCTCAGGTTACAAACACAATTATGTCTTAACAAATAACATTATGAAAAGACAACTTTATATCATCCAGTTCTGTTTTGCTTGTTTAATGCTTATACTTTCAAAGGGTATAGAGCATCATTTACATTTCTTATTTGCATATCTTACTATCATTCATGTAGGTTATCACATTTGATCCTTAATACAGACAGAGCGGGTGCTATGGCCCCTAGATGACTGATGAGAAAACTGAGGGACAGAGAAGTACTATCAAAGGCCTGACATCCTAGTCTTATTGCCTTCCTGTCTTGGTCTGTAAGTCAGAATACTGCGATCCTGGTGTATAATCCACTTGGCATCAGGGCCTGGTCATATCAGGGAAATTTCTGACACATAGAATGCTGAGCACCTCCATGACCACTGGTAAAAAAAACAAACACAACTACTTAGATGCAGCACTTAACAGTTTGCAAAATACTTATATATATATATTTTCTTAGTTCCCCCAACCTGTGGTAGGCATATGATAGCTATTAGATGTAAGAGGCACTGTCATGTAACAGAAGGATACGCCCACTTTATACACTGACTTAAAAGAGGAAAAATGACATTGTTCTGTATTGCTTTGTATTTAGTAATGTTCCTCGTCACTGTCTGTTTCAGTCATTCATTCAACCAATATTTGAGGGTCTACTCCATACTAGGCAATGTGCTGGGGGCTTGGTATACACTGGAACTAAAACTTTTTTATTGTTAAAAAGTGACACGAATTATGTTATTAAGATGAAAAGAACAAAAAACTTATTTATGATGGATATTTTATTTTTGAATGGAATCACGGATATCCAAGTTTCATTTTCACGTCAATTAAAAAAAAATATCCCAGTGGCCCTCTCTAGACTTTCTTTTGCCAGGAATGTGTACCAGTTTCAATTATTTGTACCTCAGACACCTACACTCCCATTTGTATTTGACATAAATTACATCAATAACAGTAGAGAAATGGTTCAGAAGACCTAGTTTTTTGGAGTACAACAAGATTTCAACCTAAGAGATGTGGACTCTTACTATATATTGCCTTACATTTCTTATACTCTCTTTCTAGATGGCAAATCATCAGCAGTAGGTCTCAACATCTAGTGGACGATGAGCCACATCCAATTGAGGAACACTGTTTCTAAAGGATATTTATGTGATAGGGGTTAAAGGATCCTTATGGTCAATAAGTTTGGAAATGCTGGGTTAAACAAAGTAAATAAGTCTCATTATCACAGGACTGCTCGAAGACTTTATTATACCATGGTACTTGTGGAACTCCAAGAGGTGGGTAAATAAGCAGCATTTGCCAAACTTATTGGACCACGGAACCCTAGTTTAAAAGACTAAGTCAACAACTCAATCAGTGTTCAGTCTAATATACCTGGGAAGGCTCTGCACTGGGGGATTTCCATTTATAACTGCACATGACACACATCTTTTTAGTAGGATGCTGATTCTTTAAGCTTGGGGAGAGTTGAGCAGACACAGAACAGATGTATAGCCCTGAAATGTGGAGGAGAGACCAATCACTATATAGTAAGCACCATGAAAAAAGGGACCGTGTTTGGTTTGGATTTCTATGATAGTTGCAACACCTAGCGCTGCCTGGCACATAGCAGACATTGGATATAATTTGTTAAATAAATGGCTAAATGGAATGAAACCTACAGAAATGAAAGGAGCTTATGTCAATTTCAGAATGAGTGGCTACATTGTTTTTCTGTCTTCAATGATTTTGATTTCCATATCTAGACTCCTAGTCAGTGCTTAATTTATTTTCTTAGAACAAAAGACTGAGAATTATTCCAACTGCCTTTTGCATCATGACCCTGCACTAATCTAATAAGAGAAAGGTTACATTGCTCTTTGTAGATGAACAGCGCATTAATGAGATCTTCTTGAAATGATCCCACTTCCATTATGCAGACAAAATTACATTTTCCAGCATAATTATTGTGTCAGTCGAGCTCCAAAATTTTGATATTAATTGTTTCACTTGCAAAGGCAACATCAACTTATTAGTTTGTCAAACCTCTGGAAAATCAAGGGGAAGCTCATAGTTTTAAGTAGTGATTATCAACCTATACTTCTCCTGCATTCTATCTTTTACACATTTTCCTACTAGCCAGAAGGACTAGGCAAGTTTTATTCCGTGCATTAGGTTTTAACAGAAGAAGTAATGGGTTTCTTTAAAATGTGTTTTTAAATTACATACCACTTACATTCCTCAATCCTTATTTGAGACTCTAGACTACAAGCTCTTTGAGGGCATGGACCTTGAATATTTTGTGGAAATCTGTATTCTGAGCACCAAAGACAATGCCTGGAACAAACTAGGTGATCTGTAAATACTGTTGAATGAGCACCATGCTTCTCCTTTCACTGAGACTCGCTGTTTTAAAGGAAAATCTTCCTCCCTCTCCCTCTCTCTTCCCACCCGCTTCTTTCCCCTCTCTCTCCCTCTCCCCCCACAGCCAACTCTTTCTTTGTCTCTCTCTCATACACACACATGTACATTACACACACACTCTGGAATACAGGGAGGTCTTGCTATACACTATGGCATTTTTCCCATGAACAATACATAAAACATGGAAGTTTGGTGAAAATATATCATTAGAGGAGTTTTGGACAGTCACTTTGCATTGTGTAATGTCATCTCCTCTTCCAAGCCTTAACATGCCCTGAGCCACAGAACAAGTGAGGAAGAAATCCTGACTCACACTTATTCATCTGGTCAGAGCTTGAGACACAGGGCTAATCTGTCAACTATGAGTCTGACAGATCTCAAACACATGATAGGATATTCCCCAATACTGCTTATCTAGTAATTTTTATTTTGTAGCTTACATTTATTCTACTAGAAAAAACATTATTTTCCTTTTTATTGTAAACTGTTTAATCTAGTTAAGTCTGATTTTATTCTAGATTGGGACCACGACTTCCCCATAGAGTAGTAGAGGTTTTATTTTAAAAACACAAATCAATAGGATAATAGGACTCGGTATATTGACTCAGTAGCTCTGTGACCTTGGGCAAAGTGCTGAACATGTCTAAGTCTGATATGAGGATAATAACAGCACTGTCCTCCTAGGTTGCTGTAAGGCTCAAATGAGATAGATGATCCATGTGGAATGCTTAGCTTACGTTCACTACTGCAATCTCTGAGGGGCTGATAGACTAATAGCCGTGATGATCAAGGACCTAAACAAGTTCATCACCTCTGTAAGTCTTCTTCTGTAGGAGAGGGCCACTCTCCCCTCATTCCATCCACAGAAGTAGACACTCACAATGGGTAGGCCTTGTGGATCCTGTTTTACCTCCAAGCGTGAACTCTTCCTGCAGAGCTTGGATAGTATTTCTGGATTGCTTCTGGCTGGGTAATGTCATTTAGGGTAGTCATTTATCTGGCCCCCTGCATTTCTTTTTACAGCGTATGTAACTTCCTCTTTCTTTATTTGGTTCCTTAAAGAGTCTTGACTGGCTGGGGACTCGACCCTTCATTTTCATTTATCAAAAATTCCTAACCAGAGGGGATGAGTGCTGAATTCCAGGGGCATGCTGGGCTGGAGCATCTGTGCCTGGCCTTTTTATCTATGTAGCTGACTGGTAACTGCTAAGTTTTCCCTTCTGAAACAATTATCCCCCCATTTCTCTCCCCACCTCCACCCCACCCCCAGTTAATTATCAGTTCTAGAATTAAACTGCTTGCCTCTCCTGCTGTTGTCATGACAACAGTTGGCCTGCACCTGCCACTGGGTGAACAGTGGCTCTTTCAGAAGAGGTGATGGCAGTTGCCCACTCCACAAAAGCCAGGGAGCAAACTAATGTTTACCTGTCTGGGGAGAGAAGTTCCTATTCATTCCACCTTAGGCATTTTCCTGGGAAGTTCCACCTCAACTTCTGTCTCATACAAACTGTTTGTTGGCACTCAATAAAGAAAATGAAAAAAAATTTTGTGATAAAAATGCAAAATCCCTGTTGGCTTGTCACAATTCCATCCATTAACTTTACTTATTCCCAGCCAAGATGTTGGAAGATGTGAATCTTCCATCTCCTGAGAAAGGCAGGACAGTGTGTGGTAGTTGAAGGCACAGAAATTTAAGCCTGACAGATGTGGGTTCTAATCCTGGCTGACTTACTTTCTAACTGTGTGACCATGGCTTAGTCACTTAACTTCTTATAATATCAATTTCCTCATCTGTAAAAAGAAGATGAGAATAACTATATTTAACAGTTTTTTTAAGCTTTGAAATAATATACGTAGGTCTAGCTCCTATTTTATGTTTGACACATAAGCAGGTATCACTATTAGAGCTGTTTAGCTGCTAACCCTGAACAACCCTGAAAGTCAGGGCAAAGTTGGCAGCTTGGTCAGTTTTAACTGGTTCTTGTCTGAGTGGCAATACCTGCGAGATGGGATAAGACTGCACACTGCCCCACAGCATCTGGACCAAGATGCATCTAGCAGCCAGGGACAGCTGAGAAATGCTTCTTTGCCTACCTTCTCTGTAATTCTGTCAGCCCCTCCCTCTCTGTACAGTTTTTCTCATGCTCAATCTCACTTTCCTTTAAACAGAATTGATAGAACCAGAGGGAAAGGAGACATGTACTCACCAAGGAAACAAAATGCTTTTGTTTTACAACCACATTACAACCTACAGGGAACAACTGGTAGTGGTGCTAAGGAGTGGTGGAATGAGGCACTTATGTAAGAAAGTGTTTTTCTTCCCTAAAACGTCTGCTTGTGGCTAAAGAAGTATTTTTTTTATGACCCTATAACCACTCATAGGTAGGTCCTAGGTCCAAACAGGACAGGCACGTGAATATTGGTCCTTGGCAAAGACCTCACCATTTAGGGTACCCCAGTTTTATCACAGCCTTTGGACACCTTTCTCAATGTTCTGAAACTACCTTCTTGCAGTTCTAATTTTAAAGAAACCTGCACTCAATGACTCTAAACTTCATACCGTCTTGAAAAGAAAAGAGAAAAAACCTAAAACAAAACAGAAAAACACACCCGCTTCTGCTCCCAGCATCTGGTACAGACAACGTGCTGTGGGTTTCCGGGTAAAGAGGTGAATGCAGTTCAGCCACATGGAACTTACAAAAAAAGGAAGGCTCCTTGGAAGTTATTGGGGAAATGGAATTATTCACCTCTTGCCTGTCTCTCACTGACAGAAAGTGAGAAGATGCTAGAGACCAGCTGGTTTCTCCTAAAATGAAAAAGACACCACTAACAACATTTTGCCGTGGCTGCCACAGGTGAGGGAGGGCATAACAAATGACATCAAATTTAGTTATTGTTAAGACATAGACTGGAGTTTTTTGACTTCCTAAAATCTATTATGCTTAGTGCCAGTCCAAAATGGCTATGAAGATAAACCAGGAAGAAGAGAACTACGCTCCAACCAGACTCTTCAGCACCAGATCGAACTCAGGGACAAATGTGACATCAATTTAATTCTTTGACTAGTTTCTAGGAAATATCTGTAGCCTTAAATCTATTTGGAAAATGTTGGTGCTTTAGTATTCCTTATCTCCATCAATTTAGAAGGAACTGGGTATCTACTCTCCAAATTTGATTGTAAGTTAGAGGAAGGCTGGAGCTGTCAAAACAGGGTATAAATAAGATAAAAATCAAACAATTTCCTTTTTAAATTACTTTATCTCAGGTGCTTGTTTTTTCATATAAAAGAAGAAACCCAAAAGGAGAATACTTTTAATGCTTCATAAAATACTTGTCCTTTAAGTATAGTAAAATGTGCTGCTTGATGGAGAAACTGAGGCACAGAGAAAGCAAACAATTTACACATAACTCATGAGATGTGACTACCAGAAGATATCCATAAGATTCAGAAGTCCATCCATTTCTTCTATGAATAGGACCATGCTGTAGTCAAGCGGTAAAGCCTAACAGGAAACGGTACAAATCTTTTGGTGCCTCAAATGGCACACAAGACCCTGTACAAGGGAGACTCAGCCACCCTTGTCTCATCCCCTGCCAACAGTCCAGTCATGTAGCTCCTCACCATTCCCCACATAGCACATGCGTTTTCATTCCTCTGAGCCTTTAGAAATGCTGATCTCCGTGCTTGTATGGCCTTCCTACACTTTGCATCTGCAAAACCCTAACCCTACACCCATCCTTCAAATTCCAGCACAAATGCTATCTTTTCTGATTCTCTATTCTGAGTTAGTTGTATCCTATTCTACATCCAACATATTTATTATAGAGAATCATTATACTGTAGTGGTTAAGAGCCCACATTCTCAAGTCAGCCTACTTGAATTTGAATACTGGCTCTACCACTTTTTAGCTGAGTGACCTCGTTAGTGTATGTATGACCTCTCTGCAACTCAGTTTTCTCATTTGGCTGAGAAATGAAGATAATGTATTAGCCACTTGTTAGGACTGTTGTGAGAAAGAAAAAATGTTTAAAATACTTCGTGGTACATGGTTGGCAATCAATAAATGCTTCCTTATAGTAATTTATAATTATTATTATATTGCACTTAAATGTGAAATTAAAATTGTTTACTTAATTCTCTCATTTGAACTAGACTTTGAGATCTTTAAATGCAGGGACAAAGTCTTTTTCATCTTTGTAGCTCTGAGGCCTAGCATGGGGCCTGGCAACACAGTAGACAACTGAAAATGAATGAAAAAATTCCTCTGCAATTTTTCTTGCTAAAGAGATTAGGAAACAAAGCTCCTGGAGGTAAATGTTATCCTGATAAGCTCTGAGGTCAAAGACATAAACAAGGTTAGCCTGTCAAGCATCATAACTACATATTGGATGGCAAACAAAAGTTGATTAGCATAAAACCACACCATGAAAAGTGACATCCAGGTCTCTTCCCACTGGGCCTTTTTTCTTAGCATTATGAAGCCAGAAAAGGCAGGCAGATGTATGTCAGAATACAGGCTGCTCCTAGCTGGCATTTTCACTGTGAGGCAGATGAAATAAACTAGAGGTACCTCAGCTGAATTTTCCAGCTGTGAATGGATTCTCTGGTTATAGGCCAATATGCACAAAATAAAATAAAGTTGTGACTCTCACAGGTAAATATCTGAAAATCAATTACTTTCGGAAGAAGGCTTGCTTTTATTATAGATATAGGCAGTACAATGCATAGCATGGCTTCACCCTTCATCTGGGTGAGTAGAGGATAAATAATTCATATCAGCAGAGGAAAACAAAGTCAGCTCAGGCTCCATAAGAGGGAAATGTGACAGCTAAGAGACTCTCTGTACTGAAGACCAACTTAGATGTTGGAACCGCACTTCTGGATAATACACAGCCCTGACAGTTCCACTCCATGTCACGGGTATCAGAGACATTTTCTTTGGCTTCCAGCTAGGTCTTCTGAAATGGAGATAATGTAAAAACAAAACCATACATTTGCAATCGGAGGACAAAAGAAACCTAAGCATATCACTGATTTAGTCCCCTCTTATCTCTACAAACTAAGTCATCAGGAAGAGAAATGTCATATCTAAGAACATATATACGATTGTTATTTTAGAGGGGGGGAAAAAAGAGTACCTGGTATATAGCCCCAAGAAAATGTTTAAAGAAACAAAATTGAGAAATGTACAAAAAAATCTACCAAATTACAGAACCTATAAGCAGATTCTTTTCATTTCATATTTAATATATGACTGTATTACTCCACATATTTAATATATGACTGTATTCCTCCACTGTATTTATATCCCAAAAAACTGGGTGCAGAGTGGGGGAAAGAAAGGCTAGTATTTACAGGGAAGTAAAAACAGACTACAAAGAAGCAAGGAGGGTAAAGGACTTGCCCAAGGTCACAACGTCGGTCCCAGGTAAACCAAGGATAGAAGGTAGGTCTGCTGACTCTCCTTGAGCTCCTATTCCTTCAGAACTCACTGCCCATTTGATCAGAGAATCAGCATGGGTCAGATTCACACTGATCTCAGCAGGAGCTTTTTGCCTGAATAAAAGCCAGCTCTGAAGATGAAAAGTTCTACCAAAATCTTAAGTATGGCTGTTACTGTTAAAAAGCCCTTTTCCTCTTAGTTAAAAAAAATTCACAGAAAATCTCAATCGCAAATCAAAATTTAAAACTGACCTTGCTCCTCTGTCCTCTGAACACAAGAGTTTAAGGGTCCTTCCCTCTCTGACCTCCTTCCACTACATAACAGCTCTAAGGCAGCAGAGCCCACTGCCGCCCCCTCTCTGTGAACATACATTACTTCTCAGCAGGCTCCGGCAGGAGCACAGAAGGAGCCAATCTGTGAGGGCGCAAACACATCTCCCATAATAGCACAGAGGAGACAGAAAATTGCTGCCAAAAGTGTAAACTGCTTTTTTTTTTGCTTGGAAAAAAAGAACCACTCTGGGCTTCAAAGACACCCTCTTCGAAGGTGACTCTACACTGGTTAATATCCATGTTCCACATATTTGGACTTTTGTTCCTCCATACGCTCCAAGAAACCTTGTCATCTGTACGACTGTATCATGGGTGTGAAGAGTAACTACTGGATGGAGGGGCAACAGGCAGCTAATTCTGCAGGGTCAAAGGAAGGCTTGGTTACCTGTTGCCCCGGGAGTCTAAAAGCACCCCTTTTGCTGCTTACCCTCAGGGGACATTGTGTGAGGATGAGATGAAGAAATATCCCCTTATAATGACAGAGGCTAAGGAGAGGAGAGGTAGCTTGCAGCAAACAGACGCCACATCATTTCAATGTCAAAGCCAGTAAGAACTCCTAGGTGAGAGGAACAAGACCAAAGTGATGCGCTGACAAGTGGGCGTGAATCCTCTTATTCATTCAGGGTCACAGAGAGAAGTGTGCTGGCCTCTCAGAGACAGGTGGCTGAGGGCATGAGCCCTGAAGCCAGACTAGATTCAAATCCTAGCTCTGCTTCCACTAGCTGTGTGATCTAGGGCAAGTTAATCTTTCTGGGCATTCATTTCCTCATTTTACAAGTGGAATAATAACTACATCATAAGCTTTACATGAGGGTTAAAAGGGAATATATATAAAACACTGTACGTAGTAAAACTTAAACGGTAGCTTTGCTTATTATTGTTGTTAATTACAGGACAAATACACAATAAAATTCAGAACAAGGCACAGACATGACCAAAAGCAAAAATACTTGGCCACCTCACGTCAAACAGCTTGGGAAGTCAAAACTGAAAAGAAAAAAAAAGGCAGGGAGACTCTAGCTGGTAGAATGGAGAAAAATATAGATCCATTATGGACAAATAATTTTCAAAAGGACAGGAATTTTCCTTTGTTCTGACCACCATGGAGAGCGGTTGGAATTCAATTCTCCCTGGACTTCTGTGCAGACAGCAGGGAAGTGGCTGTGTGGAAAGAATACTAGCAAAGGAGACACAGGCATGAAAATCCAAGCAGACCTGGAATGCAGGGTCTCTAGATTCATTTCTCTTCCATCCTCTGTGCAGGCAGACCCACACTCCTTCTGTCTTCCTTACACATCAAACTCTCATTTAACGCGGTCAGCAATACAAAAGTCTTTGGAACAAAACTCTGGCTTACTGAGACAGTAAAGTGTATACCATAAATGAGAGAAATTTCAGATCAAAGGCAATCTGCCCTGAAGTGTTAATTGGAAGAAACTGAGCCAAATGATAGTTCAGCACAAACTGAATGGAACCAACAAGTATGAATTTAAAGGGTAAAAGGAAAATTTGACTCATCTTTCCTCTTTCTGCCAAATTGGAACATGATTTTTTTCAAGTGCTCATTTTACCAATGAAGTCCCAGTCCAAGAGAATCCCTACTGACATCCATGGCAGCCTGGCTCGAGGGAGACAGCGTGACATCTTGGTTGCTAGTAAAGAAACTCTATACTTCACCACAATCTTGTCAAAATGACAAGAAGGAATCTGCAATTAAAGTCTGAAGCCAGTATCTCACACTGAATAGTATCTTTGAAGGGAGTTAATCTCTTCATAAGGTCCCTGTATTCTTCTAATCAACATGACTCTGGCATGTAGCCATAAAGACAAGATGAACGTGTCCATCCTTATCAGGCTCGCCCAAGACAGAAATGCCATTTCTATCCTGTGGAGTCTGCTTGCTACTTCTGCTAAGGTGTTTTCTTTATACTGGTCTTGCTTGAACTCTCTTTCTGAGGAAGAAAAGGTCTAGGGCTCTGCTTGATCTGGATTTTAAGGAGCTAGAGCTACTTTTGAGCGAAGAGGCAGAGTGCCAAGGAGATAATTTAAAGAGTTTATCTAAACCAAAGGTCTGTGTAAAATGGTGAGAACTTGGTCAATAGCTAGAGAAGATGTTGATATAAGCTCCCATCACTAGCCTAATCTAACTAGTCTCCCAGGGTCTGACCCACCTCCAATTCATTTTCCATTCTGCAGGCAGAGGAGACTTTCCAAATGCAAATCTACTCAGGTTAATCCATGTTTTAAATTATTTAATGTCCTCCCACACTCTGCGGGAGAGAGCTCAGATACCTGAAGGAGGCCTGAAGGCCCTCAGTGATCTGGACTCTGCTTTCCTTCCTCCACTCTTCTCTTGCCTGGAGCTATTACACAAGTTGTTTCCTATCCATAGAACAGCCCTATCTCTGCCTCTCCTTTGTCTGCTTTCTCATCCTTCAGACCTCCGTTTACACATAACCTTTTCTGGTGAGCTTCCCTTCCTAAGGCAGCCTAAACTTCACTTAATCATAGTACTTCCCCCAAGGTAGAAGTGCCCAGTTACATGCCTGTCTCTCCTACTAGACTTAGGATCCACAAGGCAGGGACCATGTCTGTCTTAATTTTCATTATATGCCCAGTATATAGCACAGGGCCTATACACTGGGTCATGAGAAAGGGAGGAAGGGAGGAAAGAAATGAACCACAACATAAAGAGAGCCTGTTCCTGAGAATCAGGGGAGGATGGAATTTAAAGGGATTCCCTGAAGCTCTGCAGGTTTAAAGCAGGACGCCTGTAGCTTTAGCCACAGAGGACAAGGAACAAGATCTAGGCTGAGAACTACAGCTCTCAAGGGAAGGAAGCAGCAGGAGATGAAGATGTGGAATAACATTTGGCACTAAGAGAGAGGCTCAGGATGTGGGGAAGGAGAAAGGAAAATGAAGAAACTGTATTTGTTGATTTGTAAATAAAACCAAATAAGGGCCAAATCCTGGCTCCAGTAAGGTAACCTTGGACAACTCATTTAGCTTCTTTCAATGAGAAGCTTGAATTAGATAAGTGATTTCCTTTTTTTTTTTTTTTTGCGATAGGCAGGCCTCTCACTGTTGTGGCCTCTCCCGTTGCGGAGCACAGGCTCCGGACGCGCAGGCTCAGCGGCCATGGCTCACGGCTCACGGGCCCAGCCGCTCCGCGGCATGTGGGATCTTCCCGGACCGGGGCACGAACCCCCGTCCCCTGCATCGGCAGGCGGACTCTTAACTACTGTGCCACCAGGGAAGCCCTAGATAAGTGATTTTCAAACTGAGTTCTCAGGAACCCTAGGTTTCTGCAGCAGCCCCTCAGGGTCTATTGCAAGGAAGAGAGAAGTTTCACCAGTAGATGTGGCCCCCAACTTTAACCAAACAAAAAAAATGTTTTGCATACATTGGAGTTCTACTTAAAGCCCATTTGAAAAAAAGGTGTTTCTACTAAAACTGAAGTTTGAATAGCTGTGGCCTGGGTGAATGTTCTGATACCTCCCAGACTTAACAGTCCTGGATCCTACACG
>NW_006776752.1:670601-684029 GCF_000442215.2 Lipotes vexillifer
CAACTGGACACTGCATTTTACTTTGTACAAATGCCCCTTGATTGTGTTCACAGCATAGCTATAGCATTTCCTAGAGCCTGTTCCCACTGCCTGAGCAAAAAGACAGCAAAGGTAAGTAAACTAAAGTCCAGGTTCACTACAAGCCTGAGGCAATGATAAAATGCACTTTTAAATTTCATGTGGTGAAACAGAAGCACAAAGAAACATTTTTTTTTTCCTAAACAAAATTTTGTATACCTATGACCTCAGATTCACTGTATAGGTGTCTTGAGTCAGACCCAAGGATGTTACAGGTCAGAAATAAAGAATATTGAAACCAGAGTCCACTAAAAGAAAAAAAAAAAAAAAAGCAATCCAATTCCAATCAAGAAAGAACAATGCAAAAGTTTATCTATTCAGTCTACCTGATACCTAATTACCATTCAAATATAGTACCTACTGTCTCAACAAGGTATGTTGAATGTGCTACAGAATAAAGCAAAGTTACTGTCATTACATACTTTAAAGCCTATCTTTATCTGAAGGTTACAGACAGGAAATGGCATAGATGGGGAGGGAGATGGGAATCTTATAAAATAAGATCTTCAAAGCCCTGGATTAAGATGGAGATCCCTTTTCTGTGCTGTTCCTTGGCTGGTCATATTTCACAGGACATTAAAAGGCCACAAATGTCACTCCACTTCAATTCTGAGAACAGACAAACAACAATAATGTGATCTTACCTGGGTCCTTCCTCGTCGCCCTGAAAGAAAGAGAAAGAAACAGCATAAGAAATCAGGATCAGTAGAGACTGATTTAGATTTCTTTTCCCTCTTCCCTCCCAACCTGAAAGCAAGGCTTGCACATTTATTGTAACAGAGACAAGCCAGTAGACATCTAAGGGCTAAGACAAGGGCTAATATAACCCTATGTTCAAACCGCCCAGCAGAGATGAACTAATAATTTGCCCTTGTAAGCAGAGAAGTGAATGCATAGACCTAGGAGGCCTAAATAATAGCCTTGCCTTTTTATTTGTATGGCTGGCAGTATTTAGTTCTGAGCAAACTGACAGCCCAAAATAGCAGCAGGTCTTAAAAGCAAAAGCTGACCAGCTCCAAAAGCATCAAGCTGTTTCCCTAAAAGACTCACCTCTGCCTTGGCCTAGCATTTTTTTCCTCCAAACATGAACGCAGAAAAACTCTAATGTAGAGCACATTATGGTGCAAAAGGCTCCGAACTAGGACTCAGGAAATTGGAATTCTACTCCAAGCTCCATTATTTATTAGCTATGTGCTCTTGGGCAAGCTGATTAATGAATTAATCTGGACCTTGGTCTTCTCCTTTGTAAAAGGACAGTTCTGGCATTTGATGATCCACATCATTCTTCAGCCAAACAATGACTTTTTTCTTTTTCTTATTCACTCTTTACAAAAACAATGTGTGAGGGCAATTTTACCAGGTACTGTATTCTGTGAGCCTAACTTTATCAGTGATCACAGCAGATTTCTTTGAGCCTCTTTTTGGGACCAAACCAGATTTTTCAAATGACACTCAAGCCTTTTCCAAGGGACCTCACTCATCCTTTTGGTGACAGAGTATCTTTTACATCCTCCTCTTTAGTCATTCAGGATTGGTTTCAATAGACTGTATCTCCTAGTTGGAGATAACTCCCCAGACAACTTATTTGATTGATTGATGGACTGATTGGATGATTCTATAGGTAAGGTATAAAGGAGAATGAGCTCTGGAGTCAGACACTGGATTCAAATCTTGACTCCCATTACTGCTTGCTGTGTTACCCTGGTCAAATTATTTTGCCTCTCTTAACTACAGTTTTCTAATTTGTAAAATAGGGGTAAAAATTGTTCCTATAACACAGGATGAGTATGAGGATTAAGTGAAATAATGTGTACAAACGTCAAGCACAGTGCCTAAGATACAGAATGCACTTAATAAAGGTTATTATCAATATCACTAACAATCCAGTATGATTCATTAAGAAGCTATTACATGAGGGTGCTGAGGGTAAAAGATAAAATACCCATAATGATCTATCCTTCTAGGAGCTCCCATTCCGGAGCAAGGGAAACTGACAGAAAATGAACTATGACTAAATGTCTTAAGGGTGCTATCAAAGACATAAACTGAATGCTGGGGAAGTGATAAACACTGCCTCTCCTGGAGAAGGGGGAGAAGTCTTTACAGAGAAGGTGACATATATACTGTCACTTGAGGGATAAGCAGGATTTTCCCAGGCCGACAACAGAAGATAAATGGGAAGAGCACTGGAGTAGCAAGAGCAAAGGCACAGCAGTTTAAAAAAATGTTGGTTTAAGGAATTTTGAGTTCTGTGAAACTAGAATATGGAGATGTATACGTGTGTGTCTTGGGCAGGGGATGTGGAGGTGGCAGTGGTGTGGGGCTGAGGGGCTGGGAATGCAACAGAGGTAAAGGGAGATTGCCCAGGGCACAGGCCTATAAAGGACCCTGGCAGCCAAGAAGGCGATTTGTAACAGATTATATTCAGTACACCGGAGGTTGGATAAAAAAGGCATTTTTAGCAGACTGTTAAGAATTTGTAGTATTGGTAAGGGCGCTAATCATCTAATGAAAGAGAAGTGGGAAAAGTGGTGGAAGGAGGGTATAGGGGTGGTGGAAACCTCTGCAGTTTACCTGACTGGCATGTCTTATGGGAACTATAATCTAGTGAGAAAAATTCATATAATTTATATTTAATATGAGTTACATTAACTATCAATGACATAATTAAACCTCAACACAATTTTTAAATTATCTTTGGATTTTAAAACATAATTATCTAGGAGAACTGTATGGAAAAAAGTATCCGAACCTTCTTCCATGATTTACAGCAAGTCCTCACAATCACATATCTTGGTTAAGAGACAGGCTTTCTGAGTTAGAGAAACATGGCTTCAAATTCTGGTTCGTCAATTCCAACAGTGAAGCTTTTGGCAATTTACTTAACTTTCCCAAGGTTCAGTTTCCTCATCTACACATGGAAATCCTAATTCTTACCTCACAGGGTGGCTATACGGATTAAAATAAGTGAGAAAATATGTACAAAACATTACGTAAGTATCCACATAAGTGTTCAACAAATGGTGGTCGTTACTGTACTTCCCTGAAATGTTAATTAATAACATTTCTAGGGAGAGTGGGGAAGAACAGAGAAGATGGAATACAAGACTTTGCTTTACATTCATCCATTTCTGCTGCTTATAGGTAAGTAGTTATTTTCAAAAATAATAATCACTAACACAAAGCATGGGGAAAACCAGGGTGAGAGTTTCACTTATGAAGAAATGAATGAAAGAATATACACACATATAATTATAAGGCAATTTTGAACAGGTCAGCAGACATTCAGAGGATTGCTAATCTTGCTTGTAAAAGGTGTGCCCATACTCTCCTCACTACCTGAAATGCACATCCCTATTCTGAGATCCTAGTTAATTCCCATCCATCCTTTAAGGTCAAGCCTCACTCGGAAAATTTTCCTGACAGATTGAGTGGAGTAACCCTACTCTGTCCTCCACATCTGTATAGGTCACATTTCTGGGCTAGTTCTTAAAGCAGAAAACTGACAATGACAGCACCATACAGTGTCTCCCTCGTTGGATTTCAGCTCCTTGAGAATAGAAACTGTATATTGTTCATCTCTTTATTCTCTACACCTAGCACAGCACAAGGCATATAGTAAATAATTATTCAAGAGAGGAAAGAAGAGAGCGCAAGATATAAATAGGATTTAAGATTAATTTCTACCCCCATTACGAGTAAATCATAATTTCAGAGAGTATTAGAACTGAAAGTCTGTTAAACAACAACTTCCATTTCAATGACTTGTTAGATTAAGCAATGCTCCCAAATCCCTCTGTAAAATACCCTGAGTGCTCTTGGCTGTTAGGTTACACTCTATCTAGTACAACCTTCTATTTCTACTTCCACCAATAAAAATGTATGTTCACCAAGAATCAAACAAGTTTGCTCCTAAGCCTGCTTATATCAATGGAACTTGTAATTATGATGACATGTTTTACTAAATAACAAAAAATGAGTGCAAGAGATAACTGTTGCTCCATGAGTTGTTGCTTCCATGAAAATTAAGTTGAATGCTTCCAAAGCAGTCAATAAAGATGAATTACTTAACAATTGCTGTCAATTTTGATGTAGGTGAGACACATGCAAAATATTAGAAAGTATAAAAGTCTAACACCTCACACTGGTCAGAATGACCATCATTAAAAAGTCTACAAATAATAAATGCTGAAGAGGGTGTGGAGAAAAGGGAATCCTCCTACATGGTTGGTGGGGATATAAATTGGTGCAGCCACTATGGAGAACAGCATGGAGGTTCCCTAAAAAAACTAAAAATAGAGTTACTATATGATCCAACAAACCCACTCCTGGGCATACATCCAGAGGAGATGAAAATATTAATTCGAAAAGATATATGCACTCCAATGTTCACAGCAACACTATTTACAATAGCCAAGACATGGAAGCAACCTAAGTGTCCATCAACAGATAAATGGATAAAGATGTGGTATATATATATATATATATATATATATATATATACACACACATACACACACACACACACACACAATGGAATATCACTCAGCCATAAAAAGAATGAAATAATGCCATTTGCAGCAACATGGATGGACTTAGAGATTATCACACTAAGTGAAGTAAGTCAGACAGAGAAAGCCAAATATCCTATGATATCATTTATATGTGGAACCTAAAAAAATGATACAAATGAACTTATTTACAAAACAGAAACGAACTCACAGACGTAGAAAACAAACTTATGGTTACTAAAGGGGAAAGGGGTGGGGAGGGATAAATTAGGAGTTTTGGATTAACAGATATACACTACTATATATAAAATAAACAAGGACTGACTGTAGAGCTCAGGGAACTATATTCAATACCTTGTAATAACCTATAACGGAAAAGAATCTGAAAAAGAATATAACTGAACACTTCGCTATACATCTGAAACCACCACAACATTGTAAATCAACTATACTTCAATTTTTAAAATGGCATTTAAAAAGTCTAGGATTCTACATTCCACTTTCTTCAAATGTTATCCGCCTCATAAGACAGACTGAAATTGGACCTTACAAACGATAGAGCATGGGTATGGTTAATGCCAGAAATATGACACTCCACTCAACAGCAAACCCATATTCTCAAAAGAAAAGACCCTGACTTGGAATCAAAGAAATATACAGATCTTTATTTCAAGTTTAAAATAAATGTTTAGGGTATTCATGTATCATTTTTAATGGTTAAGCTAACTTCTTCTAAGATTATCTCACTGCAGCTCAGTACTCTTCTCTCAAAACTAGACAAAAGATGGAAATTCTCATGACATGCAAGTAAAAATAAAGACATTTTTTAAATACTTGACTTTGGCAAAGAGTTTTATAAAAGATATAACTAAATTCAGGCAAAAAAATGAGAGATTTTAAAAACTGGTGATAAAAATACACACTGATATAATTGTTCTATGGACAGTTTATAAATACGCACAAGCCTAAAAAATGTACATACCTTTGACTCAATAATTACTTATGATTTATAAACTAAAACATTCACTACAATGTTATAAATGACAGTAAGAAGTTGGAAATAACTTAAAATGAGGTAAAAGTAAAATTTGTATCACTGGTTCAGGGTTCCAACATTATGTTTATGAAGGATTTCTAGTAATATGAAGAAAACTGAAAATATGACATTAAGAAAAAAATGGCATGAGGATGAAGGTGTTAACTAACTTTACTGGGGTAATCATTCTGCAATATATACACGTATCAAATCATCACATTGTACACCTTAAACTTACATGTGTTATATGTCAACAATATCTCAATAAAGCTAGGGAAAAACACACACACACACACAAAATTAAAAAACAGAATAAATATAACACCCAATGATAACTATCAAGTTAGTGTGTTATATTTATTTTCTGCTGTGTCTAAGAGTTTTAAACATTTTGTAATAATTAAAAAAGAAATAACTTTAGTTATCTGAAGAGGGGAAAGACCACATCGTATTGAAGAGAAGAAAGACCACAGGACATAGAACTGGTATTGAAACTCTTCCCCTACCCTATATTCTGTAAGATGACCAAAAAAGATTTATTTAAAAACACATTTAAAAAAAAATGTCACCAGGAAACCTTGTAATCTTTGGACTCCTTCAACCAGAAACTCTGTGATTCTGCTTGACCTAATCAAATTGATCCATCCTGAAGGTTTCTTAAAACAGATATACTGTGTTAATGTTCTGGTTTTAGAATAATCTTCATGAATCAAAGGCAAATAGCACTTGGGCAGGTGGGATATCTAGATGCATTGTTTTTATCAGCTTTATTGAGGTATAATACCATAAAATTACCTGTTTTAAGTGTATATAAATAATTTTAAGTAAATTTAGAGTTATGCAGCTATTATTACAAACTTGCTTAAAAACTATATGTATATATACACACACACACACACATAAACACACAGATATGAAATTATCTTTTTTTCCTTAATTTCTTTAAAAGCAGATGGCTTTAAGCTAAAATTATAACTGTCTTGCAGTGTTTATAACATATGTAGATTATATACATGTGACAACTATAACATAAAGGATATGGAAAGAGGGTCAGTTGGTCTATACAATTTCAAGCTATCTACATTTTATGTGAAGTGGTTCAATATTAATTTTAAGTAGGCTGAAAATTTAAGGATCTATATTATAATCCTTATGGAAACCACTAAAAAATAATGCAAAGTAACAGAGCTAAAAGGCCAATGGATATATAACAATGGAATTCAAATAAATGTTTCAAAAATCCAAAAGAAAGCAGGAAAAGACAATGAGAGGAACAAAAACAGAAGAACAAACAGAAAACAAATTGTAAAATGGCAGACCTAAATTTAACCGTATTAAGAATAACATTAAATGTTAATGGACATTACACTTGAATTAAAAGGCAGAGATTATCAGAATAGATAAATGACTAAGACCCAGCTATATGCTGTCAGAGACATAATTTAACAATACAGACAGACTGAAAGCAAATGGATGGAAAGAGATAAACCACAAAAACAGCAGATTGGCTCTATTAACATTAGATAAAACAGTTATCAAGACAAAGAGTATTATCAGAGAAAAAGGGAATGTTCATAATGATTAAAGGGTTGGTTCATCAGGAAGATGTTAACAATTATAAATATGTATTTGCTTAATGATAGAGCTTCAAAATACCTAAAGAAAAGTTGACAGAACTAAAGAAAGGAATAGATAATCCCTAATCATACTTGGAAATTAAACATCCCTCTCTCAGCAGTTGATAGAACTAGACATAAAAATCAGTAAAAACATATATCATCTGAACACCTAACTGATATTTAGTAGAACACTACCTCAAACTACAGAATACATATTCTTTTCAGGTGCACATATGCATTCACCAAGACCATATGTTAGGCCATAAAGCAAGTCTCAGTTAAGTGTTAGAAGATGGAAATCATTCAGAATAGGTTCTCTGATCTCAATGGAACTAAATTAGAAATGAGTAACAATAAGATAATGTAGGAAAATCCCTAATATTTAGAAACTAAACAATATACTCCTAAATAATCAATGAGCAAAAGAATAAATCACATGGTAAATGAAAAAATATTTCAAATTGAACGATAATGAAAACACAACATAACCAAATTTGTATGATTGAACTACAGCAGCGATTAGAGGGAAATGTACTGCTCTAAAAGTTTACATAAAAGAAGAAAGTAGTAAAATCTGTGATCTATGAAGCTAGATAAAAAAACAAGGTAGGGCGTCCCTCGTGGCGCAGTGGTTAAGAATCCGCCTGCCAATGCAGGGGACACGGGTTCGAGTCCTGCTCCGGGAAGATCCCACATGCCGTGGAGCAACCAAGCCTGTGCACCAAAACTACTGAGCCCGTGCCCTAGAGCCCAAGTGCCACAACTACTGAAGCCTGCACGCCTAGAGCCCATGCTCTGCAACAAGAGAAGCCACCCAATGAGAAGCCCACGCACTGCAATGAAGAGTAGCCCCCACTCACCGCAACTACAGAAAAGCCCACGCGCAGCAACAAAGACCCAACACAGCCAAAAAAAAAAAAAAAAAAAAACAATGGTATCAAGTTAATTCTTAAAAAAAAAAAGGTAAACTCAAAATAAGTAAAAAAAAAAAGCAGATGTAAACAAAATAGAAAACAAAGAGTAAAATTAACAAATCCAAAAGTTAATTCTTTAAAAAGACCAATAAAATTAATACAATACAAGTTAGGCTGATCAAGGAGAAAAGGGGGAAGATCACAAATTATCAGTAACGGAAATGAAAGATGGCTATAGACACATCAGAGGCTACAGACAGTTAAAAAATGATATGAAAATACTATAAACAACTTTATACTAGAAACTAAAACAACTTAGATGAAAATGACAAATTCCTTGAAAATTACAGCTAATACAAATTCTGAAAATTTTAAATCAATATAATACAGATGATATCAAGTTAATTCTTAAAAAAAAAAAGGTAAACTCAAAATAAGTAAAAAAAAAAAGCAGATGTAAACAAAATAGAAAACAAAGAGTAAAATTAACAAATCCAAAAGTTAATTCTTTAAAAAGACCAATAAAATTAATACAATACAAGTTAGGCTGATCAAGGAGAAAAGGGGGAAGATCACAAATTATCAGTAACGGAAATGAAAGATGGCTATAGACACATCAGAGGCTACAGACAGTTAAAAAATGATATGAAAATACTATAAACAACTTTATACTAGAAACTAAAACAACTTAGATGAAAATGACAAATTCCTTGAAAATTACAGCTAATACAAATTCTGAAAATTTTAAATCAATATAAAATGAAAAAATTTGACTAGTTCTATATTAAATAAACTGAATTGGTTATCAAAAACCTTCACATAAACTCCAGGACAGATTGTTTTGCTGGTAAATTCTATCAAATATTTAAGGAAGAAATAACATCAATCTTACATAAACTCTTACAGAAAACAGAGGAGGAAATACTTCTCAGCTTGTTTTCTGAGGCCAGCACAATCCTAAAACCTGACAATCCTAAAGCCTGACAATTACATTATAAAAATACAAATTTACAAATGAATATCCCTCTTTGAACACAGACATAAAAATCTCTAAAAAGATATTAATGAATTGAACCCAGATAATACATTAATGATCAAGTGGGAGTTTATCTCAGGAATGAAAGGTTGATTTAATATTGTAAAATTAACCAATGTAATCAACCATCACAACAGAATAATGGAGAAAACCCACTTAATCATTTCAATGGCTACAGAAGAAAATCTTACATATACCACGTTCATTTGAATTATTGTTCCCCATATCTAATGTGTCATTCCTCTCTGGCTACTCTGCTTTCAAGATTTTTTATTTGTCCTTAGTTTTTGGAAGTTTGACTTTGATGTGTCTGGGTATGGATTTCTTAGATTTATCTCACTTGGGTTCACTCAGCTTCTTAAATCTCTAGGTTTATGTTTTTCAACCAAATTTTAGGAGTTTTGAGCCATTATTTCTTGAATTTTTTTTAGCTCTATATTCCTTTTCCTCCCCTTACTGTACAAGTGACATGTATGTTAGATCTTTCTTTATTGTCCCATAGGTCCCTGAGACTCAATTCAATTATTTTTCAATCTTTTTTCTTGGTTGTTCAGATTGGATGTCTATTGATCTGTCTTCAAATTCACTGATTCTTTCCTCTGTCATTTCCAATTTGCCATTGAGTCAGTCCAGTGAAGTTTTTATGTCAGTCACTATTTTGCAGTTCTATAATTTCATTTGGTCTTTCTTTATATCTTCTATTTCTTTGCTGATTTTTTTTATTTTTCATTTGTTTCCAGTTTGTTATTGATTATTGAGACATTTTTATAATAGTGACTTTAAAATCCTTGTCTGATAATTCCAAATACTATGTCACCCTATGTAGGTGTTAGCATCTACTGATTTTCTTTCTCATTAGAGTTGAGATTTCATTGGTTCTTGGTATGATGAGTAACTATGGACTGTATCCTGGACATTATAAGACCTGGTTCCTGTTTAAATCTTCTATTCTAGCAGGCAGTCAACCTATTTAGGTCAGAACACATGTCCTAGACCACTTTTGTGGCTTATGGTTCAAATGTCCACTGAGTTTATAAAGCTTCTGCAGTGCCATTCTGGTCACCTCCCTCAGGTGACAGTGCTCCAATGGAGACTCTATAGTCTCCACTAGTGTTAGCTCAGGAGGAGAAAGGGCACAAACTCATCACTACACAGTAAAAGGAGATGGTATAAATCCACCCACTGACTCAGCTGGGGAGGGGCTTTGCCTAGTTAATGCAAGGGTGGAAGGGAGGAGTTAAAGCTCCATCCACAGTCCCCATAGGGGTGGGCTGTTATTCTCTTCCTATTACTGCGGGGGAGGGGTATAAGTCAGAGTCCCACCTTCAGTCTCCATGGGAGGTGGGCACCATTCACTTCTGAGAGGGGCAGGTAGAAGTTAGACTTTTACCTAAAGCCTCCATGGAGAAAAAAGTGACACCTCATTGCTATAGGCGAGGGTATAAAATAGACTCCACTACTGTGGTGCCAATTGGGGCTGGGAAGGGATTCACTGCCAGAATATGCAGGTATTATTAAAAGGTTTCTCTTCAGTTGAACTGCCCTTTTCCTAGTCCTTTGGCTAGAGAGCAGGTTTTTCTTGGAGATGTTCTTTTTGCCTATGCTCATTAGCATTTCCAGTTTGCAGGGCACCCAGGCCAGGATATACAGGAAGCAAGAAAACCCCCACCAGGGTACTCATTGCTGTGTGGCTCCTCATATCCCAAGGTCCCTGGTCAGTCTGCCATCTTTCCTCCACTTTTGAGAGTCTTCTTGTAGGTGACTTAGTATTTTGCCCAGAAATTTTTACTGTGATTAATGGAAAGAGTAAAATGAAATGCATTTACTCCATCTTGTTCAGAACCAGAAGATGCAATTTGTTTTCAAATGCAAAGATAAGATGTACTGAGGAGTAGAAGGTTGAAAAGATGGCCATATATATAAAATGAATCAGTATAGTAAATTGTTAGTGGCAGAATCCTGGTGCAGGTATATGGGTGTAATCTGTAAAAACTTTCAACTTTGCTGTACATTTGAAAATGTTCACAATAAAATCTTAGGGGGGGGATCTTTTGATTAAATGAAAAATACAGGTAATTTAAAAAAATCTATACCATGCAAAGAGAAGAAAAGAATTCTGTTGAGTGAAAAAGAGGTACTGGAAATTTGCTCATTTGCTCTGATCAATAAGTTACCAGATTAGCTGGAACGAGAGGCTATTAGATAATAACAGCTCTGGGTAAAAGCTCTAGCCGGATGTATGCTACTTCTCATTGTTAATAGCTTATTTTGTCCATCGCCTGGTACTTAGGCCTTGTCATCTTTATATCCCTGAGAGTAATTCCATCAGAGTTAACAAGGATAGTGCAGTTGAGTCACTGAAGTACTTAAAGGACAGTTAATGTTGGGGAAGAGAGGGAGATGTCTTTAAAAATGAAATCTTTATTTTTGAAAAAACAACCTAATCAACACACAGAATAAATGTGCAAGGTCCAATCTGAGGGGAATTGGGGACAGAGTTATGCCAATGATCCCTTGAGTTAAGGTTGAACTTTTTAAGACACAAAATCTATTCCAATATTAAATAAAAAATTTTTAAATTAATTAATTTTTTAAAAAGACACAAAGTGACCACCTCCACAGAGTAAAAGGTCTTAGGAATGCAAGACTGTCTAGGGCACTGATTATCCTTATTCTTCCCACAGATATAAACGGGATGTTTGATATACAGCATATAGTAGGGAAAAAGCACAGGCATGGGAACAGGATGGACTGAATCCTGTCTCTCTTTTCTGCTAACTAAATGACACTGAGTCAATGACTGCAGTTCTCAGCATCTCAATAGCCCATCTGTAAAATGGAGACAATGAATGCTGAAATAAGGATTAAATGAAATGATAACATGGTCTCTTGCCTATCTAGAAACTTATTTAGGCACACACTTTGTTAATTCTGAGGAGGATGAAATAAAAAGAACAAGAGCTATTCTATTCCTTTCACACAGTGATGAAAATTAATCAAGAACCCTGGATGAGTGAAGCAGATAACCGTCCAATGGTCTCTTACGTTTCCTGTCAGGACAGGAAAGACAGTACCCGCCTCCTGGATCGTACCGTGGCTCTTCTGCTGACTGGTTTATTCTGTGGCTAGGGTTCCTGTGCCAAGGCAAAACTGTTAGTTGAGGCTGAGCTCACTGAGTCGGCAGCTCCTCCTAGAAACTTCACAGGACTCTCCTACATTTTCTTCAAAAAGGGTCTACCCTAAACCTATCTGGTATAAGCTTGACCAGAATTTTCAACATAATGGTATGAAACCTCATAAACAATAGCTTCTCCCCATTGGCTGAAATACATGTTTTATATTTTTTAAAAATGGCCACCTTAAATTTTCTTATTTTAGAAATATTCTAAATGCCTGAATATGTTGTTTGGTAAAATATCTAACATTCTTTTAATCCTATTACAAAATAACAATGAATGTAATGATTCAACATTTATCTTGTGTCTTTCATTCATACTTTTTTTGATCCTCACAATGCTCTAGCCCACATGCCTCTCTTAATCTAACAGTCATGCCCCCAATTTATGCAGTTAGCTCCATATAAAAGCCAGCTTGAGGCACCTTTTTACTATTCACAGAATCAGTCCAAAATCTTTTATTTCGGCCTGCTTTATGCTCCACTTCCTGACTTACTCTCACTCAGCCCATATTTATAGGCTCATTTCACAACTTGGGATCTGTCAATTGCCCTCTTTTCCGGCTGTGATTTCTGGCTTCCCTTATTAACTGTGAATAGTATTTGCCCCACTGACTATACTCCTTTAAGTCATGCTGCACAAATACTCTGCTAGGCCTAGTTGCTGAGCACAGGCCCTAGCAGCCAATACTTCCAAACTGGTTTACACACCAATCTAAACACTTATGCACTATCTAAGCTTTCAATCTATTCATGTTTAGCGACCAAATGGGGGAATTTCCAGAATTAACAAACATGGCAGTCAGTTTCTACCTATTTCTTGTGCTAATTATTATAGGCATTCTCCTTTACCTCTGCCTTTGGCTCAGCTGATTCATTAGAGGTATCAAGTTGTTCCTTGGCTTGGGCCATCTGAGTCATCAATCTATCCATATGGGACTGGATGTCTGCCAGTATCTCAGTCACATGAGCTGTGGCCATTGCTTCCTGGATGTCCACTAAATGAAGGGCCTTCTGCTCCTCATCAGCAATCACTTTTTGAACTTTCTTAAATTCCTG
>NW_006776752.1:684039-725896 GCF_000442215.2 Lipotes vexillifer
TCTGGTCCCGGGTTACCTGTAGAAAACAGACGATTAAGAATAAGTTGGACACACAAAGAAATGGAAGAGTAGAGCTATTATTGTAAGTGTTAGGCAGTCCTGACCAAAACACAAACCAACCATGGGTCCTAAGTGATCCTGAAGTTTTGGGAATATCCATCCTCTGAACAATGCTCCTCTAATATCGTTGATAAATTTCCCACTAATCTTTCTTACCTTTTTCATTCTTTAGGAAGTAATTCCTTATCCTTCCTTTTTACTTTTCCTTTGTTTATTTATTTAATTTTTGAATTTTATTTTATTTATTTTTTTATACAGCAGGTTCTTATTAGTTATCAGTTTTATCCACATCAGTGTATACATGTCAATCCCAATCTCCCAATTCATCACACCAACACCACCACCACCCCATGGCTTTCCCCCCGCCTTGGTGTCCTTAAGTTTGCCCTCTACATCTGTGTCTCTATTTCTGCCCTGCAAACCAGTTCATCTGTACCATTTTTCTAGGTTCCACATATATGCGTTAATACACGATATTTGTTTTTTTCTTTCTGACTTACTTCACTCTGTATGGCAGTCTCTAGACCCATCCACATCTCAACAAATGACCCAATTTCGTTCCTTTATATGGCTAAGTAATATTCCATTATATATATGTACCACATCTTCTTTATCCATTCATCTGTCGGTGGGCATTTAGGTTGCTTCCACGACCTGGCTATTGTAAACAGTGCTGCAATGAACATTGGGGTGCATGTGTCTTTTTCAATTATGGTCTTCTCTGGGTATATGCCCAGTAGTGGGATTGCTGGATCATATAGTAATTCTATTTTTAGTTTTTAAGGAAACTCCATACTGTTCTCCATAGTGGCTCTATCAATTTACATTCCCACCAACAGTGCAAGAGGGTTCCCTTTACTCCACACCCTCTCCAGCATTTGTTGTTTGTAGATTTTCTGATGATACCCATTCTAACTGATGTGAGGTGATACCTCATTGTAGTTCTGATTTGCATTTCTCTAATAATTAGTGATGTTGAGCAGCTTTTCATGTGCTTCTTGGCAATCTGTATGTCTTCTTTGGAGAAATGTCTATTTAGGTCTTCTGCCCATTTTTGGATCGGGTTGTTTGTTTTTTTAATATTGAGCTGCATGAGCTGTTTATATATTTTGGAGATTAATCCTTTGTCTGTTGATTCGTTTGCAAATATTTTCTCTCATTCTGAGGGGTGTCTTTTCATCTTCTTTATGGTTTCCTTTGCTGGGCAAAAGATTTGAAGTTTCATTAGGTCCCATACGTTTATTTTTCTTTTTATTTCTATTACTCTAGGAGGTGGATCAAAAAAGATCTTGCTGTGATTTATGTCAAAGAGTCTTCTTCCGATGTCTTCCTCTAAGAGTTTTATAGTGTCCAGTCTTACATTTAGGTCTCTAATCCATTTTGAGTTTATTTTTGTGTATGGTGTTAGGGAGTGTTCTAATTTCATTCTTTTACACCCAGTTTTCCCAGCACCACTTAATGAAGAGACTGTCTTTTCTCCATTGTATATCCTTGCCTCCTCTGTCATACATTAGTTGATCATAGGTGCATGGGTTCACCTCTGGGCTTTCTGTCTTGTTCCATTGACCTATATGTCTGTTTTTGTGCCAGTACCATATTGTCCTGATTACTGTAGCTTTATGGTACAGTCTGAAGTCAAGGAGTCTGATTCCTCCAGCTCCATTTTTTTTCCCAAAGACTGCTTTGGCTATTTGGGGTCTTTTGTGTCTCCATATAAATTTTAACATTTTTTGTTCTAGTTCCATAAAAATACGCCATTGGTAATTTGATAGGGATTGCATTGAATCTTTAGATTGCTTTGGGTAGTATAGTCATTTTCACAATATTGATTCTTCCAATCCAAGAACATGGTATATCTCTCCATCTGTTGGTATCATCTTTAATTTCTTTCATCAGGTCTTTTGTCTCCCTAGGTAGGTTTATTCCTAGGTATTTTACTCTTTTTGTTGCAGTGGTAAATGGCAGTGTGTCCTTATATTTCTCTTTCAGATTTTTCATCATTAGTGTATAGGAATGCAAGAGATTTCTGTGCATTAATTTTGTATCCTGTAACTTTACCAAATTCACTGATTAGCTCTAGTAGTTTTCTGGTGGCATCTTTAGGGTTCTCTATATATAGTATCATGTCATCTGCAAACAGTGATAGCTTTACTTCTTCTTTTCCAATTTGTATTCCTTTTATTTCTTTTTCTTCTCTGCTGTGGCTAGGACTTCCAAAAATATGTTGAATAATAATGGTGAGAGTGGACATCCTTGTCTTGTTCCTGATCTTCGAGGAAATGCTTTCAGTTTTTCACCACTGGGTACGATGTCTGCTGTGGGTTTGTCGTAAATGGTCTTTATTATGTTGACATAGGTTCCTTCTATGCCCATTTTCTGGAGAGTTTTTATAATAAATGGGTTTTGAACTTTGTCAAAAGCTTTTTCTGCATCTATTGAGATGATCATATGGTTTTTCTCCTTCAATTTGTTAATATGGTGTATCACATTGATTGATTTGCATATATTGAACAATCCTTGCATCCCTGGGATAAATCCCACTTGATCATGGTGTATGATCCTTTTAATCTGTTGCTGGATTCTGTTTGCTAGCATTTTGTTGAGGATTTTTGCATCTATGTTCATCAGTGATATTGGTCTGTAATTTTCTTTTTTTGTAGTATCTTTGTCTGGTTTTCATATCAGAGTGACGGTAGCCTCAGAGAATGAGTTTGGGAGTGTTCCTTCCTCTGCAATTTTTTGGAAGAGTTTGAGAAGGATGGATGTTAGCTCTTCTCTAAATGTTTGACAGAATTCACCTGTGAAGCCATCTGGTTCTGGACTTTTGTTTGTTGGAAGATTTTTAACCACAGTTTCAATTTCATTACTTGTGATTGGTCTGTTCATATTTTCTATTTCTTCCTGGTTCAGTCTTGGAAGGTTATACCTTTCTAAGGTTGTCCATTTTATTGGCATAGAGTTGCCTGTAGTAGTCTCTTAGGATGCTTTGTATTTCTGCAGGGTCTGCTGTAACTTCTCCTTTTTCATTTCCAATTTTATTGATTTGAGTCCTCTCCCTCTTCTTCTTGATGAGTCTGGCTAATGGTTTATCAATTTTGTTTATCTTCTCAAATAACCAGCTTTTAGTTTTATTCATCTTTGCTACTGTTTTCTTTGTTTCTATTTCATTTATTTCTGCTCTGATCTTTATGATTTCTTTCCTCTGCTAACTTTTGGTTTTGTTTGTCCTTCCTTCTCTAGTTCCTTTAGGTGTAACAGACTGTTTATTTGAGATTTTTCTTGTATCTTGAGGTAGGCTTCTATAGCTATAAATTTCCCTCTTAGAACTCCTTTTGCTGCATACCATAGGTTTTGGATCATCGTGTTTTCATTGTCATTTGTCTCTAGGTATTTTCTGATTTCCTCTTTGATTTCCTCAGTGATCTGTTGGTTATTTAGTAACATATTGTTTAGCCTCCATGTGTTTGTATTGTTTATATTTTTTTCCCTGTAATTCATTTCTAATCTTGTAGCGTTGTGGTCAGAAAAATTGCCTGATATGATTTTAATTTTCTTAAATTTACTGAGGCTTGATTTGTGACCCAGGATGTGATCTATCCTGGAGAATGTTCTGTGTGCACTTGAGAAGAAAGTATAATCTGCTGTTTTAGGATGGAATGTCCTATAAATATCAATTAAATCTGTCTGGTCTATTGTGTCATTTAAAGCTTCTGTTTCCTTATTTATGTTCATTTTGGATGATCTGTCCATTGGTATAAGTGAGGTGTTGTTAAAGTCCCTCAGTACTACTGTGTTACTGTCGATTTCCTCTTTTATAACTGTTAGCAGCTGCCTTATGTATTGAGGTGTTCCTATGTTGGGTGCATATATATTTATAATTCTTCTGTCTTCTTCTTGGATTGATCCCTTGATCATTATGTAGTGTCCTTCCTTGTCTCTTGTAACATTCTTTATTTTAAAGTCTATTTTATCTGATACAAGTATTGCTACTCCAGCTTTCTTTTGATTTCCGTTGGCGTGGAATATCTTTTTCCATCCCCTCACTTTCAGTCTGAATGTCAGTAGGTCTGAAGTGGGTCTCTTGTAGACAGCATATATGTGGGTCTTGTTTTTGTATCCATTCAGCAAGCCTGTGTCTTTTGGTTGGAGCATCTAATCCATTCACGTTTAAGGTAATTATCGATATGTATGTTCCCTATTACCATTTTCTTAATTGTTTTGGGTTTGTTTTTGTAGGTCCTTTTCTTCTCTTGTGTATCCCACTTAGAGAAGTTCCTTTAGCATTTGTTGTAGAGCTGGTTTGGTGGTGCTGAATTCTCTTAGCTTTTGCTTGTCTGTAAAGCTTTTGATTTCTCCATCGAATATGAATGAGATCCTTGCTGGGTAGAGTAATCCTGGTTGTAGGTTCTTCCCTTTCATCACTTTAAGTATATCATGCCACTCCCTTCTGGCTTGTAGAGTTTCTGCTGAGAAATCAGCTGTTAAACTTACGGGATTTCCCTTGTATGTTATTTGTCATTTTTCCCTTGCTGCTTTTAATAATTTTTCTTTGTCTTTAATTTTTGCCGATTTGATTACTATGTGTCCCGGAGTGTTTCTCCTTGGGTTTATCCTGCCTGGGACTCTCTGCACTTCCTGGACTTGGGTGGCTTATTTCCTTTCCCATGTTAGGGAAGTTTTCGACTATAACCTCTTCAAATATTTTCTCGGGTCCTTTCTGTCTCTCTTCTCCTTCTGGGACCCCTATAATGCGAATGTCGTTGCATTTAATGTTGTCCCAGAGGTCTCTTAGGCTGTCTTCTTTTCATTCTTTTTTTTTTATTCTGTTCCACAGCAGTGAATTCCACCATTCTGTCTTCCAGGTCACTTATCCGTTCTGCCTCAGTCATTCTGCTATTGATTCCTTCTAGTGTCGTTTTCATTTCAGTTATTGTATTGTTCATCTCTGTTTGTTCTTTAATTCTTCTAGGTCTTTGTTAAACATTTCTTGCATCTTCTCGATCTTTGCCTCCATTCTTTTTCTGAGGTCCTGGATCATCTTCACTATCATTATTCTGAATTCTTTTTCTGGAAGGTTGCCTATCTCCACTTCATTTAGTTGTTTTTCTGGGGCTTTATCTTGTTCCTTTATCTAGTACATAGCCCTGTGCCTTTTCATCTTGTGTATCTTTCTGTGAATGTGGTTTTTGTTCCACAGCCTGCAGGATTGTAGTTCTCCTTGTTTCTGCTGTCTGCCCTCTGGTGGATGAGGCTCTCTAAAAGGCTTAGGCAAGTTTCCTGATGGGAGCGACTGGTGGTGGGTAGAGCTGACTGTTGCTCTGGTGGCCAGAGCTCAGTAAAACTTTAATCCAATTGACTGCTGATGGGTGGGGCTGGGTTCCCTCCCTGTTGGTTGTTTGGCCTGAGGCAACCCAACACTGGAGCCTACCGGGGCTCTTTGGTGGGGCAGACTCTGGGAGGGCTCACGCCAAGGAGTACTTCCCAGAGCTTCTGCTGCCAGTGTACTTGTCCCCACGGTGAGACACAGCCACCCCCTGCCTCTGCTGAAGACCCTCCAACATTGGCAGGTAGGTCTGGTTCAGTCTCGCCTGGGGTCACTGCTCCTTCCCCTCGGTCCTGATGTGCACACTAATTTGTGTGTGCCCTGCAAGAGTGGAGTCTCTGTTTCCCCCAGTTCTGTTGAAGTCCTGCAATCAAATCCCAGTAGCCTTCGAAGTCTGATTCTCTAGGAATTCCTCCTCCCATTGCCGGAAACCCAGGTTGGAAAGCCTGACGTGGGGCTCAGAACCTTCACTCCAGTGGGCGGACTTCTGTGATATAAGTGTTCTCCAGTCTGTGAGTCACCCACCCAGCAGTTACGGGATTTGATTTTACTGTGATGTCGCCCCTTCTACCGTCTCATTGTGGCTTCTCCTTTGTCTTTGGATGTGAGGGATCTTTTTTGGGGAGTTCCAGTGTCTTCCTGTCGATGACTGTCCAGCAACTAGCTGTGATTCTGGTGTTCTCACAAGAGAGAGTGAGAGCACGTCCTTCTACTCTGCCATCTTGGTTCCAGTCTCTCCTTTGTTTATGTTTATACCAGTAATATGTGATTACTTTTTAAAAATTTAATAGATGGGTGTATATAAAAAAAAAATAAAAAGCAATTCCTCTTCTCTCTCTACCCCAATACCTTCTTCCTTCTCAGGGGATAATTACTGTTAACAGTTTGATACATGCCCTTCCAGCCATTTTTCCATTTTAGTTATATATCAATTCATATACAGGCATACCTTGGAGACACTGTGGGTTCTGTTCTAGACCACCACGGTAAAATGAATATTATAATAAACAGAGGCACGCAAGTTTTTTGGTTTCTCAGTACATATAAAAGTTATGTTTATACTATACTGTAGTCTATTAAGTATGCAATAGCATTATGTCTACAAAAATGTACATACATTAATTAAAAATACTTCCTTGCTAAAAAATGCTAACCATCATCTGAGCCTTCAGTGAGTCATAATCTTTTTGCAATGGTAACATCAAGATCACTGATCACAGATCAACATAACAAGTACAATAATAATGAAAAAGTTTGAAATACTACATGAATTACCAAAATGTGACACAGGGACATGAAGTGAGCAAATGCTATTAGAAAAATAGCACTGCTCGATGTAGGGTTGCTATAAACCTTCAATTTGTAAGACACACAGTATCTGCAAGGCACAATAAAGTGAAGCACAGTAAAACAAGGTATACCTGTATGTGTACAGACAATTATGTTGTTTTTATGTAAATGGATCATGGTGAACATATGGTTCTGTGTCTTGCTTTTCTACTTAAAATATGTTAGTACATACAGAGCAATTCATTCATTGTATTATTTTGAATGTCTGTATGATACAGGTATATACAGATATGGATATTTATATATAGAGAGAAAAGGATAAATATATCCATTAAATATTTCCCTTCTTAATGAAAATACAGGATATTTCCAAATTTTTGCTTTTATGAACAATACAGCAATGAACATCATTGGCTATACCTCTTAATATCCATACATGAATTTCTTTAGAATCCTTTGGAGTCACTGAATTAATTTATATATATTCTAAAATTACTGACTGATACTGCCAAACTGCCCTCCAGAAAAGGATGCACCAATTACATTCCCACAACAATGTGTGAAAGCAAGCATTTGCCTACACCTTTACTGATATTGGATATCATCAAGTCTTTAAATCTTTACTCTCTGATGGGTGAAAATATATTACTGTTTTATTTTGCAACAACAACTATGCAGAGTAATTGAAATACGACTCTAGGCTGTATTTGGCTAGGGCATAAGGCAAACAAAATGAGAAACTACCAAAATAAGAACTTCTAAACTCCACATCTTGCTAATAACTACACTTATTAACGTTTCCTCATGACCATGTTTATTTTATGAGTACTTTTAAACAACTATGCATATTGAGTAGCTGAGGTAGGAAACAGGGAAGAGGTAGAACAGTAGACCAAAGGACAAAAGCCAATAGAGAATTTTAGAGCTAAAAGAGAAAGTGGCTGTCATCTAAGTGAACCCCTTTCTTTCACAGATAAGGAAACAGACCCAGTTGCAATCTTTTAGGAGACACAAAGTTCTCCAATCTTCTTGCTCCCAGTCTGGTGCTGTTCACTATAACAGTCTGTCAGAAGAGAAGTCTAACTGGGAAAACCTAAAAAGGAGATTGAGAAAGAGAAAGACTAAAGGAGAGGGTAAGATGGGGCCATTTTTTATTAGCCTCTTAAAAATTGAAATAGCCTTGCTACTTCAAGCATCTTTTGTAACACGGCCATAAAAACGTCAATTCAAAATAAGGCCTGTAGGACACGTATCCATTCACACATCAAGTGACTAAGTGACATAAGCCCTCATGAATTCATATACTCTTTGCAGGTACTCTCCCTGGTGCTAAAGAAAAGGGGAGGGGGAGTGTTAAATATTATTAATGTCCTGGCAAGTTCTTTATCAGATTGAGAACTGTGATTTGTGTTTACTTATATAATTCCTTTTTATTTTTAGTGTGTATATTTCAAGGCTGTTATGCTCTATGGTGATCATTTATCAGTGGACCTGGATCTCTACCCTTGAAATAAATTTGGTCTTATAAGACCTAGGAACTTCTCGTAGAGACTAACCTAGGAAGTTTTAGCTAAGGCATGAACTTTTCTGAATTCCTAAGAAAAGCTCTTCCAAGTGACTAAAAATGGACAGCATAATAAAAACTGACTCACAACCTATTTTACTAGACATCACATACACATGTGATTTGAAGTTAGGAAGTTGACATTACTGTCAGGAAAGGTGGGGACTACACTTCAGTAGGTGAATAAATCATGGTTTTTAAAAATTAAATTCTCTGTTTTCCTTTACTTTACATAGGCTTTTCAACTTTTATTTTATGCAATTTATTTTTATACAGATCAGGCCACAAATGAGAATTGAAAGCAGAATAATTTACTCTATAAAAATTTCATGCTGCCTTCTCATTCCAGTTCTCTACTAATCAACAGACAGGTATTCTCCAACCTAGCTCAAAATGGCAAGAACAAATTCTGGGTCACGGCACTTATTTAAATCCAGAGTCCAAAGGAGAGACACCCTGGGGGATTAGGCAAGTGGTAGGTTGAGTACTCTGGAGAAAGGACTCCTACCAATGGCAGGAATGAAACAACTTACAAAACTCCCTTTCAGGTTTCATTTCACCTCATCATTAAAACTCCATCCTGCTATAAACTTCACAGTTCTCCAGGAGCAGCAGGCCCTTTGCATCAGCACCTGCTAGTTGGGAGCCACTGACATCATTTGACTGGGTTTCCTAGAACTTCTTCAGCCTCTACCCTACAGCTCCCCAAAGGAGAGAGTGACAGTCCCACACTCTTGAGCATACCACACACGAGTTATGTCCACAGAGAAAATTCTTCACAAGCAGAGAAGAGAGAAGGCGGATATATCACAGAATGATAAAACTGGTGATGTAAAAGATTCCTTTTTTTAAATAGGATCTACTAGTAACTGTCAAATCTTTTTAAAGCCACAGAACTTCCCTTGCCCCAAACAAATCCTTAATGTAGAACCCCAAAGTATAATAGAACCAAAAGTAAAACCACTCCGGTTAAAAGAAGAATCTCCCCTTCCTCCCTGAAGTACTTCCTAGGGCACTGGTAGTGCTCTCCAGGAAAATTGCACCTGAGGGACCTCCACAGCAGGGGTCCCCAGACCCCCCAGTTAGGAACCAGGTTGCAGAGCAGGAGGTGAGCAGTGGGCAGGTGAGCAAGCAAAGCTTCATCTGTATTTACAGCCGCTCCCCATTGCCCACATTACCGCCTGAGCTCCGCCTCCTGTCAGATCAGCGGTGGCATTAGATGCTCATAGGAGCGCGAACCCTACTGTGAACTGCACATGCGAGGGGTCTAGGTTGCGCGCTCCTTATGAGAATCTAATGCCTGATGATCTGAGGTGGAGCTGAGGCAGTGATGCTACTGCTAGGGAGCGGCTGCAAATACAGATTATCAGTAGCAGAGAGGTCTGACTGCACAGAGACCATAATAAATCAACTGCTTGCAGACTCATCAAAACCCTATCGGTGAGTGGCAAGTGAAAACAAGCTCAGGGCTTCCACTGATTCTGCATCATGGTGAGTTGTATAACTATTTCACTATATATTACAATGTAATAATAACAGAAATAAAGTGCACAATAAATGTAATGTGCTTGAATCATCCTGAAACCACTCTCCCCTCACCAGTCCGTGGAAAAACTGTTTTCCACAAAACTGCTCCCTGGTGCCAAAAAGGTTGGGGACCGCGGCTCTACACAAACAAAACCGTAAAAAGAGTTTGTTCTCTTTGGTCAATTGATTGGTCCCTAAGTTGTTAAAAATTTAAAGCCCTAGGTTGTAAGCAAGTTGACATATCTTCATTATGGTTGCATTAGGTGAAAAGCAGCTATTACTTAAATATAGCATTTTCTAAAATTACTTAAACACAGCGTTGTAATTTGAAAAAATAAGCAGCTTATTTGTGAATCGTCAGAACTAACTAGTGAACATCTGATAGTTCTTACTAGAGCTGAGTCCAACTTTACAGGTTGGACAAAAAAAGGTCCCAGAGAGGTACAGTAACAAAGTATGGTTTAGAAACCAACTTTCCTCTGGTCTAGTCAGTGTAGTTCCTGCTATAACACATTGCCTCTAATGACTCCTTTCTGCCTGCTTCAGGTTCTTCATATTTATTTCTTCTTAACTGAGGTATTTCTTCAGTTAACAGGTTGCTTCTGTTGTTATCCCCACTAGGATGTTTGTTCCCCCGAAGTGAATCTTGGGATAAAGGATATACATTTGAAGAGCTAAGTCTCATTCCATGGTACTTTCTTTATGCTCTTATAGTTAATATTTCTAAGCTAGACCAGACCCAAGAGGCATGCAGACTGGCACTTTATATTAACACACACAGAACTAAACACATAAAACCTTGAATTAAGAGCTTGTACTTAAAAAACACCAGCATTCAATGTGTTTGACATAGGCTGGAAGCCATTAACCTCCCAGCTAGCTGGCCTCTAGGAAACCAAGGTTTTATTTACACTGCTAGGGAGCGGCTGCAAATACAGATTATCAGTAGCAGAGAGGTCTGACTGCACAGAGACCATAATAAATCAACTGCTTGCAGACTCATCAAAACCCTATCGGTGAGTGGCAAGTGAAAACAAGCTCAGGGCTTCCACTGATTCTGCATCATGGTGAGTTGTATAACTATTTCACTATATATTACAATGTAATAATAACAGAAATAAAGTGCACAATAAATGTAATGTGCTTGAATCATCCTGAAACCACTCTCCCCTCACCAGTCCGTGGAAAAACTGTTTTCCACAAAACTGCTCCCTGGTGCCAAAAAGGTTGGGGACCGCGGCTCTACACAAACAAAACCGTAAAAAGAGTTTGTTCTCTTTGGTCAATTGATTGGTCCCTAAGTTGTTAAAAATTTAAAGCCCTAGGTTGTAAGCAAGTTGACATATCTTCATTATGGTTGCATTAGGTGAAAAGCAGCTATTACTTAAATATAGCATTTTCTAAAATTACTTAAACACAGCGTTGTAATTTGAAAAAATAAGCAGCTTATTTGTGAATCGTCAGAACTAACTAGTGAACATCTGATAGTTCTTACTAGAGCTGAGTCCAACTTTACAGGTTGGACAAAAAAAGGTCCCAGAGAGGTACAGTAACAAAGTATGGTTTAGAAACCAACTTTCCTCTGGTCTAGTCAGTGTAGTTCCTGCTATAACACATTGCCTCTAATGACTCCTTTCTGCCTGCTTCAGGTTCTTCATATTTATTTCTTCTTAACTGAGGTATTTCTTCAGTTAACAGGTTGCTTCTGTTGTTATCCCCACTAGGATGTTTGTTCCCCCGAAGTGAATCTTGGGATAAAGGATATACATTTGAAGAGCTAAGTCTCATTCCATGGTACTTTCTTTATGCTCTTATAGTTAATATTTCTAAGCTAGACCAGACCCAAGAGGCATGCAGACTGGCACTTTATATTAACACACACAGAACTAAACACATAAAACCTTGAATTAAGAGCTTGTACTTAAAAAACACCAGCATTCAATGTGTTTGACATAGGCTGGAAGCCATTAACCTCCCAGCTAGCTGGCCTCTAGGAAACCAAGGTTTTATTTACATTTTTATTATAGGCAGATTATAAAAACAACAAGCATAATAGCTAGAAAGCATGATGGCTTAAGAAAGATTTGTTCCAGAAAAACGTTGCTGGGATGAACTGAGAAAGATGGAACAGGGTCAGGAGCAGGAAGCTACACAAAGGAAAAGCATCTGAGTCTACAATGATTGAAGCTTTCAGAAATACTTGTTCTCTTAGCCAAATTTCCTGCAAGTAACTTTAAAGGAGCCCATTCCAAAAATGACTACAAAAATTGTGAAGTGCCTGAAATAGAGTGTGAAGATGCTAAATACCTCCCCAAAGGTGAAAAAGTCCATTTTTACTCCCCTTTTCCTCTTCTGAATGACTACTATTCAAAAAGAGTATAATAAAAAAGCAGAAAATGGAACTTTTTCAATGCTGCAATCTGTCCTCACTCCCACAGCATGGCACCCTCTCAGCATGCCAGTGTCCATGGAAACTTCCAGGTAGGAAATCTCAAAGTTAAGCCTTCTGTATAGCCTGGGGTTTATTCTGGCATTTTACCTCGAGAGAGCTCCTTGCAAACCTCTGCCAGGCTCCAGTGAGGGCAGACAAGGGAAGAGCTTCATCAACAAGTAGGACAGAGTCCTTTTTCAGTGGATGGCTGGATCTCCCATTTCCTGTGTCTTTTGTGTATGAGTGGAAGAGCCACTATTTGTGAATAAAACAACTGTCCACTCCTAAGGCTTGGAAAATTATCCAACAGGCTAGAAACACAGCAGATAAGACCTATGAAAAAAACAAAGACTGTGAACTACATTCTATTACCAACATTCTGAGGGATGGCAAACATTTTCCTGACAACGTGGTTAGAAGCCTGGATTGCTTGGATTTTACAATGGGGTGTTGAGAAGGGTAGAAAAAAGGTTATTAAAATGAACATTTAATCTCTTCCCAAACCATTTTTCTCATCTTCATCAGCAGCCTCTAGACAAAAGCAGTCATTTGTATCTTCTTTACCTCCTTTCCTCATTTGGTTAAGAGTACCATGGGATCTCTAAGTATGCACTCAATGAAGTAATGTGATATTTACTGCTGCTGTATTATTATTTGTATTATAAAAGACTATAAGAAATATACCAAAATGTTGGAGAGTGGTTACCTCTGAGTGCTGGAATTAAGGGTATTTTTCTTTTTTTTTTAATTTTCAGTCCAAATTTTCTACAATTATGTGTAACACTTGTCTTTTCTTGAAGAGTAATTTTTTAAAAGAAATATGGCTCAAAAAGAAGTTAAATCCTCAGTAAGATATTAGCAAATCGAATCCAACAATGTATAAAAGGAATTATATACCACGACTAAGTGGGATTTATCCTCAGTATGCAAGGCTGGTTCAACATTTGAGAACCAGTTCACATGATCTACCATCAACAGGCTAAAGAAGAAAAATCACATGATCATATCAGTAGATGCAAAAAAAGCTCCTGACAAAATCTAATGTCTATTTATGATAAAAACCATCAGCAAACTAGGAACAGAGAACTTTCTCAACTTCATAAAAAATATACAAAAAATCTACAGCTAACATCATACTTAATGGTGAGAAACTAGACTTTTCCTGCTAAGATCAAAAACAAGGTAAGTATGTTTCCTCTCACTACTCCTTTTCAAAAGACAAAAGGAAATAAAAGGTTTACACGTTGAGAAGGTAGAAATAAAACAGCCTTTGTTCACAACTGACATGATCATCTATGTAGAAAATCCAAAAGAATCATCAAAAAAAGCTCCTGGAACTAATAAGCAGTTATAACAAAGTTGCCAGATACAGAGCTAATATATAAAAGTCAATCACTTCCCTATATATACCATCAGTGAACAAACGGAATTTGAATTTAAAAACACAATACCATTTATATTAGTACCCCAAAAATGAAATACTTAGGTATAAATTGAACAAAATATGTACAAAATCTATATGAGGAAAACTAAAATGAAAGAAATCAAAGGAGAAAAAAATGTAAAGACAGTCCATGTTCATAGACAGGAAGACTGAAAATTGTCAAGATGTCAGTTCTTCCCAACTTGATCTATGAATTCAATGCAGTCCCAATCAAAATCCCAGCAAGTTTTTTTATGGATATTAGCAAACTGATTCTAAAGTTTACATGGAGAGGTAAGAGCCCCATAATAGTCAATACAATACTGAGAAAAAGAACAAAGTCAGAAGACTGACACTACTCAACTTAAAGACTTACTGTAAAGCTACAGTAATCAACACAGTGTGGTATTGCTGAAAGAACAAGCAAATATATCAGTGGAACAGAACAGAGCTCATAAATAGATCCACATAAATACAGTCAGCTGCTACTGAACAAAGGAGCACAGGCAATACAAATGGAGAAAACACAGTCTTTTTAACAAATGATGCTGAAACAACTGGACGTCCACATGCAAAAAAAAAAAAAGAATCTAGCCAGGGATCTTATATCTTTCACAAAAATTAATTCAAAATAATCATGGACCTAAATGTAAAATGCAAAACTATAAAACTCCTAGAAGATAACGTGGATGACCTTGGGTATGGTAATGACTTTTTAGATACAATTCCAAAGGCACTATCTATGAAAGAAATAATTGATAAGCTGGACTTCATTAAAATTAAAAAACTTGTTCTCTGAGAATGACACTTAAAAGAATGAGAAGGCAAGACACAGACTGGAAGAAAACACACCTGATAAAGGACTGTTATCAACATATACAAAGAACTCTTAAAACTCAACAATAAGAAAACCCAATTAAAAAATGAGCCAATGACCTGAACAGACATCTCATAAAAGAAGATATACAGGTGACAAATAAGCATTGGAAAGATTCTCAACATGATATGTCATTAGGGAAATGCAAATCAAAACAACACTGAGATACCACTACACACCTATTAGAATGGCCAAAATCTGAACAATCACACCACCAAATGCTGATGAGGATGTAGAGCAACTCTCATTCACTGCTGATGAGAATGCAAAATGGTACAGCCACTTTGGAAGACAGTTTGGCAATTTCTTAGAAAACTACATACGCTTACTATGGGATCCAGCAATTACGCTCCTTGCTATTTACCCAAAGGAGCTGAACATTTAGGTCCACACAAAAACCTGCACATGAATGTTTACAGCTTTATTCACAATTGCCAAAACTTGGAAGCAACCAACATGTCTTTAAGCAGGTAAATGGATGAATAAACTGTGATACATTCAGACAACGGAATATTATTCAGTGTAAAAAAAGAGCTCTCAAGCCATGAAAAGACATGGAAGAAACTTAAATGCATATGACTAAATGAAAGAATTCAACCTGTATGATTCCAACTGTATGAATTTCTAGAAAAGGCTATGGAGACAGTAATAAGATCAGTGGATGTCAGAGGTTTGGGGAGAGAGAAGGACGAACAGGCAGAACACAGAGGATTCTTAGGGCAGTGAAAATATTCTGTATGATACCGTAGTGGTAGATAATAAGTCACTGTGCGTTTTTCCAAACCCACAGAAGAATGTACAACACCAAGAGTGAACCCTAATGTAAACTATGGAATTTGGGTAATAATGATGCAGGTGTGAACACACTGTAACAAATGCACCACTCTGGCATGGGATACTGATGCTGGAGGCTGTATCTGTGGAGGCAGGGGGCATATGGGAATGCTATTTTTTGCTCAGTTTTGCTGAGAATCTAAAACTATTCTAAGAAATAAAGTCTATTTTTAAAAGTTAATACAATCAAAACAGAAAATGAAATAGCCACTGAAGTGGAGCCTAGAGAAGGTCTGGGGGTGGGCTGAGCATCCAAAGGGCCAGGCAGGACAATTCTTCTGCTTGAACCTTAGTCTCAAACAGTCAACATTTTATTCTTTGCCTCCCCAGTAAATACTAGACCTTTCCTTCCTAATCTGATTCCGCTTTTCTACCACAAATCAAAGGTTTTTAAAAGTCCTTTTCAACTAAAGTTAAAATAATGGCTTCCACAACAACTAAGCTCTTTTGGCATGTGCTGCTCCTGCCATTTGAACGTTCCTCTATGGGACCCTCAGTCATCCTGGGGCTCCTCAGAAGAGCTAGGTTTAGTGTCTGGAAAAACTCTGAAAAAGGTCTAACTGACCCAATGAGTGACCTGAAGTGTGAAGTCATTTACTTTTGAGAAATACCAGGCTCATCAATGACAAATAGACATCATCACAATATACTGGAGAGACACGTGCTTCAAGACCTTGTATAACCACAGCAGCACCAACCCTCATGATACTGCTCTTATCACAAAGTAGGAGATGGAGTTAGGAGCTAGGTGGGGAGAAACAGAAGGCACGCCTAACTTTCGCCTGGTTCCTGTCACTGGACATTCTCTTGCCTTTTAATCTGCGACAAAGATACAGTCTTATGAATAATAACGATGAAGATATTAAGAGCGACCACGTGCAGGCAGCGTTCCAGGTGCCATCACAGACGTATTTCTGATTTAATCCTCAGGCAGGCAATAATACTTTCATTTTATGGTAGGGGAACTGAAGCCCACAGTGGTAAAGTCACTGGCCCGGTGTTACGCAGCAGGTAAGCTATGGAGCAAAGATTCACCTCAGGTCAGCCTTTTCCAGGTCAGGGCTCCGACAACCACTCTATCTAGTAACCTCCTCCTCAAAAGGAAACTGAGCCTCTGAGAACCATTATGAGACCACCAGAAAGCAACCTGGCACAGAAGAGAGCACTCGGAATGGGGAGTCAGAGGCCGTGGATGTTTTCAGAACCAACCAGCTGCGTGACTTTGGACAAGTCACTGAATCTCTCAGGGCCTCAGGTTCCTGAGCTATTAAAAATGAAAAGCTAAACTCAACCTTCCTTTTATCTCTAAAATGATACAGCTGCACAAATTTTATACTCTTGGAACTAATTCACTAATCCAGATTTGCCTCTAATCAACACTTGTTGTTAAAACAAGAGGGGCATCAGGGGACTAGGAATCTGACCTAGAAGTTGTTAGGGTAACACAATCAAAATAAGAAGTAAAGAAGAATGCAGAACAACCCTTTTCCTATGGCAATGCTGCCTCCCCTCCTACTTTTAACCACCAATCTTATTTAGAAAGTCACATAAAGCCTGCTGCCCGGTCTCCTCCAGCACTAAAGAGTCTACTAGTCACCAACCCCATTTGCTCTCACTACTGACCTGTCTGTATCATTTAGCACTGCTGATACCCCTCAGTCTTTAATTTCTCTCCTCTCACGGTTTCTATGACCTTGGACTTCCCCGGCTTTCTGTTTATCAGCTTCATCCCTGCAATTTTACACACAAAAGGTTTTTCAACCTTGGCACTACTGACATTTGGGGTCAGTATTTCTCTGTTGGGAAATGTCCTGTGCACTGTAAAATATGTAGCAGCATCCCTGGCCTCTATGTAGTAGAGACAGTAGCACTGCTCCCCAGCCCCGATTATGACAACCAAAAGAGTCTCCAGGCATTGTTAAATGCCCTCTGGGTACAAAACTGCTTTCTCTCTATAACCTTCTCCTTAGCAGTTTCATCCCATCTTTGCAATTCAACTACCATCTCCATGGAGATGGCTCCTAAGCCTGGGTTTTTCCTTGAGGTCTCTAGTCTCACCATGCCTTTTGATGTGTATCTCCACCTGGATACTTTCCTATTACTTAAACCATCAAGCATCAAATTGAATCCCCTCCCTCCTCCTCATGACTGTCACTGCTACCATTTTGGGCACTTACATATTAGGCACTATTCTAAGCACTTTACATGTGTTACTTCAATTAATCATCACAATGATACCACGAGCTAGCAATTATTATTATGTCAATTTCATAGATGAAGAAACTGAGGTACAGTGGGGATAAGAAACCTGCCCAAATTCACACACATAGTAGGTGGCAAAGGTGGAGTCTGAACCCACATAGTTTGACTACATAATCTGCCTTCTAACCACAACATTATTCTTTCATATCTTCCCTTCAAACCTTGTCCTGTTCCCCTCTCCCCCTTAACGATACCACAGTTTAGGCAATCACCCAGGCTCTAAACTCTGGAATCAAGTTTTATTTTCTCCACTAGATAATAGGTGCCTTGACAATATCTGGAGGAGAAATTAAAACATCTTTGCTTAGGGTCTGGCACATCATGGCGGTCAATACCTTCTGACTGAGTGTCAGAAGCCATCCCACACCTGCCTCTCCACCACAGTCTGGCTGAAGAACCCTCCCCCTTTACCTATGAACACCCCTTCTTGCACCCCTTTCCCACCACTCCCCACTAAATAACTATACCCATTCTCTAGACTCAAATGCTCCATTTAAGCTCCACCTGCCCCCCCGCAACCTAGACCCTTTAACCCAGCCCCACTCTCACTTGAACCACTAATTTGCCGAAACACAATTCTAAGACACAAAGAGCTTCTGAGTGATTTGAAGAAACTAGTTAGGATTCTGATCCTACCTCCAACTTGTTCCAGGCCAGCTTTCTCTCCTTTCTCATCTCCACTTGGCCCTGAATCCTTGGCTTCCTAACCTTGACCTCAAATCCCACCTTTCGCCCTTCAGACTTAGTAACTATCTGTGCTCTTCAGGCTCTCCTTCTTCGTGTTTAGACCTTAGATTTGCCTTATATAGTCTTTGGCTTGGCTTGTACCTTTGACTTTCAGAATCACATTCCCCTGAATAGGAACCCCATATTTCAGTCAGAATACTCCAGCCTTCCTCTATTTCTGCCAGCACGCTTCTCCCTGAGACTACAAATTTTGGTACCTGAGCCTAAGTACGCTATTATTCTTCACCAGCTTCATGCATATGACCCTGTAATATGCTTCTTCTGAACTTCCTCCCTTTCATGGTTTTCCCTCCTCGACACACAAACATAAACACACATGTACACACACACACACACATACACAGAGCATTAGAGGCTCAGGACTATGTTTTCTGGAGGCTGTGTACTTGAAGGATCCTAATAAACACTTGAATCTACTAAGCAGCTGTGAAGTGGATAGCAACTATGTGCCCCAGTCATCTGAGACACAGTCACAGCAGACTGACAAGTAGCCCTAGTATGAGAGACGGAGATCTAACCACTATGGCTGTGTCATCATTGCCAAGCACTGTCTCCTCCCAGGACTGCCTGTTCATGCTGTCAGCTGCTATGAATTTATTGCCATGACAACTTGATGTGTAACCCAGCATCATGGCACTGATCTGGATGCACCAGAGAAGAGTTCAAGAGGGATGCTGGGCTCACTTTGAATGGATACTATTGCTCGCTCTTAAGACGCTTCTCTCTGCCTGACCCCAGGGTGGCAATAAAGCAAGCAATTATAAACTTCTGAGCAACACTTTTCCTGAGTGAAAAGAAACAAAATTCTGGGTGTCCCCTGCAGAAATGTGAAAGTAGAAGAACGGGTCCCCAGAGACACCCAGGGCCTATTACAAACAAGAATATGAGTGAGAGCTTCTATTCCACCTTCTTTTCTAGCTTGCTTTCTGCCTTAACCTGTGTATAGAGTAGAAAGACAGCTTCTGCTTCAGAAGTTATTGTGTAGGAAGTGGGAAGTAGAAGGTGCCACTGAAAGCTTCAGGGGCAACTAAACAGAAATTATACTATTTTTAAACCTCTCAGACTTGAATATACAAAGAAAGCCTATTTTATCCGCTGAAGATTAAAGCAATTAAATTAACACAAGACTCACCCCTCACCTCCATTTCAGTTCTCTAGCCACACACCTTTCCTGCAAAGCCACAGCTACCTGTATACTACAGAAACCACAAAACCAAAACAGCTGCCTGCCACCAAGAAGAGTCAGGAAAGGGCACTGAGATGTAGGTCCCATGTTTTCCGAGGCTTCTTTGCTACAGAGGGTCAGAAGAGTAAAGCTGGTGGAGTCTGTGGTGACAGAGAAAGACTGCAGTACTGGCTCTGCTAACTCTATGCTTCTGAAGCTCAGAAAGGTGAAAGTTTTTTCATAGGTATTTTTGTGAAGTTTACACAAAATAATACATGGAAAGAACTTAGTACTCTCTGGGAACATAGACACATCAGCACAACTGTTCTGCTGGTCCAGATAACAGTAACTGTGAGCATTTATTGTGGGTTTTTCCCATGGTACCCACCGAGCTCTCACAGATACAGAGCCCCAGCCAGTTCTCTTAGAGAAAGAGAACTTACGCCCTTGGGAGTACAGATTCAAATTTCCCAAAGGAACACAGGAAGGACTTCCTCACACATCCTAGGCACTGAAGAGCACGGATGTCAATCAGAGGCTCCTAGCCCCTGTTTCAGTAGATAGCCACAGGTTGTGAGTGAGCCTTTTCCAGTTTGATAAGATCAGATGCTGTCCACTTCCACAACACAGAAGCAAAGCACCGGAAGGACAGGTCACACCCTGCCCCTCAGCACCTGCACAGAGTCTGGAGGTATAGTCAGCTCCCCAACCTCAAACTCGTCTCTATTATATTTGCTCTCTTTAGCCGACTGAAACCCTACTACACCCCCTTGAGCAGCTAACAATCTGCTAACCTAAGAACCATAGGGCTTGTTAAACAACTACAGTTTCTAAAATACTTTCTGGACCATCAAAAGCTGTGATACCAAACATCTTCCATCATTTCTTATCTCCTCCTCTAAAGTTTCCATTTGCAGGATACTCATTAATAAAAACATAATATTTGTCTCATTTTATTGATGAAACTGAAGGCTCAGACAAATCAAATGATGGACATAGTAAGTGCCAGTATTTGGACTCAGGTCATCTGGCTCCAATGTCTGTGCTCTTTCAACATAAAAGTAAAGGAAAGCGTGGCATACTCAATCTAACATTTTTTCCCTAAAAGTCTGAACAAACTCTACATTTGTATACTATTGCCAACCCATCTTCTACAACTAAAGAGTTAATAACTTCCTACAACTTCTACTAATTTCATATAGCAATCATAGAAAGTCAATTTATTGCCATCATTAACCCTGTGGCCTTGGACTAGTCAATATACCTCTTAAATGTTTCTTCATCTGTAAAATGGGGATTATAAATGTCTAATTAATCAGGTTGAGCTAGGAATTAAGGTGATATCACAGAATCTGTTTCACCTGCTAAAGAAGTAAACAAAAGCTATTCAGCAATGGGGTGGAGATCAACTGGATCACCGGTTGAATGGAAGTGTTCTACACAACGACAGAGCCCTGGCGGATTTTGCCCTTTGGCTAAATGCAGAGGCAATCAGGGGAGAGGCCAGTTTTCAAATTTTACATTCATACATACATACAAGCATTGGCACACAGACCTGGTTGACTGAGGCTGCATTCTGTAGCTTTAGCCTTAAGATATCAAAAAAGGGAAACCCCACATTTTTCCTTGAGTAAACCTGAATTTTATTTCCTAGCTGAATGACAGGTTGAACTAAAAGGAAAAGGCGAGGGAGGGGGACAGGAAAGAAGGAGACCCTTAAATAAAACTCTGGGTGGTTTTTATCACTATTATCACAGAAAGTTCTATATCTAGCTACCCAGGCTCCTAAATTAAATGTCAAATACAATCCTACACTGGAAACGTGAAATGTGGCTGCTATGGGGGAGCCCTGACAGCTCCACTGCCTTCTTCACGTTGGCCATGTAATAAGCCCTTTAAGCTCTGGCAAAGAGTAAATTATCAAGGCTCCTGTCAGTGCAGAGAGGAGCTGGGACGGGGGAGAAGGACATCACAACGGCGTTAATTTTATTAAGCCATTTAAAGCTCAATCCCTTTGATTTCTAACAATGCTCCAGCCCACTAGGCAGCTCAGAGACCATGTCCACCTAGTTTTAAAATGTCTAGAGTGATTTGTATGGTGCTTCAATTAGGAGCTCTGGGGCTCCAATAGAAAGAGAACAGCCAAAGGGTGAAGCCGAAGGGAAAGTAGGCAGGGAACCAGAATCTCAGTGGTGTTTACTTTAAAGTGGGGCTATATCTCCTAATGTGTCTCTTAAATGCCACATGTGATTTCTTTTGTGGCTCTTAATTTCTCTATTTTTCTTTTAATTTGGCAGCAGGCAGTTTTGCTAACTAGAGAGTTTGCTCCATAACAATAAACATAATTGCTTCTAGGCACTGATTTGTTTCCATTGGGAATATATGGACACACAGCTGCACACTCCCCAAGGCAGATATATTTGCCTTGACTTGAATGGGCAATAGACACAGAACCAACAACAGGCAAGGCTGCCATGCAAGGCCCACAGAGTCAGCCAGCCAGGCAGCAACACCTAGGGGTCTCAACTATGGAGATTTAACTCAATTTATTTGCATGTCATAATCACTCGAAGAGGTAGCAATGGCCCTTTAAAACCTGAAATCTTTAAGTGTCACTAATGCCGGGAAGTGTTAACTGATCAAAGTGCAGAATCCAGTTAGTTATGAACAGGTGGCTTATTTTTCTCCACCAGTATTAGAAGGTCTCCTAATCTCCTGGAGGGGGGTGAGGGGGGGAAACTACCCCCATGTACCCTTGCCCTTCTACTGGAAACAGTGGAGTGGGTCTCAGGACTAGGAGAAAGCTAGCAGCAGCCATCATTTACAGGATGTTGTCCTAAGCATTTTAAATGGATTATCTCATTTAATCTTCCTAACAACCCTATGAAGGATGTACTATTATCCTCTATTTTGCAGCTGAAAAAACAAAAACACTGAGAAATGGAGAGGTTAAGCACGGGATCTGCTCAAGACTGCATAGTTATCAACTCTGGAGGGTATCAGTCCCAGTGAGTTTTTAATAACTGTAAATACTGCCTCCCCCTGACAGAGGCTAACATTAGATTTCTGAATCTCATTCCTGTCTAGAAGAGGAGAGGAGAAAGAAAAAGCACTATTCGCTGCTGACAATTCAAGTGAGGGCCTGAAAAAAGTGATTCAGACAGTAATCTCTCTCTCAACAGCTTTACTGAGATATAATTCACATTACCATACAATTCGGCGGTTTTTAGTATATTCGGAGAGTTGTGCGATCACCACAGTCAATTTCAGAACATTTTTTATCACCACAAACAGAAAAAGGAATCACACAATATCAGGTCTTTTGTGAATGACTTCTTTCACTCAGCTTAATGCTTCTGAGGATTATCCTTGTTGCAGCACGTGTCAGGACTTGATTTCTTTTCATTGCCAAATAGTCTTCCACTGTGTGGATATACCACATTTTATTTACCCATACATTGGTTGTGTTGTTTCCATATCCTGGATAGTATGAATAATGCTGCTATGAACACTCGTGTGCAGTTTTTGTGTGGATGTATCTTTTCATTTCTCTTGGGTATATACTCCAGGATGGAATTGCTGGATCACACGGCAACTCTTATGTTTAACCTTCTGAGTAACTGGCAGGTCATATTCCAAAGTCACTATACCTTTTTACATCCCCCCCAGAAATTTATGAGGGTTCCAATTTTTCCACATCCTTGTCAAATGAACAAAACTTCTCTTTACTGGGAAAACCACAGAGCTATAGTCCTAAAAGCTGTCGACCTTCTTGAGCTCTGCTGTAATTGCCTGGGTGACCTTGGGCAAGAACGTTTACTACCCTGGCACCTCAGTGTCCTCATCTATAAAGTGGAGGGCCTGGAGCAAATGGCTTCAGACTTCCCACTGTGCCCTGCATTTATTCATTCTGTCACATGATGGGAGATACCCTGACCAGTGGGGAGGTAGATGATGTGAAACAGATAGCTTGAAGCTGACTACACGATTGTGTATCTGACTTTGCATTAACTCAGTTTCCATTGTGCCTGAATAACCTTAGACTGTGACTATCATGCCTGCCTCAAAAAACAAATAAACAAACTCACAGAGTCTGCTTATGCTATTAGGAAGAAAAGAGAAATGCCTTATTATGTAAAGGTTCCACTTGGCAATAACGGCAGACTGGCATTCAGGATTTTAGTTTCCTAAATTGGGGTTCAAAGATAGAAGTGGATTCAAATGATAAAATGTATGTATTTATAAGAAATAATGTTAGGTGAAAAAAGCAGGACATAAACTATGTGTGTGTGTGTGTGTGTGTGTGTGTGTATAGTTATATATAGTTTTATATATATACACACATAGAATAATAGTTATATAACTCTTGAACAACACTGGGGTTGGGGAGCCAGCCCTCTGACCCTCTATGCAGTTGAAAGTCCTTGTATGGCTAAGAGTCAGCCCTCCGTTATGGGATTCCTCCATACCCGCAGTTCTGGGTTCTGCATCCACAGATTCAACCAACTACAGATCATGTAGTTTCGATACTATAGTATTTACTTTTTTTTTTTTTTTTTTTTTGCGGTACGCGGGCCTCTCACTGTTGTGGCCTCTCCCATCGCGGAGCACAGGCTCCGGACGCGCAGGCTCAGCAGCCATGGCTCACGGGCCCAGCCGCTCCGCAGCATGTGGGATCTTCCCGGACCGGGGCATGAACCCGCGTCCCCTGCATCGGCAGGCGGACTCTCAACCACTGCGCCACTAGAGAAGCCCCTATAGTATTTACTATTGAAAAAAAATCCTCATGTAAGTGGACCCGTGCAGTTCAAACCATGTTGTTCAAAGGTCAATTATATATAGAATAATAGGACTCTTCTATCTGAAAGGCAAAGCACCATAATATTAATCAGCTTTTTCACTGGTGTGTTTCGAAGTATGGAGTATTGACCATGTGCACCAGGCTTCACACTAAAAAAGCAGAACTCAGAACTACCAAATTAGATGTTCTGAGTGAGGCTCAAGAATCCTCAATTTTACAAAAAAGTACTGAAAGTTTACAAACTACTGCAGGTAGCAGAAGACTGGCTGATTTCTTCTTTCTACATTATAGTTGTCTGTATTTTCCACATTTTTCTACGAAGAGCATGTATCACTTTTGTAAGTGGGGGATGGGAAAAGGGGAAATTGTTTCGTTTGGATAAAGGCAGGGAGATGGTGAAGGAGGGCAAAGAGCTTGTTTCTCCTCTTCCTGCTGCCCAAGTGTCTACAGAGGATGAAAAGAGGTCACATTTGCTTCTGGGTGATTTCCATACCTCAGAGCCCAGACTGGACCTGAGAAAGCACTGGTATTTTTCCCATTTGGTGTCCTTCATACATAAGGGGAAACTACTGAAGCACTTGCCTTAGTTCTCCATTTGGCCAGGGCTAAATGCTCTGGGGCTGTCATGGATCCTTTGTCATCTCCCCATATTTTCTCCAGTCCTGGGACTCTAGGATTGTGGGAAGCTGTGGCTGCAGGATCCAGTGAGGGAGGTAAAAGAAGGGTGCGAGGGAAAAATAGTTAGTGAAGAGTCATATTGCTAGGGATGACAGGCTATATGTATAAATATCAACTTACCCATGGGTTCAACAACAGTGTGGGGGTGAATAACATGAAGGAAGATGAATCTGAAGTCCAGTCCTGTTCCCACCACTTACTAGCAAGCTGTTTAATCCCTGTAAGTCTTGGATTGTGTATCCATAAAACAGGGCAAATAATATTTCTTTTCATATGGTTGCTGTAACAGATAATGCATATCTATTACTAGGTACCACGCTAGTAGGGCTTGAGGGTACAGAGATAAGCAAAATTCATGTCTTCCAAGATTACTTCTTTTTTACGTGAAGTGAAGAAATAGGTCAACAGGGACTTCCCTGGTGATCCAGTGGTAAAGAATCCTCCTTCCAATGCAGGGGACGCGGGTTTGATCCCTGGTTGGGCAACTAAGCCCATGCGCCACAACTACTGAGCTCACGCGCCTCAACTAGAGAACCCACCTGCCACAAACTACAGAGCCCACGCACTCTGGAGCCCGCGCCACAACTAGAGAAAAGCTGCACACCACAATTAGAGAGAAGCCCACACACCGCAACAAGTGCCACAACGAGTGCCGCAACGAGTGCTGCAATGAAAGATCCCACATGCCGCAATGAAGACCTGATGCAGCCAAATAAATAAATAAATAAATGAAAAGAAATAGGTCAGTAATTCTAATAACCTTCCAACCAAAGAAACACTTTTGAATGAACCAACTTCATAACTGAGGCATCTCAATTCTCTCCTTTAGATGGATGAATAAATACTGCCCCAGTGAATACTTCTATCTTGCGGCAGGACAAGGACCAGCACAAGGCCTGACTTAACCCAGGTGAATAACAGGACACTAACACCAAGAATTCAAGTTAGGTTTTGCTCATATCCATTACTATTTGAACATGCAAAACCTATCATTTTAACAATAGTCTGATTAGCACTGGAGTGGAGGACTGGGCTATGTTCCAAGTCAGTGATATCAGCTATTAGAAAGGTCTGTAAGGTCCTCTTGCAATTATAAAATGCTCTGTAAATGCTAAATAAAAATAAAATAAGAAAACAATCCTCAGTTCTATTTAACTAATTTCATGTTGCTAGACAATTCTTTCGTTTCATATTTCAGTAAGAATACCTGCAGAGATCGAAAAAAATAAGGAAAAGAACCTGATTATATTTTAGACAATCTTAGTATGATTAGATCCTATGTTTAATCCCACTCCAGTCACAGAGAATAATGTGAACCACTTGGCTCGAGTTTAAGGTGCAGGGGACACGGGTTCATGCCCCGGTCCAGGAAGATCCCACATGCCGTGGAGCGGCTGGGCCCGTGAGCCATGGCCGCTGGGCCTGCACGTCCGGAGCCTGTGCTCCACAATGGGAGAGGCCAGAACAGTGAGAGGCCTGTGTACCCCCCCCCAAAAAAAAAAAAAAAAAGATGCTTTTTTGAGAATAACTTATTAAATTAGTATGAATTTGAGATACACAAACATGGTTTAAACTGTTTGTTTCAAGCACACATCAGCTATAGGAAACAGTGAATGGTGCACCTTACATGGAAAGAAAAGCAATCAATATATCATAGAGAAAATAGCTATTATTTACTGAATAATGAGAGGTTAGTTAGATTGAGCTTAGCATCTTATACTTTAGTTCAATACTTTCTGGGAGACTGAGCATGGGGGAGGAAAGGAAGGAATCAATGTGTTTTCTAAGTTTCAGTTTCCTCTGGGTAAACTATGAAAGATAATTGCATAGTCACTACAAAGGAAGGCTGTAAAGAACTCAGATGCTTTAAATTTCCTAAAAATCTAGTCCAGACATATACACACATACATACCTCTGATTAACTACATCTTTTAATTTCCCCAAAGTCTAGCATAAATATAAGAAATCTAGCGACTAAAATGCTGCTTTGTGCAACAGATGTTTCTGAAAAGTTTGGCTGCAAAAAAATGTGTGCAAACTGGATCAAGTCAAACGCATTAGGATTATTTAATAGACCACTTCCAATTAAACAAAATAAAGACTGTTATTAAAAATAATTTCTTTCCACTGTATACAAGTTCTGGATCCCTGGAGGTCTGCCCCCTTTAAAACAGGGCTCACCACAGCAACATGCACGCACACCACTTCATCTGGACCTGTGCCTTATTTACCAACCATCTCTGGCTCTCATACCCGTCCTTGGGCTCACCCTTAGCAGCTGGGATTTGATGTCTCCTGCTGTTCCTCTGGTTTGAGAACTCAGCCCACTCCTGGACCATGGCGATGGCCTTGATCATCCTCCTAATTCCTGACCAGGACTCCTTCCCCTTTTTTTGGCTTTGCTACTTCTCTGTTGGCCATAGCTGTTTAAAGGAACCCTGTCCTCTCAGGTGTTGGCCATAGCTGTTTAAAGGAACCCTGTCCTCTCAGGGAGCCCGAGCTGAAGACTCAGCTTACCTCCCTTCCCCTCTCTTACTCCTTTGCTCCCTCAGCTCAATTTATTTGTTTTCTAAGCCTGGAATTTTATGTATTTCATTTTTTTCAAGGTTGAAATCATTTGGACTTACAAGGGCTCTTCTGGCTATTTGCTGAAAGAACGAAGAAAACCAAAACACAAGATGGCAGGAAAGTAACCAAGGTCCAGCACAGTTTCTAGTTCCCCCAGACACACTGAATCAGAAACTCTGGGGGTGGGTCCAGCACTCTGTATTTTAGTAAGTCCTCCAGGCGATTTTCATGAACACTGAAGTTTAAGAACCACTGCTCTGAAGAAAAGAGGATGTCTGACAAATATTTTGGACAAAATGAGGCATCTCATTTAAGAAGTCTATATTACTGACACAGAAGAATGTTTAAGATACTCTGTGTCATAAAACCACAGCTATGGTATAATTTTTGTAAAATATCTTAGAAGCGTATTTCCACGTGAAAAAATGTCTAGGAGGTTACACACTAAGCTGTTAATTTAAGGGAAATCCATTTTCCTTTTCCTTTATGGATAGCTGTATTTTTTTATTATTTATTATTTTTTATTATTTTTATTTATAGCTGTATTTTTTTATTTTTCCTTTACGGATAGCTGTATTTTATGGAGAGCTGTATTTTTAATCTATAAGCATATATTATTTTATAATTTAATAAAAGGTTAACCTAGGCATCTTCCACTCCTCTCTGGCAAAACTGAGAGGTAAAAATTAACTCAGTCCCCAGCAGACCTCAGTGTCTGGACTAATCAGGCTTTGTGAGGCTTTAGGGAATTCTAGAGGAAGTGAGGCAGAGAGAGCGTTCGGTGCTCCATGACTCAGTCAGTGCTTCTATGTAAAGCTGCTGTGCCAGAAAATGACAGGTCATAAAGCCTATAGGAGATTCTGCTCTTCTTCAATAAGCCAACTTAAAAAAAGGATGGTGGGGTTTGGAGGGAAAACAGAACAGACTAAAAACTTAATGAGTTCTTTTGGAAGACACCAATTTGTTTCTGGAAAAATTTTCTTTGTTGCAGAAATTATGTATTTAAGTGCCCCATTTTTCATCCCCTATTTGTGATCTAACAGTCATCCTGCAATTATGATGGTCCTTCTTCAAGATGGCTCCAGGTAAAAATGGCGTACACATATGTTAGGCTAGAAAGCGGCTTGAAAATAAAATAGACTGGTGGGAAATTATCCAGGGCGAGACAAAGAGAAGATGAAAGAAAGGTGAGTGTGTATAAACATATCCAAGATCAAGTGAGGTCCTAACAAATATCCTTTAGCTTATGATGCATCGTAGGAAAATCCTGAGGCTTCCACGGGTTGCTCTCATGGGGACTACTCAATTCTTTCAGCTCTGGCAAGTTTCCCATCAGAAGCACTATATGCATTCATAAAGGTTCCCAAAGCACTTTACCTGTATTATCATCATGCACAGAAGCCACTCAGTGTAATCTGTACACATTCTCTTGCTCTTCAATGTCTATAAGCATGTGGGTGTGGCAGAAAGAGGAAATACAGTTGTCTCCTTCAGGATAGCTGTTGTCCCAGAAACCAGAGAAACTCGGTAAAAAAAGCTTTCTGTTATCTTTAATAATTAATTGGTTCATCTTTACTAAAGGAAAACTACTTTCATATAAGTGGTTTGGGGGGAGGGGGGTCTTTCTACTTTGAGCTAAGAAAATTGACAAAAGTTACCCCAATGTGTTCTTATCAATAAAATGGGAAATAAAAGCTAATTTACAAGGTTATTGCAATGATCACAAGTGTGTAAGAGGAGAGGGAGAATAACAAGTTAGTGCTTAATGGATGCAGTTTCAGTTTGGGATGATGGAAAGCGTTCTGGAGATGGATGGTAGTGATGCTGCACAACAATGTGAATGTGCTTAAGGCTGCTGAGCTGCACAATTAAAAGTGGTTCAAATGGGAAATTTCATTATGTATATTTTACCACAATTTTTTTAAAAGGTATGTAAGGTTCCTAGCACAGTGCCCGGCTCTTATTAGGTGCTCAAGGAATGCTAGTCTTATTCCCCTTATAAAATTTTTTAATTAAAAAAAAGACAGTATAAAAAGCCAAATAAAATCACGCTCCTTTCCCTATTTAATTGTGAAAGGCTCTGACTCTCAGGCAAAGCCAGCTGGCACCAGTACCGGGTAGTGCCACAGCAAACGTCTGAGTAGGAGAAGGGAGGCTACATTAGTCATAATCCCTCCGGCACGTTCAGTTCCCAGTCCACCCACAACCCTGGTATGGCATCTCCCAGAATATCAATCCTACAGCCCCCAACATCTTGCAGAGAAAGCTGGGAAGCTTAAACCATTTCCCAGACCAGACTCCAGGTCATGAGGACAAAAGTATTCACAGTGGCAGCTGGCTCCCATTAAGTGGGGGAGTGACAAGACGCTAGTACTGAACACCAACTGGATAGGCCTGAGCTTGTTCCAGTCCCCAGCATTAAGCTGATGGTATCTCTGATGCCTTTGGTTGGATTTAATGGACACAGAGGCCAGTAGTCTCGAAGGCCCGGTAAAAGAAGATTAAAAATGCACTTGTCTGCAGTTCAGAGAAAACAATGAACGATTATGTGTTGTAAATCATAAAACAGAGAAGGGGAAAAATAGATGACTTATCTTCAGGCATGTCAGAACACTGCTTTTGATGGGTAGGCTTAATTAGATCTTGATGCAATGTTCAGACAGATCGTCATTAACATCCCTCAAATTTAGCTCAAGGAGAATGAAATACTTGGGATACCAATATCCAATTAATTCCAAAACAATACTTACTTTAGGGTCTGAGCTCTTGAACTTTAACCTTTCCACCAACTCTATCATAGCCGCCTTCAGTCCGCCTGAATCTTTGCTCTAGAAGAAAGAAAAGTCAGGGGTCATTAGACAGCATTTTGTTGCTCTCTCGAACACAAACAGCATTTCATGGGACAATGAAACGGAAGGCAATTTCTTCTTATCAGCCGAGAGGACTAAACGACTAAGAAAAGATGTGTTGCCCCTCTTCCTCTTCTCTATGGACAAAGAGGGTCAGGACATAAATTGCCCAGTGACCTGAGAGAACAATTGGAACGAAAATTAAATGCAATCTGTACAGGCTGACTCACTGCTTCATCTCAGGGCTCAACTGCACCAGTATTCACAGAGGGCTGAGGCTTTGCAAAAGAGATTTCTATCTGGGATGTCTATTTTATGACCAAGTGATTTTTATTTTAAACTTCTACATCACAAATACAGAAGTATGCAATATTAAATATTCTCACAAAAATAAAAACAAAGAAAATTCCCCAAGATTTAACCCTAATTGGAAATGGTATTTCAGTGTATTCAGTTGAATACAGGTTTTTGAGTCAGAAATATAAGGTTTCAAATTTGGGGTCGGCATTAACGAGTTGACTAACCTCAGGCAAATATTGACTTTCTTGAAAACTTCTCCCTCTTCGATAAAATGGGGATTATAAAAAGGGTTATTTTGAAGCTTAATTGAAATGCTGTTTGTAAAGGCGTTAGCACACTATGTGGCACACAGTAAGTGCTCAATAAATGTCACCTATTATATTGTTGTTGTTATTACTGCACTATAATGATTTAGACTAGCAAAATCCAACAGAAATATAATGTAAGCCACAAATGCAAGCCACATATATAATTTTAAGTTTTTGAGTAGCCACAAAAATAAAAGGAAATTAATCTGAATACATTTTACTTAACTCAGTATATCTAAAATATTATCATTGCAACATGTAATTTCAACATGAAGTATTTTATACATTTTTTTCATACTAGGTCTTTGAAATCTAGTGTGTATTTCACACTTAAAATTCAATTTGGACTTACCACATTTCAAGTGCACCAAAGCCATCTATGGCTAGTGACTACTGTACTGGTCAGCACAGATTTAAAGCATAGACTAAAGCCACACTGCCTGGATTCAAGTCCCAAATCTACCACCAGATCTGTGTGACCTTAGGCAAGTCACTTAGCCTCTCAGCGCCTCAATTTCCTTATAATATGAAGCTAATAATAGTACCCATTTCATAGGGTTGTAGAAAGACAACATGAGCTCATATACATCAAGGTGCTTGGAACAGGGCCTGGCACATGCTAAAGACAATAGATGTACGAGACATATTTATTATTATTGTCTGTCTCCCTCACAATATTTTAAATTCCTTAAAGGTAAGAACTACACTTTTTATCTCTATCTGTGTTCAGCATCAAGAAGGTGTTCAAAAAAGTCTGCTGAACAACGAATGAATGAATATGCAATCTTAAGATATGAATGCCCTTATAATAATACATGTGTGTAGCACAATGTAAAGTCACATGAATTAGTTTATTTTCTTATCTCAACTCCCTGGGGATAGGATAGGATAATCACTCTCATTTTACCAGTGTTGGAAAGGAGGTATGAGTAAGTAAAATGACTTGTCATTTTTATGGATATGGGACAATAAATAAGTACAATATAAACAAGTACTACAAATGTCTGTTCTTCAAAATTGGCCTCAGAATCAGTGATAGTTTCCAAATTTGGGGGGAAAATTCCAATTCCCCCAAAACAGGACCTACTTAGTAAGACTCCATCATATAGATTAAAACAGACTAAAGCCTAAATCCTTTTTTCCCCCTCTAACCTCCTTTCTCTCCCAAGTCTACACAGTAAAAGTCTGATGTAACCTAAGACCGATATCTGCTTTAGATGTGCTCTCCAAACACAGCTTAGCTGACATTCCCATCCTAACTGTGGTTCTAAATTTTAATAATTTGTATTTTTAGTTTTACTTTTAAAATGATGACAACTTTCCAAATTTCTTCACCAATCTAAATCTTTCATCTCTGGTCTCACAGCAGACAGGTGGGAAAAGGAATCTGGAGGTCACAAACCAGGGGAGTGCATGAGACCCAAAGTACCTAAAAAAGGGTTAAATTGCCAGACACAATCCTGCTTTTATGAGATGATCAGACAATAAAGACTGTCTGGTGATATCATTCCTCTAACCTGCTTCTCATTGGCTGGAACAAGCAGGTCACTTGTCCCTGGAAAACTCTTTTCCCCCACATCCCAGCTGCCAGCACCCATTTTAAGCTCTTCAGCAAGAGCCTTTGACATATTACGACTTTCCCCCTGGCTCTAGAGAACAGAAAGGAATGCACCAAAATGTGTGTCTTAAAACATTCAGAAGAGAAACAGGACGACGAAGGAATCCCTAAGAAGCAGACAGCCTGTTTGCAGGCAGATGTGCCTTGTGTGGAGAGATAAGGGAACCCTTAGCCTTCTTTCATAAAAACAGTGTGTCAGCAGAATCCTTCCTCCTTTTTACAAAGCATCCGCAGCACTGCCTACCCAGGGGAGTGACAGAGGAGAGGCACAGAGACTCTTCCTTCAGGAAATTCACCCATTCTACCTCCCCACCCTTCTCTCTTCGAGAATATTCTCAGAGGTAATTGGGGTCTGTATTGAGCCAGCCTCTAAACGGGTGGTGAAAAAACCTTCCCCAATGGCTTTTGTAACCCCTCTCCCCCAAATAAGCAGTTAGTCAGAAGGGAGAGGGTCCGCTGGGCAGACCCTCCTCTGACAGTGGCAGGGCTGGGTAAGAGTACAAATGGACAACCCTGGCCCCAAAGCCACTTCCTTTCTTTTCTCACACCCCAGTCCCTTCCTGCACCTCAAGGAGCGTTGTACACAGATGTTCAAGGTAATACACCCAAGCTCTGGGCACATCTCTCTCAAACAGTCGCCTTGGCCACACCTGGGTCCTACAAATGCGCATATCAGGGGCGGGGTCTAATGGTTTGGTCCACCTTTGGGAGGATGGGCTCAGAAAGAGCCTCTGCAGGCCCTGGACACAGGGTCAGGACATTTCATCAGGTAATTCTTGGGTCCTGGATACTTGGAGAGTGGTCTAAAAGGGGGGCAGGCATGGCCAAAGGAAAGACCCTCAAAAGCATAGGGCAGGGGCACAGGGTGGTCTAGGTCTAAGGTGGTATTTGAGTATGAGTGGCCCCAAACCATCAGGTAGTATCATGTTTTAGTTAATTATTTGTTTGCAGAGGGCAGTCATCAGTCAAAAGGTAACTGGGATAGATGACACTTTCAGAGTTCCCTACTGTGGTGGAATGGAAGAGTTGCCTCTGAAACCTGTGTTCTAATTGAGAAGTTAGACGAATTCTAACCTTGTAGACATTTGGTTCCATAAATGGCCAGATTACGCTATGTCAGTCCTTGGGGGAAGCACTGTGAGTGAAGAAGTGTGATTCACCTGATACGGCTCTTCCTCACCTCCATTCCACACAATGCATTCCAAGAACACAGGAGCTCAATGTGAGCCTATCTTGTTTATGTACCTCTTTCCCCCCCAAGGAAGAGTGTAGATTAAAACGACAAGTGCTATGTTGTGTAACACCCCTCAAAGTTTGCTCCATCTATGGAGATGGGGGATGCTTCATAAAAGCCAACTCCTAGGGATGAATCATAATAAAGCCAAAGAAAGGACAAAATGCCTACATTTGAAGGTATTCTTTATTCTCCAAAGCACTTTCATATGCTCTTTCATTAGCATTTCACAATAAACCAAAAATTCTCACTTTACAGCTGGGAAAAATGGCTGGTGAAAATCAAATGAGAAACCCCCAAATCACAGAGCCCATACACTGTTTAACTAGCATTACACAGTAACACAATAACTAAAAGGTAGTGTATTCACACTGTACAATAGAGAGAAATGGTTCTGTGGAAGTCAAATGATGTCCACCAAATCACAGAGCTAGTCAGTAGCAAAACCAGGATCAAAAAGATCTAAATGAAAAAGATTTATAACATATACAAGAGAAGAGGTTGGTATCAAGAATAATGCGAAAATACATAAGGGATTCCTATAAATAAGAAAAAGCCAAATAAGCGTAAAAAAAATCCCAACAAAGGATATGAACATAACAGAAATGTGAAACGGCTAATACACATATGAAAAGATGTAAAAGATGCTCTAACTTACTTGTAATTATCATATCATTTCTTATCCATCACACTGAAAAAAAAGTTTTGATTTGATAATACCGAGTGATGAGAGACTTTGGGCAGGCTGGGCATTTTCATATGTTGCTGATATAATATAATAAAGCTACTTTGAAATCACATGCCTAGCAAGTCCATTTTTCACTTTCTCCCCTTGAGAAGCACTAACATGGGCGAGGGAGGTATGAAAAACAATATTTATTGCAGCACTGCTTATAATACTGAAAAACGGGAAACATCCTAAACATCCATCAATAGTGGGTGGCCAAATAAACTATGGAATTAACAAATGGGATCTGATATAGCAAATAAAAAGAATGAGACACAACGTTGAATTTTTTAAAAGTTGCAAAACAATGCATACTATATCATTTATTTAAAAAGCATAAAACTATTCATTTTTATGGGTGATACATATGTATGTAAAAGACTAGAAGCAATGACTGGAGGGACTAGTAGTGGGAATAGTAGTAGGAAGAGTCTTAGACTTACATAAATTTATTCCTATTATCTAATTAAGATTTAATATACAAAAAGGAAGCGAGGGAGGAAGAGAGGACAGATCTAGGGCTTCTGCTTCAAGTGTCTCTCTCCATGAGTTTGCCTAAGTATAAATACTGGGGCACTGTTCCTTTTGCATGCAAACATGAACCAAAGGCATAAGAAAGGGTTCTCTACCTAGTATTCATGTATCTATTTCCTGGAGTTTGAAATCCCCAAAGCTGTACACAAAATTTGCAATGTACATGCACTTTTCTAAGAAAAGGGACTTGAGCGCTCCTCAAAGTCCCCCAAAAGTTTAACTTTCCTAGTGTACAGGGCATTGCATAAAGAGAAAGGAGACTCAGGCTCCATTCCTACTAATTGCCATATGAGCTTGGAAAAGTCATTTTACATCTCTGAGTTTCTGTTTCTCAACCTGTAAAATGGGCCAAATCAGAACCTACAGATTTGCAGGCTGCAGCCTACACAACTTTGGTTTTGTTGTGTTTTTAGAGTGTTGTCCCACACAACATACTAGGAATTTTAAATTCATTGTCAACATTTAAAAACAAGGAGATACGACATAATAAAGATTTCCAGCTTCTTCTAAAAATCTGAAAGGTATGACTGTACTGGGCTCCCTCTTCCACACAGCAGCAACTGGCTGAAGCTGAGTAGCAACTACCCGCTTTAGGCAAGGCAAGCTCCCTCCAGTTTGCCATAGTTACCCTGGCTGGCTTCTCTCATTTACATTACCTTTCTGGTCCCTGTAGACATTTGAAGTTGCTACCCCTGGAAGAACTCCCTCTGAAAGTTTTCTGTCTCTAAGGGTCCTTGTGTTTGAACACCAAGGAAGTTGGCATGTCTTTCTTCAAAGGGATTCAGAATACCTCATAAACACATGTCCAACCATTAACTCCAAAACACAGAAATAATACAGCTCATTCTAATGCAAACATTCTTTGAAAATGGGCAAGAGACAGAAACAAGGGTGGAATATGGTAGGTAAAAGGGATATCAGAATAAGATCTTGACAACCAGTCTCTGTACTTTCATGGGAGTCAGTCTAGTCTAATGCCAATAACCAGCTGGGCACCAAAAGAAAAGTCATGTGTCAGTAGAAATGTAAGTGTAAATCACTTAATATCCTAAACTGTTTCCTAAATATTGAATTCTGTATTATAAAGAATCAGAAGATGCTGAGTTCAGAAAGAATACTGGCTGCCTATTTTGGTTTTTTCCTATCCCACTAGCCTTGTGTTGCCTACCATGCTTAAAAAAAAAAAAATCAATCCAACTTTCTATCATTTTCACAAAAAGGTTTTGTTTGGGAGAAACAGTGGAAAAGGACTGGGAGATAGAATATGTAAGAAGTCCTCCTAAGGAATCCAATCAGAAAGCAAAGCCCTGACAAAAGGAAATGAAACTGAATTTTAGTACGCCATAAAATTTTAGTTTCACCACGCCATGTCCAAAAATTCTTTACCATCTTCTTCACATGACTTGATTTTCCAACTCCAAATCCACTCCTATGTTAGGCAACCACCTTTATATAGTTGCTTAGATCCAAAATATTTTTGGGGCCTGAGCAAACCTACCCCCAAGTCTTTTCAGACCTAACTCTAAAACACAGGCCAAGTCCAACTACTCTTCACCATCTCCACTATTCCCTGTTTGGTCCTAATCCAAGGAGCAACACCACTCCCACTCGCCTACCCTACACTCCATTCCCCACACAGGCACCAGAGGGAAATTTTAAGAACGTGAATCAGATCACTCATTCTCCTGCTTAAACAGTCTATGGCTACTCAGAAGGAAATCCAAAATCTTTACCATGGCCTACTTGACAGTCTGACCTCATCTACTACCCACTACCTGGAGCCCTGACTCATTATCCTCCAGCCATCTTTTTAATCCTCAGTAAGCTTGTTCCATCTCAGAGCTTGTACACTCGTTTACTTCCTCCATTCAGATCACTATGCCACCAGATCTTCCCACCACTGGCTCTAACTATACCCAGTCCTTGTCAGATCCTTAAACAGCCTCTCTCTCATTCCCCATTCCAGTCACTCTCTTTCTCCTTCCCCTAGTTTGTTATTCATGGCATTTATCATTATTTAAATGTCATTTACTGTTTAACTTGCTTGTGTCTGTTTTGCTCTTACAACAAAAGCTCCATGAGACCAGTACTTAGAATTGTTCACTGTTAAATTCCCTACAGCCCCAAATACTCCACCTGACTGAGTGAACAGATCAAAGGAAAAAAACACCACGCCACTAATTTCAAACGATATAGAAAAATATCTTAACGAAACTGTACCTCAAAGAATTGTGGTAAAAATTAAATGACATAATATGTAGGAAGTTTATAGCACAGAACCTGGTACCTACTAAGTTCTCAATAAATTTTAGTTATCACTGTTGTTATTGTTATTATTAAGTGATTAACAGTCTATTGAGTGACTGACTACTAAGTATCAAGTACTGAGCTAGAGAAGTGCTGAATGGAAAAAAATGAACAAAACAATCTGATACTAATCAAAATACTCTGTAAAATATCTAGGAAGAAAAATCCAGATGGAAGGGAAAGAATAGTTTTTTTGTTTGTTTTTGTTTTTTGTTTTGTTTGTTTGTTTTTTGTGGTACATGGGCCTCTCACTGTTGTGGCCCCTCCCGCTGCAGAGCAACAGGCTCCGGATGCGCAGGCTCAGCGGCCATGGCTCACAGGCGCAGCCGCTCCGTGGCACGTGGGATCCTCCCGGACCGGGGCACGAACCCGTGTCCCCTGCGTCAGCAGGCGGACTCTCAACCACTGCGCCACCAGGGAAGCCCGGGAAAGAATAGTTTTAATAGTCTGATTAGAATATTCATAAGGTATCTACTAAATACCTTCACAGAGCTAATAAACATCAGGAGATTGTGTCAGTACAACTCAGAAAGGTTAAATGTAAGTGGGAATAATTAAGAGTAGAGGCTAAATGGGATGGTGGAATGAAAATGTACTTTGGGGTTAGACCTGGATTCAAATCCTAATCCTTCCACTTATAAACTAGGTGAACTCCCACAAAGCTCAACCTCTTTGAGTAACAGTTTCCTCATCTGTAAAATGAGAATCAGAATAATACAGGTTATTGTGGGAGTTATATTGAGATCAACTGAAATAATGAGGTGAAAAGCACCTGACCTAAAGCCACTTAATAATTATTATTGTTATTCTAATCTCGGGAAAGAGCCTCAAAATTCAACAGCAGATAAGAGTTTCTAGACTCTCTTAGTTTTATAACCTCAGCTAAAGGCTAGCATTTCCATTCTTCACACACATGAAGTCAGAGTCTTTCACTCAACACAGGCTACCCTGCCAGGGTTCACAGAGACCCCAAGAACAGAGTGGAGAACAGTAGGGGTGCCTCTAACCTCTTTCCCCCACGACTGCCTACTGGAAAGAAAACAGAGGCTATTTTCTAACTAGAAAGTAAAGGGTGTACTGCCCCTGCCTCCTCTCCACTTCTATAAAAATTTCCTACAGTTCAGAATGTAAAACAGAATTTAAAGAGGACAACCAGCAAGACTTGTGAACCTAAAATTAGACATACCAGCTGTGTTTTGGTTAGCTAGTGCACATGGCACCAGCAGGACACTGAAATATACAGGAGCCTCTTCTCTGAAGACAAGTTTTTCACCAGCCTATCTACCCACCAGCATAGAGCAGGCAGAAGGAACAGAAGGAGAGGGGGCTGAACAGCGTTCACCGAAAGAAACTTGGTGCCCAAACTTCTACTTCTGCCAGAATACCTGGTCTGGAATTGAACGCAGAATAGAACCTTAGTTGACTCTGTAAGGATAATAAGAGTAAGAGTCACTAATTGCTGAGGGATTATTATATTCCAGGCACTGTACTAAGCTCTTTACATGTATCAACTTGTTTGTTCTTCACTACAACCCAAAAAGGAGAAATAATTATTATGCCCATGTTACAGATGAGGAAACCAAGATTCAGAGAGACTGAGTGAATTCTCCAACATGACACAGGTAATAAGCAGCAGAGCCGGGATTCAAACCCATAGACTGCAAAGCCAATTAAGGCAAGACTGCTTGGTCTTTCATATTCATTCTCCCATTCTTCCCTAGTAAGAGACTCCAGTTTTAGCTGGACACACCATGGCCTGAAGAAAAGACTGTTTCCCATCCTCCCTTGCAACTAGATAAGGCCATGGGACTGAACTCCAGCCAATGAAACATAAGCAGCAATGCGTGCAACTTCTGGAGGGTTCTCTTAAAATAAAGGGGTGTTCCCATCTTCACTTTCCCGTGCCTGCTCTCCTGGAACTCAGATGTACTGGCTGGACCTCCAGGAGTCATCTTGGTCCATGACAAGGACCATACCCTAAGGAGAGCAGAGCAGAGGTAGAAAGAGCCTAGATTCCTAATAACTGCACGGTTCCTCTATACCAGCTTTGGACTGCCTACATCCTTCTATACAAGAGAAAATAAAACATCCACCTTGTTTGAGCTGCTATTATTTTGGATTTTTCCAAATTATTTCAGATGCAGTTAAACTTAATGTAAACACTGATATGGTAAATCACTATGCAACACTCTCTCTTTCACTTCTTCATTGATGCCCTGTGACTATGTGAGATTATTATACTTCATATCATACATTTACCAAATATTTCATGTATATCTACTCTCCAACAGGCACTGTGCTAGGCGCTGGGAACACAAAGATGTGTAACATACAGTCCTAACCCTAGAAGAAGAGTTTATGACCCACGCAAGACAGAGACATGGTGGGAAGAAATAATATTGATGTAGTATACTGTATTTAATGCTATAATAGTACAGGCTGTTGCTATGGGAACACAGAGCACAGCTGCCAAACACTCTAGTCACATCTACCTAGTAAAATCCTATCCATCTTTGAAGGTCCACCTCAAATACCACTTCCTCTAAGAAATCTTTCCTGATTCCATGTCTCCAGCTGAAAATAACTTCTCTTTTCTCTGAGTCCCCATGACACACTATTTGTACCTCTCTTCTAGTATTTATAAGCAAATAAGCATGTGAAAAGACTATAAGCTTCCTGATGTCAGGCATCTTTCTTTATCAATATCCGTCATGCAGCACACCTTAAGTGCTCAAAAATTATTCACATAAATAAAATTAACTTAAAAACACCAGTTTTTGACAAAAAAGCTAACTATATGTTATAGTTTGGATATAGTATAATGCTTTCTCTAATATCCTATTGAAGTTAAAAGCAGATTGCTCTGCTACCCGATCAAAAACTAGCTAAATACATTTGAAGTGAGCTTAATTTATAATTAAATGTTTGACAAGAATAATTTAGCACACCACAATGTACATCAGTCATTGCCTATATGGTTACTTGCCATAAATTACAGACTGAGCACTTAGAGTATCTGGAAGATTTTGCTTGGTTGGTTTAATTTTTTTTCATTCTTGATTCTTTTTTTTTTTTTTTTTTTGTGGTACGCGGGCCTCTCACTGTTGTGGCCTCTCCCGTTGCAGAGCACAGGCTCCGGACGCGCAGGCTCAGTGGCCATGGCTCATGGGCCCAGCCGCTCCGCGGCATGTGCGATCTTCCCGGACCGGGGCACAAACCCGTGTCCCCTGCATCGGCAGGCGGACTCCCAACCACTGCACCAACAGGGAAGCCCCTTGATTCATTTTTGACATCGGAAAAGGGCATCAATATTGATTTTTTTTATCCCCCAATGTCATGTTGGCTTGATCCCTATCATAGTTGCACACACACCCACAAACAAGATTCTCATCTCTGCCCCACATATCCGCACTGAAGTTTTTGTTTTACCCCTTATTGGTCTGTACTCTGTCTTCTCTTCTGAGAGGTCCATTAGTCTCTGTGCTCCTTCCTGCTGCACAACAAATTTACTCCCTGGCTCTGAATATTAAACCCACAACAGGAACAGGAGCGTGAAACTGAGCTAGTTATCCCAGATTGAACTGTAACTTCAAGCAGAAGACACGCTGAGCACTGACACTGACAGATCTCTGGCTTCTCAGTTTGGGTCGGATGAAAGGGAAGAGAAAAGGTGGGTGTTATCAGTGGACAGCAGGGCAACCTCCATGTTGTGGGCTGTGGTCAAGAAAAGGTGGTGCCACAGGCACATAGTCATTTATCCCCAGAGGGGCTTAAGAATAATACACCTACTGCATCAGCAACTTACCCTGAAAAGCAGTCATCTAATAGTACAATATACCTATTAGCCTATTAATCTATTCTGATTGAAAGGTCGGGGAAGAGAAAAAAGAGGGCACTGGATTCTTGGGAGAGAGCAGGGAAAGTTTGGACCTTTTCCCTCAACAATCCTCTTGATAGTGTGTACCCTTAATTCTGTGGTCTTCCTCCTAAAAACAGTAACTCCAGTTTAACCATAACATGAAAAGAAGACAAATCCCAACAGAAAGACATTCTATAAAATACCTGATCATCCCCAAAGATTTTGATTTAAGGCTGGGGTGAGGCCAATCACAGGTATTTTCTAAAGAATCTCCCTCCACAGGTGATTCCAAAATGTGGCAACAAGGTGAGAAACACACTGTTCACTTTGTTAACCTACTTGCCACTCCTCTTTCATTCCAATATACTCCATAGTGACATTTCTGCTGTCCCTCCAACACCCCAAGTTCACCGCTACCTTAGAGCCTTTGCATTCACCATTCTTTCCGCCTTAACCACTCTTCTCCCAGACTTTTTCTTAATTCTTAGATTATAAACTGTAATTTTAATAACAAAGATTGTGGGAAGAGTCCACGTCCCTAACTGAACACAATTAGATGACTCTTTCCCAC
>NW_006776752.1:725906-756521 GCF_000442215.2 Lipotes vexillifer
GACTCTTTCCCTCCACTGAACCCTGCAGAAGCCCTCTAGGCTCTCTTTAATGAAGTTCCATCACCATGAATGTTGAATTCCCTGAAAAACTGAGCTATTGTCAAAGAGATCCCCATAGGCTCATATTCCCTCCACAGAGTAGTATTTCACCTGTGTTAACAGCACATTACAACTGCCAGAACTACACTACTCCTCTCACTTCAAGAGCCATCTAATTCCTTTTTGAAGAGTCCTATGAACCAAACCGATCATCTCTGCTATGAATCACTGGACTCCGTGCAAAAAGCACTGAGTGGTAACACAATAGGAGGTTTTCTCTAGATCTCTGCAAGATCTCATAATTCAGGTCTCTGCCTTAATGTCACATGATCAGAGACGCCTTCCATGACTACCTGGTCAAAAAGTAACTAACTCCCTCCTGCCCTCCTGCCACATCACTCACTCTTTCATTGCTATGACTTACTGTTTTCATAGTACACACTACCATCCAAAATTACTCTACCTTATCTCTCTCCCCAGCTAAAGGGTAAACTCCATAAAAGCTAGGGCCCTGTCTGTCCCCTTCACTGCATACGTCCCAGACTTATTACAGGTAAAGAAAGTACATTTTGAAGAGTAGACTGAGACGGAGAATCCCAGAACGGGAGGCCTCACTTTAACTTTCCATCAACCATTTGTGGCAGCTTCAATCATTCCCTTTACCTTAGTCTTAGCTTTTGTCTTATTCTATACAAATAAATAAGACACAGAATGAACCACTGTGTAGACAGCGCTTCATGGTTTTATTAGAAGGTACTCCAAATCCTTTCAGTCAAGAAGAATAAAAACATAAATAGGGACATTACAGCAGACATTCAACCTTCTGCCTCCCTGCCAGAGCTGCTTATGAGCTGAGCACAGAGCCAGAGCCGCCGGCCATTACAAGACACAGCAGCGGCATACCCCCATCTCCAGCCCCTCCAGAGTCACAGCTGTCCGGAGAATATGCCTGTACCCTCCTGACCGCCCTGCCACTAGAGCCCCCTCGTTGGGGCGCCCCTGCAGTTGTTCTCACTGTCACTTAACCAAACATTCTTCTTTCCAAATACCCATCTTGAAGACACACTCAAGGGCAAAGGGAGTGGCTTCAAAACTTTTGGATCTGTCCATAACAAAGTCATGTTAAGAACTACACAGATGCTTATAAGTACTTGCAGAACTCCGCCAATCATTTCTCCCTTTGCCATTTTATAAGACTCCACCTTTTCTTCAGGTGATCTTAGAGTGAACGAGACAAGTGTTTTTCAAACTACAGGACATGACCCATTGGGGTGCAATGAAATCAATTTATTGGGAGAATCCAGAAATTTTTTTTGAAAAGAACAGAATACAAACAGAACACATCATATGCAGTAAGGTTAACAGTGCTCCGTTTGAGTTAAAGTATGTGTGTGTGCGTGTGTGTATGTAAACTAGACCACAATGTAAACTATATTTACATATAGGGGTTATTTGAACATAACCCCTACTGTAGGTTATGTTCAAAATAATTTTTTAAATTACTGGTCTAGAGTTCTAAATACATGTAATTGCACTTATATTGTTCAACAAAATAATTCATTAAATATAGCTATGAATGTAAATTCCCTTGACAACTTAAGAATTTTCATATGAAAATATCCATGAACCAGATCAAGCTCCTTTGTCAGACCCAATGACCCATTTTCAGAACCAGAAATTATGGTCACAATAAGAGAAACCTGCATATCTGAGAAGAGAGTTTATGAACCAGATGTGAGGTCATAATATGGGCTGTGTAACTATATTCCTGGAGCACAGGCTCAATTCAAATCTGGACCCACAGGATCCTTTGGAGACCAAATGCTATGGAGCCAAACTGGAAATACAACACAAGAGGAAAGGTAGGACTTTAAAAGTCACTTCAGTGATTAGGGTTAAACTTATCCCTTCAAGGTGTTCACCTTAGTCCTTGAGGCATTAGCCTTCACGTTGCCTCTTCTCGGATCCCTTCCTGCTATACAGTTACCCTGGTTTTCTGTCCATTCTGGCCCACTCTGAAGTTTGCTTTACTCTAGCCCTCGCCAACAATTTGGCCTTCTACCACCAATATTAGCCACTCACAGCCCGGTTTGGCACTGAGATATCAAAACATATGTTATTCAAATCCCTCTCAACTCTAAACTTGTGCATTTAACTAGACTCCTCCTATTAATAATAAAAACAACAGCTAACATTTAAAGAGCACTTACAATGTGTTAAGCATTGTTAAAGTGTTATCACAAACTAAGTTATTTTATTCTCACAAAAACACTACTTGATTTCTTAACTTTATACCCATTTTAGAGATACAGAAACAAGGCCAAACTGTTAAATAACTTGTCCAAGGTCAAAAAGCAAGCGGCAGAGCTAGGATACTTCCTGTTCCTCTCTAATCCCACACTGTGTTTTATTTTTTCTTTATTAACAGTTATTACATGTTTATTTGACCATTTGTTGTTCTCTATTTCCTTCCAACACAATGTACACTCCAGTAGAAGCAGGGACTTCTTCCATTTTGCTATATTCTCAATGCTTAGAAAGCACCTGCCCTTGGCCAATGCTCAATAAATACTTGGTGAATGAATGAATGAATGCAGTATAACAAAGATCCTCTTCTCTCACCATCATCATGCCAAGCCACTTTTAATATTCCAAGAGACCTACTTTCTTATCAATAAGTAAATGTACACTGCCCTCAAAATATATGAAACCAGAGCTGAAATGAAACTAATTAAAGCTACAAACAAGCTCTAAACAAGTTCAAATTTTTATTGAATAAAAACGATCAGCCCTTCACCCTAGCTGCCTAACAGAGCAAATGGTATGCCCTTTCTGAGGGGGAAAAATATGACTCTAGTGTCTACAGTTCTTTTAAACACAATGTCTGGTATTGAATGAAAATTATGAGATGAGAATAATCATGAAAATGTGGCATATAATCAAGAATCAGATCCCAAAAGATAAAGAGAAATGGATCTTTTAAAAAAATAACCAAACAGGCATTCTAGAGTTGAAAAACACAATGTCATAAATTAAGAATTTAATGACTGACACTCACTAGAGTATTTGCAGCTAAAATGAATAAACAGGCACATCTATGGAGTGATTTCCAAGACATACTGATAAGTGAAAAAAGCAAAACATAAAAGAGAATTTATATTGCCCCCAAACCCACAATTCCAGTTTCACCATGAGAAAAACATCAGACTAATCCAACTGAGAGACAGTCTACCAAATACCTGACTGGCACTCCTCAAAACTATCATGATCATTGAAAACAAGAAAATGTAATACGGCCAGAGGACCGTGGTACAGAAATCATTAGAGGAAAAACTGGTGAACATCTAATAAGGTCTATAGTTAAGTAATACTGTTCCAATGTTAACATAAGCAGAGTACAGGAAACAGCTCTATTGATCTGAGTACATTTACCAATCACAAGAAACTGGGATGTGCATTTGTTTATACGCAGCAAGTGAGGTGGGCAGGGGGAAAGAAGATAAAAGAAAGCAAAGCCTACGGCATGCTCAGAGTGGGACATTTTAAGGAGACCCTTTCCATACAGACTTTTGAGCCTCCTACCCCTGCCAAAGAGTAAAATTCTAGAGTAAAGACAAACTAGAGTTGTTGCTATCTCACCCTCCAAAGAGGAGTGTGGGGAGCCATGCCTTGGAGCCGAACAAAACGGGGCGGGGGGGGGGGGGACCAAGGGGGTAAAGCCGCAGGGGGGGGGGGGGGGGGATGGGGTGCAGGACAGGATGAAAGAAATTCTTTAAGAGGCTATAAATTTGGGCAGGCACCTCCTGAAAATCTGTTCCAAGAAATCTCTCATGCAATTAATTCAGTTTAAGGGGGTCCTAAACAAGCTGTACACTTAGGCCTTATCAGAAGCAAACTCAAATCCTCTTTCGAAGACTACAGCTTCAGGCCAAGGCTTGGGAAATCCCCACAAATAATTTTTCAAAGGCAATGAAAAGCTACTCGAACATAACAAGCACAAAAGGAAAGAAGGGAACCTAAAAAACACCACAAAAATAATAGCTAGCAGAGAAAGATCTATAAAGTCCTCAAATACTGGAATTATCAGTGACAGATTAAAAATCAACATGCTTACTGTTCTTAAAGGAATAGAGAGGATAGCTACACCACGAAAAAAGATAACAAGAGGATATGATTCACAAATCTATACTAGTACATTTGAAAATTTAGACAAAATGGACAAATGTCTAGGAAAATGTAACTTATCAAAATTGACTTAAAGAAAAATACATAACCTGGACAGACCTATAACCACCACATAAATTGAATCCACAGTCAACGGATTGGATACAAAACAAATGTATCCAACGTTGGATACAAAACAACAAAATTAATTCTCTTTCTCTTTTCAGATCCAGATGGCTTCCATGGTCAGTTCTACCAATCATTCTAGGAAGAAATATTCCAATCTTATATAATACACTTCCAGAGCATTAAAAGAGAGAGAAAATACATGAGATGCAATACTTCCTGACTCATACTATGAAGCCAACATAACCTTGATAGCAAAATCTCATGAGGACACTACAAGAAAGGAAATTTACAAGTTAACTTCTCCCATAAATATGAATGAAAAAATCCTACATAAATTACTAATAAACTAAATTCAAAAACATAAGGATACTTCATCACAACCAAGTTTAGTTTCTCCCAGAAATGCCAGGTTGTTTTAACTGTAAAATATACTAATGAAAGGATGGAAATAAGACCATATATATGTACACACCTGTATTTGCAAAAACAAACACTTGAACGATAAGCAGAAAACTAATAAAAGTGGTTACCAAAGGTGAAAAAGAGGCTTTTGAAGTATGTGAACATAATACTGATTTTTAAATTTAATTCAATAAGTATATCAATTAATGTAATTCATCACATTAATAAAAGTAAAATCACACGAACATGCAACAGATGCAGAAAAAGCATTTGATAAAATTCAATATCCATTCAATATTAAGAAAAACTCTTTAACAAAGTGGGACTAGAAGGGAACTTTCTTAATCTAATTAAATATATCTTTGGGAAAAAAACCCACTAGCACACTTGTGAAATGTTATGAATTATCCCTCAATTAAGAACAAGGCACAAATATTCACTATCCCTTCCATTCAACATTATACTGGAGGTCCTATCCAAAGCATTAAGGCAAGGGAAAAAAAAAAAAAGCCAAACAGGCATAAGGACTGAAAAGATACAAAAGCTTTCCCTCTTGCAAATAATATGATCATGTGTGTAGAATAAATTTACAGATTATTAGAATATGTAAGACAGTTTAATATGAAAATCAATATATGAAAGTTAATCATATTCCTATATACAATTAGAAAACAAAAATTAAAAACATTTTTTACAATACTATAAAACTGTAAGTATCCAGGAATAAATTTCAGAATGATGTACAAGATCTTTCAGAAAAAAAAAAAATTACAAAACTTTATTGTGAGGCAATACAAAAGACCTAAATAAATGCATCAGAAGACCTCATTTTGTAATGGTATTAATTCTCCACATATTGGTTTATAATTTCAATACAATACAAAAAAAAAAAAAGAAGTCCTGCAGGTTTGTTTTTTTTCTTAATACAGAACTTCATGGTATGATTCTAGGAAATGTAAAAGGCCAAGGCTGGCTGGGACACTCTTCTAGAAGAACAGAGTGGACAGACTTGCTCTACCAGATATTAAGACATGTTACAAACCTATGGTAACTGAGAAAACATGTAGCTCATACAGGAATATACTAACAGATCAATGGTATAAAATACAAGAGCCAAGAAACACATCATACACATATGGGCACTTGATATATGACTGGTGACATAGCAGATCAGTACAGACAGGATAGGCTTTTCAATAAATGCTGCTAGAGCAACTGGCTATCTGTACAGGGTAAAAAATGAAACTAAGCCCCTACCTCCACTACCCAAAAATCAATACTAAGTGGAATGAGACACAAAAAGCACTAATAATAAAGTTACTGATAAATTCTACTACATTAAAATGAAGAACTTCTCTGTTCAAGGTACAATTTTTTAAAAAAGAAAAAGGAAAAACAGAGTAGAAGATATTTGTAACCCGTATCAACCACAGTCAAAAATATAAATATAGGGGCTTCCCTGGTGGCACAGTGGTTGAGAGTCCGCCTGCCTATGCAGGGGACACAGGGTCGTGCCCCGGTCCGGGAGGATCCCACATGCCGCGGAGCGGCTGGGCCTGTGAGCCGTGGCCGCTGAGCCTGCGCGTCCGGAGCCTGTGCTCCGCAGCGGGAGAGGCCACAGCAGTGGGAGGCCCGCGTACCACAAAAAAAATAATAAATAAATAAATAAATATAAAAACTCCTGTAAATTAATGAGAAAAAGACAACCCAAATGAAACATGAGCAAAAGACCTGAATGAGTACTTCACAAAAGAATACAAAAGATACTCAAAGTCATCAGCGACCAGAGGAATGCAAATTTAAACCACAAGAAGATACCATTACATATCCATATGACTGACAAAAACTAAAAATTCTGTAATAACAAGTGTTGGTGAAAATACTGAGCAAAAGGAACTCTTACACTTTTCATGGCAATGCAAATTGGTACAACCACTTTGTAAAATAGCTGACAACATCTAATATTATTGAAGATATGCACAGTGTGTGACCCAACAATCACACTCCTAGGTTTATATTGCATTTAAATGTATGTAGATGTGCAGCAGGAGACATGAACAAGAATGTTTATAGCAACACTGTTTATAATAACTAGAAGTTCCAGAATCTGGAAATCAAAATGTTCACCCTTGACAGAATAGGTAACTTGTGGCATATTCATAAAATGGAATTCTATACAACAATGAAATGGACAAACCACAGCCACTCACTGGAAGAATCTCACAAACACAATGTTGAAAACATAAAGCAAAACCCAAAAGAATGCATGATAACAATACAATATCAACCGTGTCAAGTTCAAATAAGTTTAGAAATACATAAATATGTGGTAAAAGTATAAAGATAAGCAAGGATATTATCACCACAAAAGTCAGGATAATGGTTACCTATGGAGAAGGGAGATGGTTTTAACTAGAAAATTATAAAAAGGGCATGGGGCTTCAATACTGATCCTAATATTCTATTTCTTAATCCGGGTGGAGGTTACATTAGTATTTGCTTTATAGTTATTTGTTAGGCTGTGCCTATGTTTTTATACACTTTGAGTGTGCATTTTACAATAAAAAAGGGAAAATCTTAATATAGGGGATTTTCATTATCAGAATATTTGTTATCCCAGTGCCAGCAACTGCAAGGTTGCTTCAGGAAACAAAAGATGTCATAATGACAACAATAACTAATGAACTGATCACTCAAACTTTCCTGCCTGGTTAACTCCAGCTGTCTCTCTCACTGATTGTAAATATCCACAATATAAATAAAAAGCAAATCATCTGAAAATTCATTCATTCAACAAATATTTATTAATATTTGTAAGATTTCCATACACTGTTCTAGGGGACCAGCAAGGTTCAAGATAAAGGCCCTGCTCTCCTGCAAAAGACAGAGGACCAGGGAACACCCACTCCCATCCCAATTTTGCCTCCACCTTCTCACCCTCCTTTCCAAACAACTACCAAACTTGAAGAATCTAAAAGGAACTCAGGGGCACACATGAAATTATCATCAAAACCACAACCTTAGGGAATCTTTTCACTAAAGAGGAACCACCTGCTTGGATACATCTGGCGAAACCATGGTTTACCAATTCCTTGCCAAGAGCCTTAACCAGTCTCAACAATGAAGATGTCGTGGGAATAGGCTTAAGTGGAGTCAAAATTCCAAGGAATGATTTACCTGGAGACCAGAAGCTTACAATTTTCCAGAAATTATAAACTAGATTTTGCGTGTACATTTATTTTTCTAGGGTCAGAGTCCAGAACTTTCATCTTACTCTCAAAGGACGTCAATCAAAAAGGGTCAATAATCACTGCTCCCAACAAGATGAACAGACCAGCTTTTTAGGGACATGGTGAAAGTTAATGTGGCCACAGGGAGGCCCCCTAGTTGAAACCCAGGTGTCCTGACCTCCTGGCCTATGCTCTGAATGACCAATACTTACTCTTAGTTCTTCGAAGGCTTCGTCTAGGGTGGAGAGCTGGTGGCCCTGATGTGCCCCAATGACTGGGCACAGGACACAGATGAGCTGCTTATCTTCCTGGCAATAGGTACTCAAATCGAGCCCATGGTCCGGACACTTCCTCTTGGCCACTCTCTCCGCTTCCATTTCTATTTCTGGGTCAAATTCGCTTTCTGCCTCAGTTTCTCCCTCCGCCTCCGATTCTCCTTCCTCCTGGTTGTCTTCCTCTGCTTCGCTCTCTTGCTCATCCTCCATTTCTTCCTCACTGTCTTCCTCACTGTCTTCCTCACTCTCGTCCTCCGTCTGACTCTCTTCTTCGGACTCACAGTCTTCCTCGGACTCGCTCTCTTCCCCCGCCTCGCTTTCTAGGGCCTTCTCGTTCTCTACCTGGGCCTCGACTTCTTCCTCTCCCGCCCCATCCCCCCGGGCTCCCGGGGTCCAGGCCTGGGCGGCTCCGTGGACGTACTCGGCCAGGTGGTGCCGGGGGAACTTCTGCCCGTGCGCCTCCGCATGGCGGCGGCAGTAGCAGAAGCCGCATTCCTGGCACACTTCCTCGGCTCCCGGAGCCTCGTCTGGCTCGCACTCATCACACGTGCCGTCGTGCGGCAGCTCCTCGAAGGCCGCGCCCCCTCCGGAGGCCATGTGGGAGCTGCGCCGCGGCCCGGGTCTCCGGGCTTCAGAGCTCGCTGCCTGGCCTCGGCGCGGCCTTCTCGCGTCCTCCTCTCCACCTTGGGCCCGTCCCGCAGACTGGCCGCGCCGTGTCCCGCAGCCTCGGCGCCGCTGCCGCCTGTTCCCAGCAGCCCGCGCCCAGCCCAGGAGCACAGAGCCCCGCCGCCGGCTCAGCAGCCTTGCGGCCGCTGCGCTTCCTCCAGCGTTCCAGGCACTTCCGGCGCAGCCGCCCAGCGCCCCCGTCGGCCCCTGCGCCGCGCCGCCCGCTCGGCCCCCCGCTGCCCCGGCGAGATCGCGGTGCCGCCGGCCCCCGCGCCGCCCCGGTTCCACTTTCCCTGTCCCCGTCAAGCGGCCTGCTTTCACTTCCTGAGTCATTTAAAGTGGCAATGGCCCTTTTCTGCGTTTCCCGCAGGGGTTCAGCATCCCCGGAAGGAGGGAGAGGATGGATGAGGTCTCTGATTCAGTCCAGCTCACTCTGGAGGCGGGAATTGGGCCCCTCCTACTTCACTTCCTCCCTGGAGGTGCCAACCTAACTTTTCAAGGCCACTAGGCAGGTGTACAGGTGCATTTCAGCCTCCCTCCTTCCAATTTGTTGCTGCCCATCCCAATCCCCTCTGCTACCTGTTCTGCAAGATGCCAGGACGGAGTGTTGTTTACCAGACTGAACCTGACCCCTTGGGATTTTCAGGGGGAAGGGTTGTGTTTGTTCTCCCCGGCTCAGGGAATCAGAGTCAGGTTGAGCAAACAGACGTTTTCTATCTAAAGCGATTCTATGCTTTGCCTATTTGCAAAGTCTATTTGCATTCCTGCTCTCCTAGGGGCTCAAAACCTCTAGGATGGTAACCTCTGCGCCTTTTTTTGAGAGCTTGCCTTGGGTTTGGCTGAGATGTCAGGGGAGGTAGGTAGGGAGAGACAGTATTTGTGGAGTGAGAGTTCCAGTGTGCAGACCTTATCCTTTATGGAAGGAGGCCATCTAGATTCAGATTGGATTCGAAGAGAAAGGAAAGGGACTGTTATTTATTAACCAATACTGAAGTGCCAAGAATCGGGCTAGATCTTTTTGTGGCTCCCAAGTTTGGAAGAGCCACTGCCCAAGGACCCTCAAATCCTGGTACTACAACTTATTGGCTTTGCAACCATGAAGAAGCTAACTGATCGTTCTGTTTTCCACTTTATTTACGTAAAGTACATATATAAGTAAAGTGGAAACAATGGTAATACGTACCTCATGGGGCCATTTTGTGAATGAAATGTAAAGGTGCCTGCCTTGTAGATATTCACTACATTTTAACTATTATTGGCATGAATTATATTTAGTGCACATAATGACCCTTTGAAGGAGGTTTTAAACATTTTTGACACGTTTTGGCTGGCTGCTGGTGTAAGCAACTCCTCACCTCTACCCCATATATATGTCTCACCGCTCATTGAAGAGCTTTCGATTTGTACATGGGAGAGGAAATGGACATTTTGATCTAGTCCAGAGAGAGGCGGAGATGTGGTTGAGAAGAAGGAAAGGGGATGGAATGGTGTGTTTTTCACTGAGTCCCTTAGATACTTTTGATCTAGGATTTCCAGATGATCTTCACAAAAATGCCACGGAATGGAGAGGGGTAAAAATCATTTAAAATAATTTTTAACATAGCCACATATAATGTATGTTTAATTTCTGTGCAGATTTTGTCAGAGATTTTATTTTGAAAAAAATATTTTGTTTTATTAACCTCAGGACAACTCTATAGAATGTGGGGGGAAAGGTCCAAAGGTTTGTTTTGTTCCAGTTCTGTCCACATTTCTATTTTTCTCCAATTCATTTCTCCAGAAATTGTCTTTTTGTTGTCATTATTGTTGTTATTGTTTGTTCTTAATTTTACCTAACAGAAAGTTAAAATATCATACTATGCAGTTCAGTATCTAACACTTTACAAACCTTCTTTGAGTCCTCTGTGGTGAGAGGGTCTTAGAGACAGAAGTTGATGGAACTATTAAAAAAGGGACTTCATAATATTCTGGGGATGGAGTATGGCAGACTCACGAGATGGACCTTCTGTGCCCCTCCGTACAAAAATCAGAATGGTCTGATTCCACAGGAATTGGAAACTTTGGGAGTATCTAGAGATAGAAACCTTGTTATATTAATCCATTATTGCATAGAAAAATACCTCAAAATGTAGCCGCTTAAAACAATGAACTTTTATTATCTCACACATTCCTGAACCAAGAATATGGGAGTGTCTTAGCTGGGTGGTCCGGCTCAGGGTCACTCAAGAGGTTTCAGTGAAGCTGTTGGCTGGGGCTGTAGTCATTTGAAGACTTGGCTAGAAATGTAAGATTTGCTTCTAAGATGGATCCTTCACATGGCTGTTCCAAAGAGGTCTCACCATTTTCTTTCTTTTTTTTTTTTTTTTTGTGGTATGCGGGCCTCTCACTGTTGTGGCCTCTCCCGTTGAGGAGCACAGGCTCTGGATGCGCAGGCTCAGTGGCCATGGCTCACGGGCCCAGCCGCTCCGCGGCATGTGGGATCCTCCCGGACCGGGGCACGAACCCATGTCCCCTGCATCAGCAGGCGGACTCTCAACCACTGTACCACCAGGCAAGCCCCTCACCATTTTCTACTGGGCTGCTTGAATATCCTCATGACATGGCAGTTGGATTTTCCCATAGCAAGTGATCCAAAAGAGGGCAAGGTGGAAGATACAATGTCTTATATGACCTAAGCTCAGAAGTCACACAACATCATTTCCAACATAGCCTATTAGTTACAGAGATGAGCCCTATTTTGTATGGGAGGGGACTGTTTGTGTAGGACATGAATACCAAGAGGTAGGGATCTTTAGGGCCATCTTTGAGGCTGGACACCATATTCTGCCCTTTGGCCCCCAATGATTCATATCTCTCTCAAATGCAACATACATTCACTTCCTCCCAAGATGCCCAAAACTCTCAACTCATTCCATCATCAGCTCAAAGCCCAGAATCTTATCATCTAAATCAGGTCAGGTGTGGATGAGGCTCCTAGGTGTAGTGTCTTATGTGCAGCTCCTCAAATATAGTTCAACACTCATTCTTTTCATCTGAATACCTCCCAACATACAACGGTGGGACAAGCTTAGGATAACTGGTACAGACACTCCTGTTCAAAAAGAAGAAAAGACAGGAGGCATAGAAGAGTCACCGGCCTATAGCAATCCTAAAATCCAGCTGGACACATGTTAGAAGTTCCCTGATCAGGGCTCAATCCTACTTCTTTCTGGAAATGACTCAACATGGCTTTTGACTTTATCCCCATTGGGCTCTTGATTCCACCCTCTGAGTCATCCTTCCTTTTCTATGAAAAGATACCCATGTTTGCACCTATGTAATTCGTCAGTCTGCTTCCTGTTAGTAGAATTTAGGGGTCCAAAGTCTCCTTTTCATTTTGTACTGTCTCTGTCCCATTTAGTCCATGCTGGCAGTGTTTTGGCCAATATCATTCATTCAAAAATTTTGTGAGTCTCCTGTGCATCTAATGGGGGCACCACTCCATTGGACAAAAGTCGTAGTCACAAATCTCTTCAAGATAAGCTCTTCTCTACTCTGGAGACTCATTCTGCTGAAACTGCTGAGGCACAACACCCATAAGCTTCTTTAAAGCCCTATTGTTTGTCTGAATGAGTCTCTGAATCACTGCTGTAGCTTTTTCTGAGATCTGAACAAAGGGTTTTACAGCCACACTCTCACCTTCATCATCTGATGTTTTCCTTGCAGCGCCCTAGAGTTTATTTCTAACTGGAAGCCATTTCTTCATTTTAGCATTATTTGCCATCTAAAGAAGATGGGAATTTTCAAGTCTAGCAAGCTCTGTATCCTTTTTAAAAATTACTTCTATATTATCTCTTTCTTCTCACATTTTGCTATCATCAGGAAGAAGACGTCAGTCAGCACCTTCAACACTCTACCTGGAAATGTACTTAGCTAGTACATTACTGCAGGCGACGGTGTTGCTAAATTCCTGCCACTACATCACAAGGACCCTTTTTCTCCAGTTTCCAATAACTTTTTCCTCACTTCCCCTTAAGCCTTTATCTACAGCTTTCTCAAAAGCCATCAGGATTCTAATAGCAGTTGCTTCAAGACTCTTCAGGCTTTTTCACTAACACTCTCCCCCAAGTCCTTCCAGATTCTCCCACTGTCCAATTCCAAACCAGTCCAACATTTTAGGTTAGGTTTTTGTTATGGAAGCACCTCACTCTTTATAATAAATATATATTAATTGCCTATTAATGCATAATGCATTACTCCAAAACTTTGAATCATCTTGGGGGCTACCACACTTGGCACTGGCATTGTCTTCTTGTTGTGGTTAGCAACAATTGTAAGGCGTCTCTAAGATACTCAGCAGGCAGTGCTTGTGGAGAACAAGGCAGTTTGCATTTGAGACTGTTTTGTGAATACATGTGGGACTCTGAGAAATAAATGGTGTATTCCTAAAGTAAATAAGTATCTCCTAATTATGAGGGCAATAGCTGTTAACTTATTAGACATTTGAACTCTATACACATGAGGAAGCCGAAGTTCAGAGAGGCGAAGAAACTTGTTAAATGTTACCCAGCCATAAAGTAGCTAAATTTGGATTCAAACTCAGATCTACCTGACTCCATCTTACCATATTACCGTACCAACCTTACCTATCTTTTTTTTTTAATTTTTAATTTTTTTATTTTATTTTATTTTTGGCTGTGTACGGTCTTCGTTTCTGTGCGAGGGCTTTCTCTAGTTGCAGCGAGCAGGGGCCACTCTTCATCACGGCGCGCGGGCCTCTCACTGTCGCGGCCTCTCTTGTTGCGGAGCACAGGCTCCAGATGCGCAGGCTCAGTAGTTGTGGCTCACGGGCCTAGTTGCTCCGCGGCATGTGGGATCCTCCCAGACCAGGGCTCAAACCCGTGTCCCCTGCATTGGCAGGCAGATTCTCAACCACTGCGCCATCAGGGAAGCCTAACAACCTTACCTATCTTTACCTTTCAGCTCTGAAATCAATTTCTATCTTTTTCACCTGTCCCAAAGAGACAAACCGTGCTTAGTAAGATTCGTAACATAGTACATTTAATTTCAGAAAAACCTCTAGAAGTTGAAAAGAGAACAGGGTGGAATTTCTAAGTACACTGCTTTAGGGAAGGTATTTGCACCCCTCAGCAGATCCCATTCTTACGTAATTAGAGTGTCACTTTAGTGACTGATTTCATTCCCCTGCCCCAAGCTCCTGAGATCACCTAAATCTCATCTCATGCTGTTATCATATTAGCTAACATCTTATCCCATTAAAGTCAGTGCAGTGAAAATGATATCCCCTAGCCAATCCCAACCCTGCCAAATAGAAAGAATGAAGTGTTTACTGCCGGGCCTCTTTCTGTTCCTCAGAAGCCTATTGGAGATGGATGCCAAAATGCTTCCTTGGCCCAACACCCTTCTGAACATGTTCATTTCACCCAGTTCTTATAAGTGGCTGGTCCACCGCTTGTTAATATTATAATTCTTTAAACACCGCCACCCCTTAAAAAATAAGTATATGTAAAGATAATCCCACGTGAGCTCTGATTGAGATATTTTAATTAAATTCCTTTAGTATGTTACTTGCTAAACAGTGTTAAATAATTGCTGTAACCACAACAAATAATAGAAATATCTCATTTTCATAACCACCATTTCCTTCACCCCAAGAATTCAAAAAATCCCACTGATACTTCTTTCCATTTTCTTCAGATACTTTCTACAAAGTCCTTGCTAGTGGATGTCTCCATTTTAATAGTGTGGAAACTAACGCCAAGAGAGTTATTTAAAAGTACAGTCAGTTGTGAGTTAATCTCTGACTTCCTTCCTGGTCTTCAAGCAAGCTCCCAGATCCCTGAGTGATACTAATTCTTTTTGGCAGAATTATGTTTTTCAAACTTCTCTCTTTGGAAATGCTTTCTTAGGGGTGGTCTTGGCTTTAATCTAAGTAGGCTGCAGGGAACGAGGGCAGACACTTAATCATCTATAAGATCAGTACTCTTTGGGAGGGAGTGAGAAAAATCCCTAAATTTGCCTTCCATTATCCAGTTGGAAAAGCAGTCACCTGTGGAAAGGAACTAATTAAAAACTTTATATATCAGCAGTTGGTGCACTGCCCTTGTAAATCAGGGATTATGAGGGAAAATCTCCCTGAGGCTTGCTCTCTCCATTTGCTTACTTATTTTGGAACTCGGGTGTACATAGGCTAGTTAATCATACTACTCAGATCATAACCTCTCCTTAGACCATGTAAGGCAGCTTTGTTATTTTATTTCATTTTGATTTAATTTTATTTTTCCTTTATCTCCAAATCCCACTCACATTCCTCCAACTTCTTTCCACAGAATCTCTAATATGTTTGATAAATATCCTTGAATATAATTTTTTTAAGTATGCTATTGTTTTGTTTATGTGTTAAACTTTACATGTATGATGCTCAAAAATGTTTTCTGTTTCTTTCTTTTTTTACTGAGTGTTGTGATTGTTAAAATCTTGGATACTACTCCTTGACATTTGGTATTATCTGAATTTCTAATTTTTGTTGATCTAATGGGTATAAAGTGATAACTCATTGTGGTATTATATTTGCATTTCTTGGGTTACTAATAAAGATAAATAGCTCTTTATAAGCTTGTTATGTGATGTCAAATGACAAAACTAAAACAATTTAGTAACAAGTGTGATGTCCTTTAGTCAAGGGAAAACAATCCATAAGCAGTAGACCACTCTTCCTGAGGGATTTTGGGCAAGAGTGAGTTTTACAGAGCATTAGAAGCGGCAATGTGGAAATGGCATGATTGGCTGGTGTTGCATATATCACCTTATTTAGAAAGATCAAGGAACAAGGAAATAACTATAGAGTTATAGAGTTGGCTTGGCATTTGGGATTAGCTGACTGGATATCGTCTGTTTCTGGTCAAGTAGAACATTTATAGGAACACAAAATTTAGGTTTGCTGATATGGCACCCCAGACAGGAGCAGCTCCATCTTGAGCCTAGAAATTTATTTCAATAGTGAAGAGCCCGTTTTCAGCTTTTGCCTATTTTTGATTGCATTCTCTGCCATTTTCCTATGGTTTTGCTGTATTTTCTTGTACATTCCAGTTATTAACCCTAGTCAGTTTTAAAACCAATATCTTCTCCCAGTCTGTCACCTGTCCAAGAACATTGTATATAGTTGTGTCATTTTGAATAGAGATCTTATGTTTTGATGTAGTCAGATCCATCCTTCTTAAGAAATACCTCTCCACCCCAAGATCATAACACCGTAACTCCAACACCTTCTTGTTTTATCTTTATGGTTTTGCTTTTCACATTAAACCCCATCCGGAGGTCACCTTTGCATACAGTTTGAGGTAAAGATCCAACTTTATTTTTTTCTTTAGCGTGAGGCGGTTTTCTCAATATCCTGACTCAATTATAATCCTACCCATGAATAGAGAAATTGATATTATGGAAGGTACCATAATAAAGTGACTAAGAGCAGCGGGTGAGGGGCAGGTAACAGGTGACTTATTCCCTCTAAGTGTGCTCCCTGAAAGTGGTGCCTTTTCCATATACCCTGAGAAAACCATAATTCAAAAAGAGACATGTACCACAATGTTCATTGCAGCACTATTTACAATAGTCAGCACATGGAAACAACCTAAGTGTCCATCAACAGATGACTGGGTAAAGAAGATGTGGCACATATATACAATGGAATATTACTCAGCCATAAAAAGAAATGAAATTGAGTTGTTTGTAGTGAGGTGGATGGTCCTAGAGTCTGTCATACAGAGTGAAGTAAGTCAGAAAGAGAAAAACAAATACTGTATGCAAACACATATATATGGAATCTAAAAAAAACAAAAATGTTCCTGATGAACCTAGGAGTAGGACAGTAATAAATACACAGAGAATGGACTTGAGGACACGGGGAGGGGGCAGGGTAAGCTGGGACAAAGTGAGAGAGTAGCTTTGACATATATACACTACCGCATGTAAAATAGCTAGCTAGTGGGAAGGAGCTGCATAGCACAGGGAGATCAGCTCGGTGCTTTGTGATGACCTAGAGGGGTGGGATAGGGAGGGTGGGAGGGAGACGCAAGAGAGAGGGGATATGGGGATATATGGATACATATAGCTGATTCACTTTTTTATACAGCAGAAACTAACACAACATTGTAAAGCAATTATATTTCAATGAAGACGTTAAAAAAAAAGTTGTGCCTTTTCAAAGAAGTTCTAAGGTAGTACATTGCCATAGTCCTTATTCAGACTATAATGACAAGACATTAGAGGAGTAGAATTGATTGAACGAAGAGGCTTTAGTTCAGGAAAGACAGATAAACCAGGGGGCCATATACACAGTCGAAAGTAGGAGAGCTATCCTGAAAACTCTTGATGTAGCTTCTTCTGATGAGGGTGAAATGAGGGGTGAGAACAGGCAGTTTCAGAATGGGCCATTCATTCATTCAGGTAATGAGTTTTGCTTGCTTTCCATGGGTCAGGCACTCTTCTAGGCTCTGAGGACGCAGCCACAAAACGAAACTGATAAGATTGCTGCTCTCAGTGCACTTGTATTTCTAGCATAAGTTGACATGCCTGCATTTCTGGTTCCTCTTCTACGCTGCCACCAAAATTATTCTTCCAAAATGCAAATTTAATTAAGATATACTGCTCTTATGAATCTCCATCAGTAGATTTCCATTGGCTGCTGCAGACTTGGTGTGTGATACCCCGGGTCTTCCCTGATTCCACCACATGCTTACCTCTCCAACTTCATCTCCTGCTACTCCCCCAGCTCTACAGGCTGAGCCCCAGTAGAACAAAGCACTATATGTGCTAAACCTCAGGTAACCCCAAATGTAAAGCAATTCCCCCATTTCTCATGAAGGACCACCCAAAAAAGCCAACTTGAATGTACACATGTTTGGGGATATAGCTGAAAAATTTTAATGTCTACTTATTATATTTAACATATTAAACATAAATTAAATATTAATGAAATATTAATATAGTAGAAATGTTGATTCCTTTTGTCTTTCAAGTTTCATGAAATAATTAAATTCTAACTCTACATTGACAGCTCTGACAACAGTGTTTGTCTTCATCATTGCTATACCCATTTTTGAACCACAGAATGCAAATTTTCAGAATATATCATCTTTACAGTTTTGGATGTTGTTTGTAACACAGAACTTTTTTTTTTTTTTTTTGCAGTACGTGGGCCTCTCACTGTTGTGGCCTCTCCCGTTGTGGAGCACAGGCTCCGGACGCGCAGGCTCAGCGGCCATGGCTCACGGGCCCAGCCGCTCCGCGGCACGTGGGATCCTCCCAGACCGGGGCACAAACCCGTGTCCCCTGCATCGGCAGGCGGACTCCCAACCACTGCGCCACCAGGGAAGCCCAACACAGAACTTTTTGAAGCCGTGAGTGATGCTGCCACTGGAATTTTTATCACAAGCCACACATACCCATACCCCTTTATATAATAATAGGACATGTCAAAAATTCTCCTATAGGTGTGTATATGTATTCTCCATGATTTAGCCATGTGCTATTTTTAAAATGGTCTTTAAAAGACCAGTTTATAATGACATGTACCATGAACAATTTTGAGGACATATCCCAGGCACAAAAATAATACTAAGCATACATTAAATCTTTAAACCTCTCTCTCTCTAATGTCATCTTCTTCCCCAAATGGTAATTTATTTTAGTCAAAATAAAGTAACCATCAGGGATGTAAGGTACACCATAAAGAATATAGTCAATAATATTGTAAGGCCTTTGTATGGTGACAGATGGTAACTAGACTTATCGTGGTGATCATTTTGTAATGTATAAAATATATATATATATATATTGTGTGTGTGGTACGTGGGCCTCTCACTGTTGTGGCCTCTCCCCTTGAGGAGCACAGGCTCTGGACGCGCAGGCTTAGTGGCCACGGCTCACGGGCCCAGCCGCTCCGTGGCATGTGGGATCTTCCCTGACCGGGGCACGAACCCGCATCCCCTGCATTGGCAGGTGGACTCTCAACCACTGTGCCACCAGGGAAGCCCCATATAAAAAATATTGAATCACTATGTTGTATAACTGAAACTAATATAAAAGTGTAAGTCAATTACACTTTAAAATAAAATAAAACAAAAAGATAAAATAAAGTAACAAAGATCATCTCATGAAGCAATAAACTTTGGGAGAAATAAAATATGACTCTTTTCTGAAAAATAACTTGGGGGAGAATTTGCCTTACATTTGGCCATTAGGAGGGCTTGGTTACTATGTTTCCGAAACCATACCATGCTTTCCACACTTCCACGCCTTTGCACTTGCTTTTCCCTCTGTACATAATGCACTCCCTCATCTCTTACCTCAGATTCTGCCTACCCCTGCATCCAGCAGTGCCTCTGTTACTGTGTTTCATGTATCAGAAAGGGATTCCTTGAGATCAGGGGCTGTGTCTGATGATCCTAGGGTCCTCAGCACCCTTCATAGCATCCTGTACCTAGTTCTCTTCCAGGAAAACTGAAGTGGTTGACTGGGAGTGAAACACGGTTGAGGGGTCACCATATGATTTATCATCCAAACTGGGACACCTTGAGAGTGAAATGGAGCATTATTGACAATTATGCCAGGACACTAGGCATGGACCAGAACCGTCCTGGGTAAACTGAGAAGCAGTCATCCTAATAAGATGACCAAGGGAGGCAACCTTAGGTTTCTAGTCCAAAAATAGAAGATCAATATTTTACCCTTCATTTGTCCAGCTTCCTTCCTGCTTCTCCCTTGTTTCCCATTCCTCTTCCTTTCCTTATTTTCTCTCTCCTGCTCAGCAAGACTCATAGAAACTTGCTACACCACAATGCTACATTCTCATCCTTCCCTTCACAAGGTAATTTAAGGGTGAGAAGAGCCCAGGAATCCTGAGAGGAGTGTACAGTGTGTAGGTGTCGGATGGGAAGTGCCTTGAACATAGCTCTTGTGAGGGTTAAAAACTCAAGACATTTTTCTTTCCCTCCTTGAGTCCCTGTGACTCCGAGCAAATGCTCAACAAGGATAAAGTGTTAAATGAGTCAAGCGTGTCTTCTCTGGCTTCATCCTGAAATCCACAATGAACTGAAGGCAACTTTAAGACATGAAATGCAGAGTTGGGCCAAATGGAACCACTGCATCATGCAAGAAAGAAAACCTTGATTTGTTGGGAAAACGCCCTTGTGAGTCAGTGGAAGCTGTGTACCATGATGATTAAAAGAGCAAGTATTTTAGAATCTGACAGATCTAGATTTGAATCCTAACTCCATCACCTACTTAGCTGGGTGTCTGTGAGCAAGTTACTTAATCTCTTTAACCTCAGTTATCTTATTTGTAAAATAAGGGGTTGCATCAGACCTACTTTAGAGGCTCACTGTGAGGATTAAATGAGATAATGCATTTAGCCCTGTGCCAAGCACATAATAAACGCTCTCCCAGTGCAAGGTATTGCATTATATGCACATCGGCTAAAGTTGCAAAAGCACTCGTTTCATCTGTATGAAAACAGTTATGTCAGGTTTGATGATCGGAGCAGTGGACTGAGAATGCAGAAATCCCAGTTCTTGCTGTGCCTCTGCCCCTATGGAGCTATGTGGCTCTGAGTAAGTCATTTAACTTTCGTCTTTCAGTCTCCTCTGTGAAATAAGTGAACCAAAGATGATTCCTGTTTCAATTACCTGTTGCTCTGTCACATACCACCCCAAAACTTAGTGGCTTAAACTAACAATGATTCATTATTGCTCAGGAACTTGTGAATTCTTTGGGCTCAGCTGGGCGGTCTTCTGCTCTGTTTGGTGTTGGCTGGGCTCACTCTTGCAGCTGCTTTCAGCTGGGTGCTCAGCTGTGGCTAGAATATCCAGAATATTCCCATGTGGTTGGCATCTGTATTTGCCAGCTTCAGTGAACTCACCCTCTGGGACTGTTCTCTCTCTATGTGGCCTCTCCAGCAGGATCACCGAGACCTCTTTGAATGGCAACTAGTTTCCGAGAAGGCAAAAATGGAAGCTTCAAAGTTTCTTAGGTCAGAGGTCAGTGTTACTTCCACTGTAGAATGTTTGTCAGAGAAAGTCAGAGGCCAGCCAAGACTCTGGGGAGGGGAAGAGACTTTACCTCCTGAAGACTTTCAAAGTCACATTATAAAAGAGCATGCAGGCTCATGCAGCTCAATATCAAAAAAACAAACAGGGCTTCCCTGGTGGCGCAGTGGTTGAGTGCCTGCCTGCCGATGCAGGGGACACGGGTTCGTGCCCCGGTCCGGGAAGATCCCACATGCCGCGGAGCGGCTGGGCCCGTGAGCCATGGCCGCTGGGCCTGCGCGTCCGGAGCCTGTGCTCCGCAACGGGAGAGGCCACAGCAGTGAGAGGCCCGCGTACTGCAAAAAAAAACAAAAAAAAAAACAAAAAAAAAAACAAACAAACAGCCCAATACAAAAATGGGCAGAAGACCTAAATAGACATTTCTCCAAAAAAGATATACAGATTGCCAACAAACACATGAAAGAATGCTCAACATCATTAATCAGAGAAATGCAAATCAAAACTACAATGAGATACCATCTCACACCGGTCAGAATGGCCATCATCAAAAAATCTACAAACAATAAATGCTGGAGAGGGTGTGGAGAAAAGGGAACCCTCTTGCACTGTTGGTGGGAATGTAAATTGATACAGCCACTATGGAGAATAGTATGGTGGTTCCTTAAAAAACTACAAATAGAACTACCATACAACCCAGCAATCCCACTACTGGGCAAATACCTTGAGAAAACCATAATTCAAAAGAGTCATGTACCACAATTTTCATTGCAGCTCTATTTACAATAGCCAGGGTATGGAAGCAACCTAAGTGTCCATCATCGGATGAATGGATAAAGAAGATGTGACACATATATACAATGGAATATTACTCAGCCATAAAAAGAAACGAAATTGAGTTATTTGTAGTGAGGTAGATGGACCTAGAGTCTGTCGTACAGAGTGAAGTAAGTCAGAAAGGAAAAACAAATACCGTATGCTAACACATATATATGGAATCTAAGAAAATTATTAAAAAGGTCATGAAGAACTTAGGGGCAAGGCGGGAATAAAGACACAGACCTACTAGAGAATGGACTTGAGGATATGGGGAGGGGGAAGGGTAAGCTGTGACAAAGTGAGAGAGTGGCATGGACATATATACACTACCAAACGTAAGGTAGATAGCTAGTGGGAAGCAGCCGCATAGCACAGGGAGATCAGCTCGGTGCTTTGTGACCGCCTGGAGGGGTGGGATAGGGAGGGTGGGAGGGAGGGAGGCACAAGAGGGAAGAGATATGGGAACATATGTGTATGTATAACTGATTCACTTTGTTATAAGGCAGAAACTAACACACCATTGTAAAGCAATTATACTCCAATAAAGATGTTAAAAAAAAAAAGAGCATGCAGGATGAGAGGGATGCTGTGACTATTTTTCAAAGCAATCACTGCAATCCCTACATTGCATGCTGGTTCTGACAGTCCATATTGTAACCTAAAGCTCAGAGGCAATCCTACCTCTCAGTTTGGTTTACGGACTCTCTGAATTCCCCAGTGAGCTCCTAGTGTGCTCCAGGATTTAAAACCTTCCCTGCTCTTGGTTTAGCCCTAATAGAAATCCAGCATTATTGCTACCTGATGTCTTCTCAGCCTCCTCCTGGTAACCAAACGCCCCAATTTCCCTCCAGGAACCTGGTGCAGACACAGCTGGTTACAACCCACTTGCCACACCCCATTTTTCCTTGCTAGTAGGACCCTGATTTTTCTAGTTATTTAGATGTTAGTGTCCTCAGTCCGGGGACATGAGCTTTCTTAGAGTTAAACATATGACCTAGTGCTGGCTGATGACACATCAAGGCAAGTCTCATGAGGGGGCTTCTTGAAAAGATTTTTCTTGAGCAAAAGAAAGAGACTCATAAGAAGAAAGATCTGTCCCTTCCTTCCTACTTCAGGATCTTGTTGTGTGGAACCAGCTGTGGAAGCTACCTTGTGATCCTGAGGGTAAACCCAAAGGAACCAGACCCCTGACATTATTAAACTTCAGACTTATCCAACCCAGAACTGCCCACCCTGGATTTCTTGTTATGTGAAATAACAAGCCCCTGTAAATAAGCGAGTCTGTTACCTAGAGTCAAAAGCATCCCTCCCCCACTCCTCTGAGTCTATACGGTTCTAGTGATGCCTACTCCACCCCTAACTCCAGAAAGGAACACATAACCCATAACTAAGCAATCAGCACATGCATTCACCTGACCACAGTGGTTACTTCAAAGATGCTCCAGTGACTCTGGCACAGCCAATGAGGGGCAATGCAGTTTTCCCTGGGACTTTTGGAAAGAGGAATTCATTATTTTCTTGCTGGACTTAAACGCTGACAGGCTACAGCAGCTAGAGTTGCCATGGCTGTTTTGTTACCATCTCACTGACTTGAAGAGTCAACTCAGAGAGGCAGACTCAGGAGAAGAAAGGAAAACTGATCTTGGTAAAATCATTCGAGTCCTGGATCCAGCCATGCCCGAAGCCCTGATTGTGCATTTTTCAGTTTATTTGACCCATCCTTTTTGGAATAAGCTGTCCTGATGGGACTTTTTCATTTGCAAGGAAAAACTCCTACCTGAGGAAGTGTGGATAATCATTATGAAACCATCCACCAAGCTACCACTTTGACTTGAGGGCACTCTCTGGAACTTTAGTCTTAAATCTCTGTTCTTCATCCAAGCTCATTCACTCCTATAGATATATTTTCTACCACCTGCAGTTATATTGTCTAGCCATTAGGCCTTGGGACTGGGCCTGGCCCTGACTTCAAATCCAGCTCTGCTACTGATTAGATCTGTGACTTTGGGCAGGTCTTTCAAACTTCTGTGTTCTTTAGCTTTGGCATGTTTAAAATCAGAACTATAATGATTCCTGCCTCCTAGGGTTATTGTGAGGATAAAAGCAGAAAAATGCATGCAAATTGCTTAGTCAGCATAATGCCTGGCCCATAGGCACTTACAAATTTTTTTAAAATGAAAAACCTAACCTAGTAAGATAGACAGAGTAATGACTCCATGAAGATGACCATGTCCCAAACCTCAGAACCTGTGAATACGTCGTGTTTCATGGCAAAGGGGAAGGTCACAGATGGAACTAAGATTGCTAATCAGGTGTCCTTACAATAGAAAGATTAACCTGGATGATCCAGGTGGGTCCAATGTAACCACAAGCGTTCTTAGAAATAGAAGAGAGAGGCAGAGGAGTTAGTCAAAGCGATGTGATGTAAGAAGGACTCAATCTGCTGTTTGTGGCTTTGAAGATGGAGGAACGGGCTCTGAGCCAAGGGATGTGGGCGGCCTCTGGAAGTTGGAAAAGGCAAGGAAGCAAGTCCTCCCCTGGAGCCTTCAAAAAAGAATGCAGCCCTGTTGACACCTTAACTTTAGCCAGTGAAAACTTCTACTAAGCTTTTCCTCTGCATCTTCCTGTAGTTGCTATCACGGACTCAGCAATGAGTGAGAAAGTCATGGCTCTACCCTTACGGAGCTTATGCGGTGCATATTCTGCGGCACCCAGGGTTTTATGAAATCCTATTTGGTAACAAGCATGGGGTTTACCAATGAGATTTAGGAGATGTGAGTCAAGGCAGCTGTGTGGAGCAGAGACCTATGAAGAGGGAAAGTAGCAGTGGAATATGGGTTGCTAATTGGAATAAAAACTGAGACAGTAGATGTTTGGAAGTCCATTTAGGACGGAAGTCTTGGGGTTAGACAGGTCTGCTCCTCTGTGAGGGGCGGGCTCAGGGAGAAGAGAGACATCAGTTTTGGCAGGAGGGCTAGGAGAAGGGGACAGGAGGCATGAAAGCCACTCCTTCTATGTGCCAAGTGCCAATGTCTTCAACCCTCACCACAACCTTCCAAGAGATGTTGTTAGGCCCCTTTCACAGAGGAGAAAATCAAGGCTCATAGAAATTAAGCATTAGTTAAATTAAGAAATTTAATTAAGGTAAATTACAGTATTAATTAGTTTAAGAAATTTCACCAATAAATAGTGAAATGGAATTTTAAAAGATTAATTAATTTTTTTGCCAGCGAAGAACCACAAATCCTCCCTGTTTCTGTGTAGTGTTGACTTAGTTGTTTCAGTGTTCTTTGTACACTGTGCACCTCACATTATAAATTATTTGGTAGCCAGAACTGTCTGGGCTTACTTACTCAGAACAGAGCACCAGGAAGCTTAATGCTTAAGACCATATTTCATCAAATCTTAGATGCCATCAACTGGAATATGCACCATCATTTCATAACTCATGGAGAAAGAAAACATGTTAGGAATTGTTAAGACTCCCCGATCGAGAGATGTCAAAATGTGGGAAAAAGAAAAAAAAAAAATGTGGGAAAATGTGCATCTTGGGAGTCCACGTAGAGTGAAAAAAATTTTTTTATGATGATGTTGATGAAGTGTCAAATTCCAGTTTGCTAATCCACCCCCAGGTCTACTGACGATTTAGGTTTCTTATGTTTTAACTCAGATTGTTGTTTTTTTTGTTTTGTTTTGCCTCTCGCTGTTGTGGCCTCTCCCATTGCGGAGCACAGTCTCTGGACACGCAGGCTTAGTGGCCGTGGCTCACGGGCCCAGCCGCTCCATGGTACGTGGGATCTTCCCGGACCGGGACACGAACCCGTGTCCCCTGTATCGGCAGGCGGACTCTCAACCACTGCGCCACCAGGGAAGCCCCAACTCAGATTGTTTTAAAATATTTTAAGTAAATTCCCTTTTGATAATTCTTTTGAAAGTTTTTCATTGTTCAAAATATGGTACTATTAAGAAATATCTCCACAAACATTTATAATGAACTATACAATTTTTTATGTGCTAGACATTGTGCTAAGTGCATTACGCGCACTACTCTTTTCGATTTCACATGATCATCTTATGAACAGTTAGGTTTCTATTATTGCCATTTGCAGACAAGACAGTTGAGGCTCATAGAAGTTTAGTTCCTTGTCCAAGGGCACCCAACTAGCAAACGGCAGAGATAAGACTCGTGTCTCTGCCTGGGACTTCAGTGCTTATGCCCTTAATGGCTGCTTTTCATACAAGCAAAAAGGGTGGGGTGGGGGGAAGCCTCTCTTTTCCTTTATAAAAAAATTCTGCAACCATAACCCTTTGCATCATATAATTAATGTCTGCTTTTTCTCAGTCTTTCTGAGCTGCTTACCCAGTTAGCTCTCCAATAAGTGCTTTTACCTCCCAGTACTCATTTGTTCTTGTTCACTTACGAATCAGTCTCTAGAATTTTAATGATTCTTGGCTAACTTCTCTGACAACCTTACCGTGTTGGAATTACTGTGTGCTGGAATTGCAGTCAGAAAAGTGCCCTGAAAACTTAAAAAAAACTTAAAAAAAAAAACTTTTATAGTGTATCTGACCTACACAGGAAATTAGAAATTAGAAAACACCACATACTTAACTGGAAAAATACTTGAAATGAAATGAAAAGTGAGTTTTACTGTTATTTAGATTTTTATTAAAAAATGTTTATCCTTTATCTAAGGCTCAGGGACACTGGAAATGAAGGAGCTGGAAGCTTGCTTTATAGAACTTTAATGATCTTCTCTTATTATGTTATATTACCATTTCCTAAGCCTGTGGTCAAATACAATAGCTTTATTAAAGCTGTGATTCATTTAGAAAGGGGAATGAATTTTTCTGCCACAGGGGCACTGGTGAGAGATGAGGGAAGATAGGGCTGTTGGGGGAAAGAAAACTTAACAAAGAAACTACACACCCCACAGAGTCTATTCTTCCCTCTAGGAGCCAAGCTTTCCTGAATCCACAGCTCAACAGCCCCAGGGGTACTTAGCTTCTAGTCCTTTGGGAGAAGGAAAACAAAACAAAACAGAAAGGAGGCCTGGGGGTGCAGTTTGGACATGAGATAAGGCTGCTTGTGTTCTGTGTAAAGTTCTGACGAATGGGCACTGACAATGATTAACACTCACGTTTATGCAGCGTTCACTATGGTCCAGGCACTGCACTATGCGCATGTCTTTGTCATATCATCTAATTCCCTCAACAGCCCCATAAGGTGGATGCTATTATCATTTGCACTTTACAGGGGAAGAAACAAAGTTAGGCAAAGAGAGTAACTTACCTAAGTTCACACTGTAAAGGGTGGAGCCAGGATCTGAATGGATATTTTCACTCCAGAGCCCAGACGTGCACTTGGCCGTGATGTGACACTACACTGCTAAACACCCACCTGCTTTTGCCGGCAGGCCATCCACCCTGGGTGCTAGTTAGGCATGGGGGTCGGGGAGCCTCTAAGAGAATCGATAACCTCAATGCAGCCTGAGAAAAGAGGGATTTGGAAGGAAATTGTGATGGGGCCTTCTAACCAAAGCAGCACTGACTCCCTTTGAAGGGAGAGAAATGGAGCTATTTCAAACAGTCGGGGAAGATTAGAGGTCAAGACTAAGCCACCATAGCTAAGCAATGGAGAAATGCAAGCCGGTCATTGCCAAAGTGACAAAATAGAACATCAGGACACGTTCAAAACAGCCTCCCATAATTATTATGGAAATCAACTTTTGTTATTTCTGAGACATTTTTGCCAGCTGTGTGAGGGACATATAACATCATGAACAATTACTGATAAACGAGAGGATGAGGAATTGAGAGACTTGGGCGACTGTATGACCTTGACCAAGTTACTTAACCTCTCTGAGCTCCAGTCCCCTCATTTGTAAAATGGAGATTTTTTTTTAAACATCTTTATTGGAGTATAATTGCTTTACAATGGTGGGTTAGTTTCTGCTGTATAACAAAGTGAATCAGTTATACATATACATATATCCCCATATCTCCTCCCTCTTGCGTCTCCCTCCCACCCTCCCTATCCCACCCCTCTAGGTGGTCACAAAGCACCGAGCTGATCTCCCTGTGCTATAAAATAGAGATATTAATAGCATCTACCTGTTAGTTGCAAGGATTAAAAAATGATAATGCAGGCAAAGCGCTTGGCACCAAGCACAGTGCACAGAAAGTACCTAAAACAGGTGAGTTCTCCCTTCTGCTCTCCTGTCAGTTCCACCTGCTATAAAACTGATTCCCATCTGTCTTGAGGGAGATACATCATTTACCCATGAAGAGGGGGTTTGAATACCAACCAATATGTACTGAGTGTCCTCCGTGTCCCAGGGAGAGTGCTGGATGCTAGAGATACAATAGTGCTCTCTTTGGGTCTGGTTTTTGCAAAAACAAAACAAAACAAACAAACAAAACAAAACAAAAAAACACAAAACAAAACAGGAGGTATTTTCTTTCTGTGGCCACGCCAAATGGCATGCGGGGATCTTAGTTTCCTGATCAGGGATCCAACCCACACCCTGGCAGTGGAAGCTTGGAGGCTAAACCACTGGAACGCGAGGGAAGTCTCAGGGAGTTATTTTCTGATGTTCAGAATACATTAGGGCTCCTACTACATACTCCCAATACACCCTATACTGCCCTATTTTTACTTATTATTTGCAATCCTGACTCCCACCGTCTGTAAGCCTCCCTGAAGATGGGAAAAATTCATGCCTTAAGGAGGAATGTTAGTTGATTAGGGGGAAGGCACCAAGGAGGAGTAAGAGGCCCCCAGGAATGGGGAAGAGCCCGGTGAAGTCTCAGCGTCAGTGTAGAAGGAGGCGTGTCCAAGAGCTGACAGCCAGCATGGTCCGGTTTGGCTGGAAAACAGAGAGCAAGGGATGATGGGTGTCAGGTGACCTCGGAGCCAGAGGCGGGATTACAGAGGTTTCACAGTCCTGTTGTAGAAACAGCTCCTCAGGTGAGGTCCAGTAATTGGTAGCAGCCTCATAGCACTGCTAAAAGTCTGGACATTAGGCCTCAGTGACAGAATCCTCCGAGTGTGTGTGTGTGTGTGTGTGTATGTGTGTGTGTGTTTGTATAATTCTACCCAGTCAGTTCAGTCAGGGAAAACAAAGGCTTCTCAATATGTTCCAGGATTAAAGGGTTATAATACAGGAAATTAAAGTTATACAAAACTGAGGTGAGGGCTTCCCTGGTGGCGCAGTGGTTGAGAGTCCGCCTGCCGATGCAGGGGACACGGGTTCGTGCCCAGGTCCGGGAGGATCCCACGTGCCGCGGAGCGGCTGGGCCCGTGAGCCATGGCCGCTGAGCCTGCGCGTCCAGAGCCTGTGCTCCGCAACGGGAGAGGCCACAACAGTGAGAGGCCCGCGTACCACAAAAAAAAAAAAAAAAAGAAAAAGAAAAAGAAAAAAAAACTGAGGTGAGAGGAGAGGGGATGGTGGAGCAAAGGTCAGAGAAGCAACTGATGAGATTCGGGACACACTGCCCCAAAATATTGGCACCTTGGCATATTGAAGCTCTAAGCTTAAGGATTTGAGAAAACAGAAAAGCAGGAAGGGCATCTGATCTCCCGCACTCTTCTTCCTTGAAACAGATCCTAGAACTCCAGGTGGAAGGCACCTTCCCTGTCCCAGGAGTCGTATCGCCAGAGATGGGGCCTTGGGGGCCAAGAAATCTGTACAAACAAACCCTGCGAAACTCACACTTATCTTCCTAGTTACTTCATCCCCATTTACCACCCCTCACCCAAACCCCTCTGTCTTAGCAATTGTTCACAAATGTATTGTTTCTTTGTCTAACAGATATAAAAACTTTCTCCTCTGGTCACTTCTTCAAGGCCTCATTCTCTTGTGAAGGCTCCTTTGTACGTGTAAAAATTCACTACACTTTGTGTGCTTTTCTCCTGTGAATCTGTCTTTGTCAGTTTAATTTTCAGACCCAGCCAGGGACCTTAAGAGTGTTGAGGGAAACTTTTTCCTCCCCTACACAGTCTCTGACCATCTGGTCCCACTGCCCCAAAGCAGGAGCTTGTTAAAGTTCTGCCTGCAGATCTCAGTCTACCCACGAGTGAGCTGGCAACTATCTCAGGGGCAAAAATGGCTACTCCTCTCCTGCCTTCCAAATACCTGCTTAAGGGCTTCTCACTGGCCATCCTGAACCTGCACCCAGGCAGGGAAGCGGGTTGGGCTTCTCCTCTCTGAGGTACAGAGAGTGTAAGCAAAACATCTCACTGTACAAGAGATGTACTGTGCTTGATGAAATCTAAGATTTATGTGCCACTGAAAAAGGAAAAATGTTGCTAATTATACAGACACAGTGCCTTCTTGTCATCAACAGTTTGGCAAATCCCCATTTCAAAGAAAAATGTGTTTGTGTGTTTGGGGCAGGGAAGCGTCTCTTACAATTGATTTTTTTTTTTTTTTTAGTGATTCAAGAAAAAGTTAATAGCCGCCGGCTGCTGTGAACTCTTATTTTCCAAAAGAATGTGCACCTGAGGGACACTGAGGCGGTGCTACAGACCTCTCACCGTCAGGGCTGAGGATGCTCACTGGGTGGTAGCAGAAAGCTTGCCTCGCTCCTGCCCTGCACTGACCGCCTTCATCTGCCTCTCAGTCTTCCTCGAAGTGGTCGTGAGGAAACTGCAGACAGAGCCAAGAGAGCTAAGTGCCCTTGCTTGCTTCAAGGCCAACCTTAAGGGTGTTTTTAAAACATTTTATTTTTTGTGAAATACATCACACAAACAAAAAAGTAGGCAAAACCACCATCTAGTCATGAAACGGAATGCAGCTAGCACCTCCAGAAACTCCTCCTTGTATCCAGTGCCAATCAACACTCTTT
>NW_006776752.1:756648-767601 GCF_000442215.2 Lipotes vexillifer
CCTCTCTAAAGACAGCCACTATCCCGACTATCCCAGCCAACTAGTTTTATCTACTTAGAAGTTGTGTATAAATATAATCACACAGTAGGTCCGCTTTGGGGTCTGACTCCTCACCCCCAACATCACTTGTGAGATTCATCCATGTTGTGTCTAGTTATGGTCCATTCATCCTCATTGCTGTTTAGTATTCCATATTCTGGTATTTGGGCATTATGATATAATGCTGAGCATTTGCACAATTTCCATTTGGGGGCTATAGTGAATAGTGCTGCCATCAACATTCTTCTGGGAGTCTTTTGTGAAGCTGTGTATGCACTTCTCTTGGGCATTTACTAGGAGTGCGACCGAAGGTGGATCCGGCTTTAGTAGAGTTTGCCCAACTTGAGGCGTTGGGTGCAACTTAAGCTTCCTTGGTTCCATCTCTCAGAGATCACAACTTTTTCAGAGAAGCTTCCAGCCAAGGACTTGAACCTTGGAAACATTCTATGCAGAAGAAAGTGCCTTTCTTGAGAGCAGATGAGGAAAGGATGGAGCAGGCACATTCTCTCCAGGCCCAAGAAAGAGTTTGGTGCTGGTGAATATACAAGCGCACGGCTGCACCTGAAGAACTTTCTACGGGGAAGCTATCTTTCGGGAGGGTCAGTTCTTCCTTTGCCTTATTCAGCCCCTTGTTACCTGGGCAGATACAAAATTACCAGCTTTAGGAGCCTCTATATGCATCCTTGGATTTTGCATCCATGGCAACGCATGCTTTACATACCATTTTATTTCAAACAATGGGGAATTAAACACTTGATGTGAAGCAATCAGGTTTCAGGTTGTGGGGGGAGGGGGAAAGACTGTGTCTCCAAGTGGCAACTTGTCAGACAGAATGCCTAATGCAATACACTTAAGGGAAGGTGTGGATAGAGAGACTCCTTGCTTTGCGTCATACATAAAAACTCTCTCTCACTGCCCAGTTCCCTCAGCCTTCTCCGCCCTTGCACGCTGATTGCATCTCAGAATGTAAACTGTGTACACGCACACACACAGACCCACACATAGACACACACACACGCATGCACACCGTCAAACAGAAATTATGGGATGAAGCAGAAAAGTTAGAAAAAAGAAAAAGGCACCCACCTTCAGAATGTAGGACCTTTTGGTGGCTTACTGGAGGGGCAGTGTAGGGGGTGCTCACTAAATCTTTGGTTAATAAATAAATGAATGAAGGCAGCCAGGAGCTCTTCAGAAGAGGAAGGGAATTGGCACTCATGACATTGGCAATCATGTTTCATTTTGTGCATTAGTTTCCCTATTATGACTCTTAATGACTTGATTCTGTGATTATCTTTATGCCCTAATAAAAGCACTTTTAACAATTAGGGATTGTAGCTCTGAAGTTGTGTTTTAAATTAATTAGGCAGTGTGTTTAACAGCTTCCACTGTCTGTTAATGCCAACCCACACGAGAGCAGCAGGTGGGGAGGTACAGTCCTGTTTACAGTGACAAGGCTGCCTGTCTCTTTGGTTTTCTTTCTTTTGACTTTTTGTCCCCCGCACCCCGCCCTGCACACACACACCCATCAAGATCAAAAGAGAAAGGACGACAGCCTGGTGGAACTGGCAGGACAAGAAATCAACTTCAATGGTGAAAATCATGTTGAAATCACCAGCATGAGAGTTTCACGTATATGAGCTTTACTGGCTCAACAGACAGGAAGCCACCCTCTCCTCTCCCCAGCATTTGCATCAGGAGCAGAAGGTCTCAATGCCTTGCCACTTGAAAGAGAATGTTGCATTTGGGGGCAGGTTTTTTCTTTCTAATAAACAGGCATCAACACACACGCACCCACAAATGTGTGAATGCCTAATATTTAGAAACTCAAGTCTGGCAGGTGGAAATGAGCCCTTTTGACAAATCTCTAGTTATTGTGTTATTTCACCATCAAAGGCTAAAATGCTAACTAGCTTTGTGAATAATTTGTGGATGGGAATGTGATCATTTTTCTAAGTCAGCTGGTGGGCTCAGTTCTTTGCACTCCCCACCTAAAAATAAATTCTCTGGCTGATTGTGAACATACCAATACTTACTGCAAGTGAAGCAAACTTATGAGGGCCATTAAAGTGACAGGGAATTGGAAAATAGTGATGTGAATGCTGATTTGCATTTATGTCATAAAATAACTTGTCACCTTCAATTTATCACAGTAACTGGTACCAGAGGAGAATGTATGATGCTTATACTTGGTTCAAAGCCACCTTTCCTCACCTCCCAGTCCCTGCCTCTTCCTCTCCTGAAATAGTCATCGGGGCACTTCTGAAGATAAATGATCTTAGAACCTTTTCTATATCACTGGAATTTGGGAAATGAGATGCATCATTGTAATCAGAGAAATTAAATCTCATGAATAATCCAATGCAGTATGTACTATTATTATCCCCATATCACAGATGAAGAAACTGAGGCACAAAGAAACAAAATAATTTGCCCAAGGTCAAGGTCATATAGGCAGGAAGTGGTAGAGCCAGGATTCGTGTCCTGGCAGTAGGACCCCAGAGTCCATGATCTTAATCACTGTGCTATACTGTATGGTTCAGACTATAAGGTACTTTCTAATATAAATATTTGGAGGGGGGCATAAATACCTTGGGAAAGCATACATCCGCAAGACCTTCAAAACTATAAGCAAAACATACTGAGAATGACACATCATAACCATTTCAAACCAAGAGAGAGACCTGGCCAGGCGTAAGTAAGTTATTCCAACCGGGTTTAGAAAAATAACCAATGGTTTGTGGTTATTACCAATGCAGTTCAGGCATGACTCTCTTGATTACAGGGGAATGCTTTGAATCCTGTGAAACTATTTCTATAAGCCAACCACAGCCACACATGACAGTTGCATCTTTATCAGGGAAATTCTTCAGGTCTCTCTCCACTTAGCTGTTATCACAGCATCTATATATTTCAGTTCTATGAATTAAAAGTTAGACTTTTCTTACTACTGAATTCTAAAGTATTTCTCATTTCGGGTCTCCCATGTTTCAGAGAGCAGGTAAGTTCAGCTTCATCTGACTGGCATATGATCACCCTGAAAGAGTGGGATTTTTTTCAGGCATTTTGCAGTATGTAAATTGTGCTGCATTTGGTGACAGGCCGATCAAGGTTTAAACCCTCCATCACTACAGTGGAACCTGGGCAACTGAGTTTTTACCCCTCTGAACTTCAGTTTCCTCCTCTGTCAAAAGAAGCTGATGATACCTCCCTGAAGAAGTAAGGTAAGGAAAGTGTGCACATTTAGCTAACATTTGTAGGACACTTTACAGATTATAGCAATGAATTCCAAGCTCTGTAGGTGCTCTAACTATCAATACATGCAGTGTGCTGAGTGTCTTTCTTCTTAAATATGTGGTAAAATAGACACAACATAAAATTTACCATTTTAACCATTTTAAGTGTACAGTGCAGTGGCATTAAGTACATTTCCACTGTTGTGCAATAAATGTATACATGTTTTCATCTTTCCCAACTGAAACTCCTTTTACCCATTAAACAAAATCTCCCCATTTCTCCATCCCTCCAGCCCCTGGCAGCCACCATTCTACTTTCTGTCTCCATGAATTTGATTATTTTAGGTACTTCACAAAAGAGGAATCACAAAACATTTATATTTTTATGTCTGACTTCTTTGATAAACTTGGCATAATGTCTTCAAGTTTCATTCACGTTGTAGCATGTGTCAGAACTTCCTTCCTTTTTAAGGCTAAATATTTTTCTGTGTTGTGTATATGTCACAGTTGCTTTATCCAGTTATCTGTCGATAGGTGTGCAAATATCTGAGTCCCTGCTTTCAGTTTTGGGGGGTATATACCCAGAAGTGAGATTGCTGGATCACATGATAATTTTATGCTTGATTTTTTGAGGCTGGGTATCTTTTGTATTTATTATTCGGAGCAGAAGAGGCGTTGAGATGTACCTTGGGGGATTCTCAGGTATGCCTGCAGGACGGCTCCACCATCAGCCCCTAAATTAGTTCAAAGACCCACAAGGCAACTCCATAAAAACAAGGGCATGCTGCTCGGTCCTTTAGGCTCTCTGCTGCTGCCTTTTCTCCTGTTACAGGTGACAGGTTGCCAGAGCAGGAAAAAGTAATCCCAAAGATATTAGTATGCAAACCAGAACTGTTTTGCTATGGGTATGGGTCTGAATGTGACACAGGGCTCACCTCCACCCCACCCCCTCCCCCCTCGGCTGGAAGAGCTAAGGCAGGCACAATGGGGCATGTTAACCCTTCCTGAACCAGCATCAGGCACTTACTCAAAGCAGCCCACGTTTCAGCAGCCCTGCCTCTGAGGAGCAGTAAGCCAGCTGAGAAGCTGCCAGTCACTTGATGACATCAATTGTTTTGTAACTGACAGACACTGAAAAATCTCATTATCACCAATAATGGGAGCACCTCATCCATATTACACCTGTCACGGCAGTCAGGCTGGGTCTTAGATATATCCAGAAAAGCCAGTGCTAGCGTCACACACGAGAATCCTGCACTCTGGGGATGCCCCTCCCAATCCAGCCCAGTGCCCATAGGTAAGTTCCAGGAGAAGATCAGAAGTCACTGGAAACCAAACTCATTATTCTTTTTTTTTGCGGTACACGGGCCTCTCACTGTTGTGGCCTCTCCCGTTGCGGAATACAGGCTCCGGACGCGCAGGCCCAGCGGCCATGGCTCACGAGCCCAGCCGCTCCGCAGCATGTGGGATCTTCCCGGACCGGGGCATGAACCCGTGTCTCTTGCATCGGCAGGCGGACTCTCAACCACTGCGCCACTAGGGAAGGCCTTATTATTCTTTTGATGTTGCTTTTAACCTGTTGCTGATCTTAGCAGAGAGACGAGCTTTTCAGAGGGAAAAGTGTTGACTCAGTGCAAATGGCAGGAGGTTAGGAGGGATTTGCTTTGAGCCGTGAGATAGCAGTTGGTCTTTCAGCGGGCACCTGGCAGAGTCGGCTTCCTAAGTCACCCAGACAGGGCTTTCTAGGAAAATCACTTCTGGCTGCGTTGTCAGGGGGGTTGCTCAATAGAAGAAGTCACTGGAATGGTGTGACAGACATGGGCTTTGGCAGCGGTGGACAGGGGTTTGCATCTGCACGAATCATGTCACGTGGAAAAAGTTACTGCACCTCTCCATGCCTGTTTCCTCATCAATGAAATGAAGAGAATTTTAAAAAATCTGCTTTGCTTTGCCCACGTTACTGATGTGGGCTTTGGTAGATCAACTTTAAATGAGCTTCAGTAGATCAACTTTATTTTTTTTATTTTTTATTTTTTATTTTTTTGCGGTATGCGGGCCTCTCACTGTGGTGGCCTCTCCCGCCGCGGAGCAACGCGCAGGCTCAGTGGCCATGGCTCAGGCGCCCAGCCGCTTCGCAGCATGTGGGACCTTCCCGGACCGGGGCACGAACCCGCGCCCCCTGCATCGGCAGGCAAACTCTCAACCACTGTGCCACCAGGGAAGCCCTAATAGATCAACTTTAAATGAGCTTTAGTTTCCTTATCTGCAAAGTGGGTAGAATAACTCCTATCTCTAAAGGATTATTGTGAAGATGAGATAAAATGTAGGATAAGTAAATGGTCCATAGTAGGTCCTCATAACTGTCAGCTATTACTATTTCAAGCTACCTTCCATCCTTTTGATGGGAGAGGGGGCGTAAATAATCAGAGTGTACATACAGAAAATAAAATCTGGACTCAGAGAAAAAAACTTTGTTGAGTTTGTCACTGCCATTTTCTGCTGGGATGTTAAGTCTGAGGTCATACTCTAGAAGGCAGAAGCCTTTCATAATCTGATTCTGTTTGTTAGCAGAGTGTCCTGGTTAAGTGAGACATCTCTGGAGTAACTTATCAGGGATCAAGACATGGCACATCAACTTCCAAGCCTTATGATTTTGAACAATTTCTTATTCTCTTTGTATTTCCATTTCCTTATCTGTAAAATGGGCATGAGACTCGTACCTACCCTAGAGGTCATTATTAGATTAAATGAGTTGATACACGTGAAATGCTTAGAGTGGTACCCCGCACAAGGTAAAGTATTTAATAGACACTAGCCATTATTATTATCCGGAAGCTTTCCTATGCAGCTGCCATTGTTAGAGGGGTAGAGGTGGAACTGTCCCACACAGACTTAGGAGAGCTGATAGTACTTGTCTCTTCCCAACTCTGTTTTCAGTGACAGCACATTGGTAGCTTGAAATTGGCCATGGTGGGAGTATTTACACCATGGAAATTGGCAAACATTACAAATCAACCTCTCTACCCAAACCCAAATGTTAAACATTTACCAACACACTGCTGGGTACAGGGAAACCCGCAGTGCCACTAAGCCTGCCTTTCCACAGCTCCACGGCCAGGTCAGAACAAGGAGACCAGGCAGGTCGAAGGCCACACTATGCAATCAACCTGATGCTGAGAGGCAGATACCTTTCTTCACCTGACCCTGCAGTCTTCACTCCTATCTAGCCCTTTAGGTGAGATAGCTTTAGGTGAGATATCTGTTGTCAGAGAATCTTTCCAGACATTATTTCTACTCCCCCTACTTTTTGAATATTCTTGGGATCTTTAATTGTAATCAACAGAAACAAACTCTGGTAAACCTAAGGAAGAGACAGCTTGGCTTGGAAGAGACAGGTCCCAGGCAGCTGCAGAAAGTTCTGGTAGCAGGAACCCCTCGACTATCTCACCAGCTTGAAGAAATAGGCTTTAAGCTTTTTATTTTTTTCTTGCTTAAGAAGCAAAGTCTTAAGAGGGAGAATCCAGTGGACTGAGTTTAGATCACATACCCACTTGTTGGCTGTATGGGGGCATCTAAATTTAGGACTCAGCAAAATTACCCACAACTGGGTAACTTCCCAGAGTAAACCAGGTGCTCTTGAAGAAATGGATGCTGGGTGGCCACAACCATGGCAAATGTTCACTCTATCTTCTTAGTCCTCCTGGTGGGAAATGTTTTGTGGTCCCTTTCTGCAAAGGGGATGGTCAGGTCAACTGAACTTCATGTGCATGGTCTTTCACAGGATGTGGGGACAGCAGAGATGAGTGAAAAATTCCCAGGCCCACCAGACTGAAGAAAATAATAACCTCAAGGGAAGAACTTCCTGCTTTAGCTTGGATAATCCCAAAGTTTATTGAGTTCATGAGAGTGCATTTCACAGAGTGATCTCCATGTGGCATTCTCTGGGGAAAGACCCAAGAATTTAATAGGCCCTTTTCACCTCCAATTTCTCTCATTCCTGCCCAGGGTGATTAACGTGATGATGGCTTTGATGACAGCTCTACAGAATCCCCAGGGATCTGTAATCTTGCCATGGCATCCGGGGATGATTTGTTTCCTCCCAGGTCCCTGTGCATTTCTATGGGCACCAACTAAGCACTGAGGAGTCTTTTGCAAACCTGTCAGAAGTACTGCTGGGTCTTGCTGTGCCTTTTCTAGTTTGAATTTCTTTTTCCTTCTATTTCTCATGGTGATCAATTTCAGGTGGTTTTAATCTCTTTGGTTTGTTCTTTTTTTTTTTTTTTTTAACAACTCTGTAGATGATGACCTTATTTCTTTGACTCTGGATCATCTCCTTCTATCACCAGGTTTCTGTGGCTTTTTTTTTTTTTTGAGGAATATGCTGAGAGATTTATTCAGGAAAGAATCAGTAATGAACCCCCAAATACATATGGAACCTGCTTTTGATAGAGTGGGTCATGGGAAGGGGGTCAGTGAGTAAGCTTCTTGTGAACTATTGATGTGATAATAACACAGACAACACTGGGTGTCTTTAAGGGGATGATTAAACACAGAATATTTTACCACGGAACCACCCTTGAATTGGGTAGAAATGAGTAGAAACGGAGCCACTTAATCTGTCTGTGCCTTTACTTCTTTCTTGTGTCCTAGTGGTCAGTTCCTGATATTTACTGTTTCCTTACTATGTGCTAGGTGTTTTTCTAAGTGCTTTACATATATTAACTCATGAAAGTGTAACTAAGCAGGACCCCATGGGGCCTTCCGGGAACAGACCCCCACCCCTACCATGTCTTCCACCTGTCTCTTATCTGTAGAAAAACTTTGGCCTCCTAGGCTTTCCCTGAGTTCAAAGAATAAATTTAACCAGAGAAGTGAGAAAATGCAGAAAGAAAGGAAAACAGTCAAGCAAGACAAAATAATAATAGGTTGGCCATCAAAGTCAAGGACATTTAGTTCCTCCTCAAGGGCTGTAGATAATATTCTGAGCCATGTCCTTTGAGCTGTTTTGCAGATACTGAAACCCCCACCAGGCGGAAGAAGCTAACAGTATGCTGCCCACAAGCATGTAGACCCCCTTCTGGTTGGAACCAGAAGGTTGATGATGTTGACTCCTGATTACCTCATCACCAACCAATCAGAAGAATTTCCACAAGCTGATCACACACCCCACAACCTCCCTCCATCACCCTGTCTTTATAAACGTTTCCTTGAGAGCCTTCGGGGAATTTGGGCCTTTTAAGCACTAGCTGCCTGTACTCCTTGCTTGGTGCCCTGCAGTAAACGCTGCACTTTCCTTCACCATAACCCGGTTTCAGTATATTGGCTTTACTACACTCAGGCAAGCAGACCCAAGTTTGGTTTGGTAACAAAAGGTAGGTCTTATTATCCCTATTTTCAGATGAGGAGACTAAAGGTCAGAGAGTATAAGTAACTGCCCAAGGTGATAGAGTCAAAAAATAGAGGAGCCTGTAATGGAACCAAGAACATCTCCCTCCAGAATCCAGCCTTTTACCACCATGCTAGAGAATATGGCTAAGAGACAAATGCCATGTTGTGCATCTCCTGCCCTTGGTGCCTGGCACTTAGCAGGTGCCTACCTACCTGCACAGTCTCAGATCCTGCAATTCTCTTTCTGGGACCACTCTCTCCAATTACACTGACCTTCTTTCCTTTCAAGCTCCTTTTCTCAGGGTCTCAGACATGTAATTCCTTCTGATTAAAATGCCCTCTGCTCCCTCTTTTCCCCTCTAATGCTGGCTGACTTCCACTCATTGCTCCGGTCTCTGTTTAAATGCCACATCCCTCAACCTCCGATGTGAGGTTGTTCCCTATTAACACTCTCATAGGACCATGTATTTTGCTGTCAGCTCATTTATTACAGTAATGATTTGCTTAATGTCTGTCTCCTCTTCCAGACCCTACACTCCAGAAGATCAGAAACCATGTCTCTCTAGTTTACTGACATGTTCCCACCATCTAATACTGCCTGACCCAAAGTAAGCAGCCAGGAAATATTTGTGAAATAAATAGATGTCCATTGTCTGCTTGCCAAATAGATGAAAGCTTTGAATAAAGCAGGGGAACAAAAGATAGGGCCTAGGATGACAACTCTACTGTTTTAGGAATTTGTACCATTATACCTTATACCCAGGGGATGATATTCAAATCACATAAGGAGCAATCAGAACTTACTATTGGTCTTAGTGTTGGAGCACTGGTCCAAGAGACTGCTCGCTGTTCCAGGTGTCAACCTGTTAGCGGCTGGATCATGGGAAGGTGTGTGGGGTTGTTCAGGAGAAGGGCTGGGTGCTTGGGCAAGTAGGAGAGGCACTCTGGGAACTCCTGGCTGTAGGCATTTATCAACCTAGCTAGAAGTATTTCAATAGTCTAATAACCAACATAACTGTACTGATATATACTGCACATATCTGGGCCATGAGTAATCACTTGAAAATAACCCAACAGGGATTTCACATGAAGCACCAACATCTGAGTTGCTAAATCTAGAGGCATGACAATAATTCATATGTATGAGTCATGCACCCAGGATCACAGCATTGGAAGAGACACACATTTAATGTGGAGTTGGGTCATGACTGTTATATTATAGAGAGAGTTTGGATGGTCTCAGCTGCAAAGAGGTGGAGGAGGAGGGAGCCACAAAGCAACTTTTTTGGACATCTTTTTTATTAGCTTGATGCCTTGAGAAGTCAAAGATGCTTAACCTCTTCATTCATTAGCATTTTGGATGTTGCTAATAGCTCATTAGAGATGGGTTCACTAAACGGTGAAGCCAAATGCACCGTCCCTGGAAATGCAAGGTTGAGATTCACGTGTGTTGGCAAAGGCTTTGTTTTCTTCACAAGGTTGGTAGATTCTGGTCTTCACTGGTGATGGCTGGATTTTACATATTTGGAAGCTGTGGTGGTGGCAGGAAGCTAACTGTAGATGGAAAGTAATTTTCCCTGAAGATACTTGACATTTCTTTAACCCTAAATGTAACGTGCTGAGGCACTAGCTCTTTTGCCTGCAATGTGACATCACTTTTGCTGGCTCTGATGTTGATTGAAGGTCAATCTGAGGGATCGATGTTCCAGAGGCAAGGGCTGCCCTTTGACACTCTACCACGTTATTCTTTTTTAACAATCCCTCCTCACTCCCCTTTCCTCTTGTTCCCAATCTTTTCCTTTCTTCTTCCCTTTTAATCATTTTCCTGGCTTATATCTCAAACTTGCTGTGGCAAACAGAACAGAATTTGTTATTGACTCCTGGGTCACTTGTTTCATGGATTATTTCAGGTCAAATCCTATTAAAGTAAATGTCTGCACTGTGGGGAAATCTCTCTGAATAACCAAATAGGGCATCTAATCCTTAAGTAAGGGCCAGCTTATAGCAAGCAGGATTTGATAGCAGGTTTAGAAAGAGCTCAGGTGGACTTTGTTTCCAGCAATAAGGCAAACTACATGACCTAAAAACCTTCCCTTGATAAGACACCTATAAATGTTTTACAAAATATAACAAAAATCTTCTTAAATGCATATCTGAGCTCATAAAAATGTACAGAAAATTCCCAGGGGTCCAAAACAAAGAGAGAATGAAAATCAGAGTGATAGGTGTGAACTGAAATTCAGGCTGCTCTGATGTATGTGTGTGTGTGTGTGTGTGTGTGTGTGTGTGT
>NW_006776753.1:0-700 GCF_000442215.2 Lipotes vexillifer
AAGAGCGGAGTTGCGCGCGTTTAATGGAGTCATGCTGCCATCAAACGGCCACAGTTTCACTGAGCGACGAAGAAGGTTTTCGGAGGACGTTCTCTCCGCTGCCCAGTCTCTGCTCTTAGACCCGTAATAGTCCACTAAGGGACCCGAGAGAGATAAACGGGAAGGGGAAAGCGACGGCAGCTAGACCTGGGCGCCCACAAAGCTGCTAACTGGGGGCACCACGGAAATAGATTTGCAATTGAGAGGCAAGAGAGCGGTCTCCTGAAGGCCCGCCCCCGAAGCCACAGCAACAGCAGCAGGAAGTTCTAGCGTTGCCTTCCGGGCGGCAGCGCCAATGGCTGATGGGAAAGTGTGGCCGTTTGTCTTAGGGTCGTACGGAATTGGGTCCGCTCTTTCGTACCCGTGGCCTGAGTTTATTTCGTGGGTAGTTTCTTATGTTCGCCCTGGTGGCGGACATTACTGGGAAGATTGAAAGCGAGGAGAGGGATGACGTTAGCCCTCGGACCCACTCTAAGAGTCATCTAGAGGAGTAGTGCGAGGATGGACGCGTTCAGTCCCGTGGTGACATGCGCATTTGCGTAGTACGGACTTCCCAAGCCAGCTGTGTCGTCTGGGCCTTCAAGCTGTTGATATTTAGTGGGAAGTTTCTGCTGTTCCTTTACTTTGTGGGTCGGGGCCTGGGTGCTTGAGTGAGGGAAAG
>NW_006776754.1:0-336 GCF_000442215.2 Lipotes vexillifer
CAAAAAAAAAAAAAAAAAAAAAAAAAAAAAAAAAAAAAAAGGCTAGGTAGTGTAGGCCAAACAAAATGAATCTGAGTTCATGCATGGCCCACGAGCTAACAGCTTACATCCTTTGCCTGTACAAACTGAAGTCCCATGAATGACTCGCTGGGTTAAAACCAATCTTTCTTACTCTTAAACTCTTCCTGACTCAGTCATAGCATTTAGCTGAGCAGAAATAACCTTAATTAAAAACACATGAGACAACATTACTGAGAGTAACACCAAATTTTCTCCATCAAAGCCTAGGCTTAGGGCTTCCCTGATGGCGCAGTGGTTGAGAGTCCGCCTGCCGAC
>NW_006776755.1:0-228 GCF_000442215.2 Lipotes vexillifer
CCCCCTTGACCTCAGGGCAGGGAAGAGCCACTCAAGATTGAGCTCAATCACCCATGGCCAATGAGTTATTCAGTCACGCCTGTGTACTGAAGCCTCCATAAACCTCCAAGGACAGGGTTCAGGGAGCTTCCCAGTTGGTGAGCACATGGAGATTTGGGGAGAGTAGGCTCCATGCTTTCTCCCCATACCTCGTCCTATACATGTTTTCTATCTGGCTGTTGCTGAGTT
>NW_006776756.1:0-213 GCF_000442215.2 Lipotes vexillifer
ATTTCCTTTCCCATATTAGGGAAGTTTTCAACTATAATCTCTTCAAATGTTTTCTCAGTCCCTCTCTTTTTCTCTTCTTCTTCTGGAACCCCTATAATCCGAATGTTGGTGCGTTTAAAGTTGTCCCAGAGGTCTCTGAGACTGTCCTCCGTTCTTTTCATTCTTTTTTCTTTATTCTGCCCTGCAGTAGTTATTTCCACTATTTTATGTTCC
>NW_006776757.1:0-1977 GCF_000442215.2 Lipotes vexillifer
CCCGTGTCCCCTGCATCGGCAGGCGGACCCTCAACCACTGCGCCACCAGGGAAGCCCATGCTAAATGACTTGACAAGTTTGAATTCAGTCTGAAAACTAAATTTCTCCATTAATCACAATGACCTATTTGTAGTCATCTAGGATAAACAGGAATTTATTACTAAGTGATTTTTTTGTTGTTGTTACTTTAAATGAGTTTAAACGCATGCCGTTTCCACTTAGAAATATTCTCTCTCTGTGTGGTGCTGTATAAGTACGTAGTTTGCTTTGCATTGTTTGTGCTCTGTTGGACCTTTTCTTTTTCCTAGGACTCCTTCTCCTCCCCCACGTCGTCGCTCACCTTCCCCAAGAAGATACTCTCCTCCAATACAGAGGAGATACTCTCCTTCTCCACCTCCAAAGAGAAGAACGGCTTCACCCCCTCCCCCTCCTAAACGAAGGCCATCACCGTCTCCACCACCAAAGCGTCGGGTCTCCCATTCGCCACCTCCCAAACAAAGAAGCTCCCCAATCACCAAGAGACGTTCGCCTTCGTTGTCATCAAAGCATAGGAAAGGGTCTTCCCCGAGCCGATCTACCCGGGAGGCCCGGTCACCACAACCAAACAAACGGCATTCGCCCTCACCACGGCCTCGAGCTCCTCAGACCTCCTCAAGTCCTCCAGCTGTTCGAAGAGGAGCGTCATCATCACCCCAAAGAAGGCTGTCCCCATCTCCAAGTTCTAGGCCCATTAGGAGAGTCTCCAGGACTCCGGAACCCAAAAAGATAAAAAAGTAAAAATATTTTATCCTTTTTGGTTGGGAACACTAACTTGCATAGCTCTGTATGTTTGGAAGCCCCCCACCCCCCAACTGAGAAATCACAGAAAAGAATAGCTGTGCACACAAACTTTAAGGCAAATTCTAGGTCCTATTCATAGATCCTTTCTGTTTTCAGGATAGTTCCTCATGGTATAAGCTAAATGCCATAGGATTTTACTTGGTTCTTAGGGATATCAGGCTTATTGAGTCTGTTTCCAAACGTAGCTCTGAAGTGATGCATAGGATATTTCTTGGATGTCTATGTAAGACTGATAAAAGCAGTCTTAAATATAGGAACTGGCATTACTAATTTCATACAGGAAGAATCATTAACAGAATGGATAGAGGATTGTGGAGCTTGAACTACTCTCCAGGAGACTTAGGTGATAAAAATTTGACAAGTGTCAGTATAATCAACCAGCAGACTAAGTGCTGTGAAATACTTAAAGTTCATGATCTGGTTGTATAGTGGTAGTTGGTTGTTTTCTCTTAAGAAAGAAGGATCTCTGCTTTGGGATATTAAATGTTTTATTTTTTCCCTTTGTTTCTAGAGCTGCCTCACCAAGCCCTCAGTCGGTAAGGAGGGTCTCATCTTCCCGATCTGCTTCGGGATCTCCTGAGCCAGCAGCTAAAAAACCCCCAGCACCTCCATCCCCTGTCCAGTCTCAGTCACCCTCTACCAACTGGTCACCAGCGGTACCGGTTAAAAAGGCTAAAAGCCCAACACCAAGCCCATCACCGGCAAGGGTATGTCTGCCCTGTTTTGGACATCTTTTATAATTATATGTGGTCACTTGGAAGGAGAGAATTTTTTTGTCTTTTGTAGTTCAGAGGAGCATTACTTTCTATGGTTCATATTGACTTCAAAAGGAGGCACAAGTTAAGTGGTGGTGTTTGCATCACAGTCCATGCTTAGTACTCTAGACATCCACTAATTTGTGATATGTCTAATACTGTTACCTTGGTGGTGAAGATTGGATTATATAGACAATTTAGAAAAACAGAAAGAAAAAAATTACCCTTGATTCTGTTATCTAGGAGAAAAATAGTTTAGCGTTTCTGCTGTTTTCTCTAGTGTTTGATAGGTTTTGGGATAGTTATGGTCACAATCAAAAGTTTCAATCTTAGATCATGTCTATTAGTCTGATTACATTTTTTTTTTTTTTTTTTTTTTTGG
>NW_006776758.1:0-3870 GCF_000442215.2 Lipotes vexillifer
CGGTCCTCTCACCGTTGTGGCCTCTCCCGTTGTGGAGCGCATGCTCCGGATGCGCAAGCTCAGCGGCCATGGCTCAAGGGCCCAGCCGCTTCGTGGCATGAGGGATCTTCCTGGACCGGGGCACGAACCTGTGTCCCCTGCAGCGGCAGGCAGAATCTCAACCACTGCGCCACCAGGGAAGCCCAAGAAATGCTATTCTTAATGACAACACATAATTTAGAACTGCTCCTCATGGTGGGAAACTAATAAACACTAGCAGTTGCATGTTAGATTGTCATAAAGAACATTATTATTCCATATACTTAAACTGTGCATGAATTAAGCACAAAGGTGGAAAGCTAGTCAAGTTTTCTGAGATTGTGGATTTAGAATTTAAGTCACAGTTAACACAATTATATTTGCTTTCATCAGCTGGGCAGAATATTCATGAGTAATAACAGTAATAACAAAATTAACACTAGTTGCTCAAAAGTGTTTACTACTTTTGTGCCCAGATCATGGGTATTTTACTTAGTTTAGTTTCATTTACATAGTTTAGCTCAAGCGAAAGCAATTTTTTTCTGTAAAGGGTCAGATAGTAAATATTTTAGTATTTGCAGGCAAATAGGGTCAGTATCCATCACAATTACCCAACTCTGCAGTTGTAGCCATGTAAAAAATTGGGCCTGGCTGTGTTCCAATACAACTTTATTTATAAAAGAAGGCAGTGGCAAGATTTGGCTATGGGTTGCAGTTCAAGACCTCTGGTTTAGTTCATTTGACAGCTATGACAACTCTAAGGTATTATTCTTAACCCGAATTTATTGGTTAAGAATAATATTGGAAAATGGTGCTCAACTAGGACCAATAAGTTACCTGGGATGTGGAAGGAGTAGTGTTCTAATATTTGTCTATCTGATCCCAACATCAACGGCCTTTTCCCTGCATTGCATTTTTTACTCGTTTGTGACAGATAAAGATGTCCTTCCTGCCTTCAATGTACCCTTCCATTCCAGGAACCACTGGATTTAGAAGACATGTTGGTTCCATCAGTTCTTGTTCAGCTCCAAACATCAGTGGGGAATCTGTGTCTTCTGTTTCTCAAGTACAGGTGCTGCTCTGGTCCTCAATGATATTTGCTGACTTTACCTCTTCATCCTGTCTCTCTTTTTCTGTCTACACTGAAAACCTGATATATGAGCTTTATTTTAGTGCCAAACTCAATTTGTCAGTGCTACCATCTTTCCTTGTGTAGATCTGAAAAACAAGGGAGTTGGTTTGAAACCAAGGGCTTACACATTGAACACTACTCAACTCTAATGAAATTCCTTTTTCTTGGGAAGAAAAAAATCAGGCTGGAAAGTTGAACTCTGACCAAACTGGAGCAAAGGAAATAATAAGAAAGGCACTATTTTTTGGAGGGAATAGTGCTGGGCCAAGAAATCAAGATTCACTGATTCAGTAGTTTTCAGCTAAGCTGAATGGGCTTGGATTTGTCACTTAGTGTCATTATGATGGAATATAAATGACATAATTTGAAAGAATGACCTTTTCAAGTTTCCAGAGTTAACTTGTACACATTGATAGAGATATGATAGGCATCATGAACGCTGATTGGCACACATACTGAAGGGCCGATTCTCAATCCCCCTGCCTTTCCACATTAGTTCTATCCCAACACCTATCTTCATTGTCCTTCTCCTGGTCATCAGGACCCCTCCTCTTCAAGACCAAGTATGTTACCCCAACCTAGAGTTCTTTCTTCGTTCTGGTTTCCAGTATGAGAAGGAAAAATCTCCTCAACAAGAGATGAGGATGATGAGAAGGACAACTTACCCTTCTTGGAAAATCTGTTTCCAACCTAGAGGAAGATAGCATTCTTCCTTCTGCAAGCCCAGTGGCATATAATATAGCATTCATAGCATCTTATAGCCATAATCAGATATAAGTAGTAACTGTTCCCTCAGAGAATATCAGGGTCTACTGTCAACTTACACTTGTAAAACAATGTTCTGAAAAACTACAAGAAACACTCACACCAGGTACTACCTGAAATAGAAGAACAATTTTCTAATATTAATCCCAAAGAATTACAGTAACATGCAAGCTTCAATTCACCCAATTTTAACATCTTGTTTTCTTTAAAACCAAGCAATCAGAGCAAATTCTCAGGTTGGCACTAATACAAAATAAGCAAATCCACAGCTCCACTGAGATTAATGTGTTTATTTGTACAGCTAAAGGTGTGTGGTCTAATGTCAACCTTCAGCCTGGAATGCCATGGTTTTAAAAATAAAATATAAATTTCATTTTTAATGGCAGCAGTTAAAAGAAAGCAAACACTTTGCTTTCCTCCCCACCAAGGATTCTTTTGTAAATTTGGGGAATGAATTGTTCCACTGTCTCTTTCCACTTTGCTGTTTTAGTTTCCTGGAACTGCCTTGAGCCTGTTTTTCCACTGGTAGTCAGAACTGCTCAGGCTTGGTGCTTCCTGGAGTATGTAAAAGTTTCAGCTTTGAAGGAGGCTTAGAATATTGGCTCAGGTAATGTGACCGCATACACAAGAGCTTGATTTTTAAGACCGGTTAATGTGAAATGCTTTATAAAGAACATCATTAACTGCCTCTAATGAAGGACCTTCACCTTCTGGAGAAACTCCTTCAGAGCACTCAGAGATTTTTTAAAATGTTTCATTTTTTACATTCCTCTTACATGTATCATCAGGTCCTTCAGATGTAGAGGGAAGAAGAAAGAAGCAGGAGGCTATCCTAATTGAAATTTCAACTTACATAATAATATTGGAAGCTATATTGGGTAACAACATGCACTTTCCAATTACAAAGAGTTAATTTATCTTTTTTAACGAGGAAACTGACATTTGTTCTGTACCTACCATGTGTTCAGTGCTTTACATTTGTTATCTTTCACAGTCCCTGTAAGATACATACTGCTATCCTGTCCCTCTTGATGAAAAATCAGAGAAGCTAAGCTAGTTGCCTACAATCACATAGTATTATAACATGGGAAATAAGATTAAAAATTCCAGAATCAGAACACTTGGGTTCATATTTCACCTCCATCACTTGCTGATAGGACTTAAATCTGTCTTAGAAGCTACACAACGGGGTGGATTTTTATATTTTCAACATAAAAATATTGATGTTATAATAAAATGAAAATGTGCAAAAAATGATTTAAAATATTTTAACATATGATAGAAAAAGTTTGATAAATAAGATACAGGACAGCTTAAAATCTAAAACAAAAATATAAAACAATGTAAAATCTTAATATAAAATAGACAAAGTGTATGATTAGTAAATGGAGCAATAATAATAACCAATAAGCATAATCATTTTTATTCCATTAGTTACTAATGAACTTTATAAATGAAGTAAGAAGTTAGTATGTTATTTTAATATATTGGCAAAAAATAGTAAATGATATTTAGCATTGGAGAAATAGGCACTTTCATAAGCAAATATAAGAGAGTCACAGTGCAGTTTTCTCAGAGGGTAGGTTTCTAATATTTAAAAAAAATATTTTCTTATATATTCAAACTACCAAAATATGTAATATCTGGGTTTTATCCTGAAGAAATAATTGATGCTGTGGGCTGAACTGCACCTCCCCACCAAATTCATAGGTGGAAGCACTAACCACCAATGTGGTTGTATTTGGAGATGGGGCCTTTGGAAGATAATCAAGTTTATATAAATTCATGATGGTAGGACTCTCACAATGGAATTAGTGTCCTTATAAGAAAAGGAAAGGATGCCACAGCTCTCTCTGACATCTGACAACACAGTGAGAAGGTGGCCATCTGCCAAAAAGAGAGTCCTCATCCTCACTTTATATTGTGCTACAGGTCACAATTTTATATATATATAT
>NW_006776759.1:0-1870 GCF_000442215.2 Lipotes vexillifer
GGCTGGGCCCGTGAGCCATGGCCGCTGAGCCTGCACGTCCAGAGCCTGTGCTCCACAACGGGTGAGGCCACAACAGTGAGAGGCCCGCGTACCGCAAAAAACAGTGCATGAATGTGTAAAAAAAAATTAAGTGGAAGGTGAAATCTTAAAGAGCCCCAAGATAAAAGTGCACATTTTATATATGTTGTTGATAAGGGCCTTTTAAAGATAAATTTTAGAACTGTCTAGGTTGTAAGTGGGGGTGCAGATTAAGCATGACTTGGCTTAACAGAGGCTGAATGTTGAAAAGGCTGCATGGTGTAGTGGAAAACATTCCCTGGTCTTATGTACAGACAAACTGGCTTTTAGTCCCTGCCTCAAGAACTTACAAGCTTCTTGGTACAGAAGGACCAATGTATGTGGAATTCTTTTATATAATGCTAAGCAATAAATACACCTGGACCTGCACACAGTATATATACCTGAACCAGGGAATACCTAATGAATAGAGAATTTTAAATGATGGATTTGTTGTTTTTAATTAACTGACCGATTTGCTATGAAAGAAACTCAAGAGATCCATGGTTCTATTGGAAGAAACCTGACAGTAAAGAACTGGAAGCTTAATAAGACTCCTGATTGTTAAAGAATTTAATACAAATAGAATAAAAGGACAGCAGTCCTGGAGCTACACACCACAACCCCATAGTGACTGAAGGAGACACTACACCAACTAAAACTGTCAGAAATTTCCACACTAAGAATTCTCACAGGAGGACAGATTATTTACCTGGACCTAACACAGGTCTGTATCTCTTAGACAACTGCTTGCCCAAACAACTAACAACTACAATCATAGCTCTACTCTACAGTTTTAATTGGGATCAAGTGATATGAAATCCACAGTCAAAAAATATTTCAAATATTGGAACTCTTGGCATGGAACCATTTCCATTTCCACCTTGTTAAGCCTGCCCACCTCTCTACAGCACAGTGACATTCAAGGAGATGGTGAGTAACAGCAGTACAGACTATAGAGTTTAGAGGTATAAGGCATTTGGTATTTTGAATCTCTATAAACAAGACTCACATTTTTCATAATACATGCAAGCAACAGTATTCCTCATACCCCACGGAAATGATTAATGACCCATTAACGATAGCTGTGCCAGAAAAAAACTGCTATAAATCACATACCAACTGTCAATACAGGATGCCATGATTCTAGATCAGATAAAGGAGAAAGATAATCTCAACCAAATTCTATATGGTGAAATTGTATACACCCATCCTCAGTCATTTCCACCTTCTGAAAGTGAGCTATCATCCTGTTTCAAGTTGTTGGAAGCATTTTTCTATGCCCTCCTTGTTCCAGGATTACAAACTCTTATCATCAGCTCTGGGCTTTGTTCAATCTAAGAGGACTTAAAGAATGATTTAGCTTTTTTTATTGCATTCAATTAATGAGATGAATCAGCACTATTTTATAGAAGAACCCCTTATATTCAGCTCTAACTTATGCCTGGTAAAGGAGGGAAAGGAATATCTTCTAAAAAGAAGACAAAGTGTAAGAAAAGATAATCCTGATTTTTACCTAAGAGTAATATCATCTTTGTGAAGTCTTTTTCCAAGTAGCTAAATGGCCAGATTCTGTTTCAACCCTTTTCCTGTCTGTTCTATAGATAATTATGAAAATCCATTTGCAAAATTAAAGAGTATTCATCATTTAAAATTTTCTTTTTATATTATCGAGTTTTCACTTCTGTATTGGTAAATCAGATTTAAATTTGTTTTCAGGACACACCACCCTTTTTGCTGTTAAAAAAGTAATGATCAGGGCTTCCCTGGTGGCACAGTGGTTGAGAGTCCGCCTGCCGATGCAGGGGACACG
>NW_006776760.1:0-313 GCF_000442215.2 Lipotes vexillifer
GCCCTTGCCTGTAAGCTGGATTATGATGAAGATGCTAGTGCAATGCTGAAAGAAGTTCAACCACGGGCCCAGAAAATTGCTGAACGTCGGAGAAAGTATGAGCGAAAACATGAAGGGAGAGAGATCAGAGAAAGAATAGAAAGTGTCAGGAAGGCTAGGGAAGAACATGAGAGAGCCCAGAGGGAGGAATAAGCCAGACGAGGGTCAGGAGCTCAGTATGGCTCTTTCCCAGGTGGTTTCTTGGTGGAATCCTGGTAATTTTCCTGGAGGAATGCCTGGAATGGGAGGGGGCATGCCTGGAATGGCAGGGATG
>NW_006776761.1:0-200 GCF_000442215.2 Lipotes vexillifer
CACCTGGGCCTTGAACGGCTGTCCCTCGACGTGCCAGTCAGCTTCCCTCCCCGCTCGGCCAAATTAACCCTCTTCTCCCAGGACCCCTAGAACCTCTCTCTCCTTTAGTTCTTTTCTCCTTTTCTCCGAGCAAAAGACAAAAACAGTATGTTTTCCCAAGATGATTCTGTGCAATGAACAGAACTGGTAACTGAAGGTGC
>NW_006776763.1:0-418 GCF_000442215.2 Lipotes vexillifer
TTACTGGAAGCCTTACCTTAACCCGTGCCCTAATCTTTACCCATACGTTAACACTAACCAGTGTCCTTACACGTATGCTAAGCCTCAACCGTTGTCGTACGATGACCTGTACCATAAACCGTCCATGTTCCCTAACGCGAACCCTAACCCTGACCCTAACACTTACCCGAAGCCTTACCCTAACCCGTGCCCGAATACTAACCCATACGCTAACACTAAGCCATGCCCTAACAAATATGCTAACCATCAACCATTGTCGTATCCTAACCTGTACCCTAAACCGGCCATGTTCCCTAACCCTAACTCTAACCCTGACCCTAACCCTAACCAGAAGCCTTGCCCTAACCTGTGCCCGAATCCTAACCCGTACGCTAACACTAACCCGTGCCCTAACACGTATGCTAACACTCAACCGTTG
>NW_006776764.1:0-2667 GCF_000442215.2 Lipotes vexillifer
AAAAAAAAAAATCAATTAAATCTTTTAAGATTCTCCTGGCTGAAAGGTCTCTTGTGGGACCCCAAAGAGACAGCTACTGGATGGCAGGTCACCTTTTCTGGGAGGTCTCCCCTGATCCTCCAGGGGAGGTTATGTTCTGCCTGTCCCCATCCACAAATGGCCTTCACTGGCAAATGTATCCAACTAGAATCTAATACCATTGTTTCCTTTTCCATTATCTTTATTTTGTTCTTGTTACATGTAAGCTTTTTATTCTTCAACTGTGTTAACCTAAAACTAATGAAAGAGCAGTTATTTTACCAGCAAAATGGGTTTTCTTCAGGAAACAGCAAAGAATTACAATTCAGGACACACAATCTATAGCAAACTATAGACATGCCCAGAGAAAAGAGTAAGACAGTCTGCTTTTATAGGGAAAAGTAGGGAGTTGGGATGGGCTGTTCTAAATGAAATTCATTGGAGGAAAGTAGGAGTTCACGATGACACTGGCTTCTCATTGGCTGGGCTGTTGCTGAGTCAGGAGAAATTCTTCCTTCAGGACAGTAAACTGGTTACCCATCCTGTTTGGGAGAGCAAGGTAGTTTCTTCCTGTGGGGTGTGCAAATGATGGTCAGTGCATCCAAATGAGGGTGAGAGGTAATGCTTGACAGCTCCCTCTACAGGCCATTCCTGACTCTAATTTTTTTTTTTTCTTTTTTGGCCCTGCCTCGTGGCATGTGGGATCTTAGTTCCCCAACCACGAATGAACCCATGCCCCCTGCAGTGGAAGCACAGAGTCCTAACCACTGGACTGCCAGGCAAGTCCCTCCTGACTCTAATTTTAGTTGAGGTTTCCTTTATTAATTTTCAACTAGCAATTCCTTTATTATTATTATTATTATTATGTATTTTGGCTGCGCCGGGTCTTAGTTGCAGCACACAGGATCTTAGTTGTGGCATGCAGCCTTCTTAGTTGTGGCATGCAGACACTTAGCTGCGGCATGCAGACTCTTAGTTGTGGCATGCATGTGGGACCTAGTTCCCCCACCAGGGATCGAACCCCGGCCCCCCTGCATTGGGAGCACAGAGTTTTACCCACTGGACAACCAGGGAAATCCCAGCAATTCCTTTTTTAACTTTTGCATATTTATCTAATGGTCAAAAGGTTTACAAATACGTGTTTTAATTGTTTGCCCCCCCTTTTTATGGGTATTTTATCACACACACACAAAGACAGAAACTCACATAGAAAAGCCAAGGGGTAAAAAGTAAACTGTCAAATGTTTCTAAACCATTGTATTTATTTTTACACTTAATGTTTATTTGTTGTTTGTGATGTTGGGTTTCCATTTACAATAGTGTTATAAAGTTTCCTGCTTAAAATTGAATTAATGTGTTCCTTTAATTGATATATATTAGATAGGCTATAAAGGTTCTTGTATAAATTAAATTAAGATATTAATTTCATTTTTTAAAAGAGTCGGATTCATATTAAGGAAATCATAGAATATGGATATGGCAAAAACTACACAGGTGGTAAGTGAATGACTCAATTTTATGCAAGACTGGGAAGCTTAATTCATTTTTTAACATTTGGCTTCTTGAATTTTAACTTTTGGAAACAAGAGCCACATTCCCCTCTCAGGATAGGAGGCCCCAAAGGCAGCTGTGGCTGGCGTGGAGCTGGAAGGGGTGCCGGGTGAGCAGAGCTGCAGAGGACAGCAGAATGCATTGCCACAAGACTCCCAAGTAAGTTTCTAGCACCTTGGAGTCAGCAGCCAGCTTGTCAAGGTCCCTCCCCTTGGCTAATAAGCCGGGAACAGATGGAGAGCTATTGTATAGACCAAGATGGGATATTTTAAAGGAGGCTGTTTAACGAGCAGTGGTTTGAATTGAGATAATGTCTTTTTTGTTTTCCACCAACCGTCATAGAAATTGCCACAAATGATGTGTTAATTCTGTTCCCTAGTGGGTCTCTGATATGGCGAAGGATGAATTTTAAATTGTTTGATCAGAATTAGCAACATTAGTCACTGCAAATAGCCTTTTAATTTCCACAGAGCTGCCAAGGGGAGCAAAAATAGAATTGGCGAGGAAGGTTCCAGCAGGCGGATGTGTTGGTGGTGGATGAGGCCAGGTGACTTTGCTGCTGGGGGTGGGGGGCGGTCCTGCAGGGCATCTCCAGGTGCCCGGGCTGGGTCTGAGCCCCAGCTTTTGACTTCCTGTGGGTGGGAAGGGGGTGCCCTCCCAGCAGCTCTGGAATCTGACTGTGATGCCCTCATTCCTCCTCGGAGCTGCAGTGGTCCAACCACTCCTGCCTGAAGACCAACCCCCTCCTCCCAGCTCTGGCTGCATCTTCTCAGGTCCCCAAGGGCACTTGCCATCAGCTCCTAACAGGAATGCTCCATTCCCACCCAGTGCCACCAGAGTGCCCGCTTTTAATTCCTAAAACAGACAAAACACTCTTCTGCTTAAAAGTCTCCAAATGGTTCTCCTTGCACTCAGACTAAAAACTAAGTTCCAAAAAAAATTTGTTTTAATTTAAACACTTTTTTAAAATAAGATAAAATAAATAAACAAAAACTAAGTTCCTTGTCTTGGCCCACAAGGCACTGTCCTCCTCGCTCTCTCCACTCCCCCACTCTCTGGCCTCCCTGTCCCTTCTAGAACACTCGCAGTCATTCCTGC
>NW_006776765.1:0-4701 GCF_000442215.2 Lipotes vexillifer
GTTTTTTTTTTTTTTTTTTTTTTTTTTTTTTTTGCTGTATGCGGGCGTCTCACTGTTGTGGCCTCTCCCGTTGCGGAGCACAGGCTCTGGACACACAGGATCAGCGACCATGGCTCACGGGCCCATCCGCTCCACGGCATGTGGGATCTTCCTGGACCGGGGCACGAACCGGTGTCTCCTGCATCGGCCGGCAGGCAGACTCTCAACCACTGTGCCACCAGAGAAGCCCTGGGTTCTGCATTTTTAACCAGCTCCTGGGCTGGGCTGGATTCTCAGATCTGTGACCTGTGCAGTTACGCAAAGGCTTCACACTTAATTTAATGCTCTGCTGTCAGCGTTTTAAGTTTCTTAGTAATTTATGAGCAAAGGGCCCCGCACTTTTATTTTGCTTTGGGGCTCACCATCATGTAGCTTGCTCCCAGGGAATGCTGCTGCTGGTGGGCTGTGAACTACACTTGGAGTTGAAAATTTCTAGTGCAGGAGTTTGCAAACTATGGTTTACTGGGCAGATGTAGCCAGCTGCCTGTTTTTGTAAAGTTTTATTGAAACATAGCCACACTCATTTATTTATATGTTGCATATGGCTGTTTTTGAGCTACAACGTGAGTTGAGTAGCTGTGACTTACAGAAGAGAGGGCTGTCAAAACCTAAAATATTTACTATCTGGTCCTTTACAGAAAGTTTTCTGACCTCTGGCCTAGTAGTTGATAATAGAGGCTATAGGATCAGGAATAGCATATTAAACAAATAGTTTTCTAATACTTTAGAATAATTGGCTTACTTTTTTTTTTTTTAAACACAGCATTTTTAACATTTAATTCAATTTCTCTCATAACACCCCTTGAGGTAGATGTTATATTCTTAACTGTATATGTTAAAAACTGGGGTTCAGAGAGCTTCACACACTTGTCCAGGATCATATAATAGTCTGCTAAAGAGACCAGGCTCTTCCCACTTTCTCACACCTTATTCACATGCTCTGTTTCTCTCTGATAGTCTCAGAGCATTTTTTTGCTAAGCAAAGGCTATAACTACTTCTAGTCTTTTGACAGAAGAACATCATTTTTATACTGTAATTCAGTGGTTATCAAACTGCATTCCACATAGCACTAGGGACTCTTAGAGATAGTTCAGAGGCAGTCGAAAATGGATAAGTTTCAGAGGGTAGACAAGCAGGTCCAGGATACTTTACTGACATTCCATAGAGGACCTCTGTGTTACATTTAGTTTGAAGAAGTATTTCATTTGAAATTGTTTTTAAACACTGCTTTAATAATTACTATCTCTTATTGTTTGTTGCTTAAACCACTCTAAATTCCTTGGAAACATCTGCTTTTCTTCCCTCTCTCCCCCTCCCTCAAACAATATAACAGCACTCTATTACAAATTTGGTACACCATTATCTTTAACAAAGTTGATTATCTGTGAATCATGTTGCTCAGCATGACTACATTTAAGCATTATGCAAATTGGGTCAATTATTTCTTCCCTTTTGTATATGAATGGAGGATTGTTTAGGTAGAAGTAAAGGTGGAGATTGATTAGACATTATATCCTATTATACCACAACAATAATTAAGATAGTGGTTGGAATCCTCACAGATATATGACAGAAAGGCATATTTAAGAAATAATGTTGAAACTCTCAAAAAAAAAAAAGAACGTTATATGGCGTTTAGGGCTTTTATCCAGGAATAACATGAGACTAAATATGACTGTGGAAAGTACTATATCTGGTTTTAATAAAGCCAATAGAGTCACATTTCACTTTTTTTGTATGAAACACATAGCCAAGGAGAAAATGAACTTCCCTGTTAGCACTTCAAGACCTCATTGATAGTAGAGATGGAAATGTATCTTTTTAACCTCATATGTAGGTTTATCAGAGATTATTTTAATAATTTCCTTAATTAATTTTTCAACTCTACTATCGCCTACTGAAATTGTCATCCAGTCCAGTACTGTCACCTAATTTTTGTACTCCTGTTTCTTAGGACTGAATCCTACTTTTATTTCTTCTCATGAGCTTCAATCCATAGAACATTTTCAGCATAGAATCATTATTAACTTCTCAGATTGAAAAATTCCCTACAGCTACCCAGTCTGTTTTCAGTAAACTGAAATGTAATTGTTTAAAATAGGTAAATTTCAAAGACTTTTACTAGACAGTAAGTAGGCCAATGTCAAATTACTTTGAACAAATGAGAATTAAAGCTAAATCCAAAATACAGATTCTGATTTCTGCTGCTCCTTAGTTTGTACATGTGTACATGTATATGAACAGGGTACCTCTCTTTCTATTTGACTTCTCTTTTGGGAATTTTTTATTTATAAAATATAAAAATGCCTATATGATTTCTTAAATAAAATATATTCAAAAAGTAATCATCTTAAAGGAAAATATCAATAAATTGGATTATATTAAAATCAGGTTTTATTGATTAAATAAGAGTTCAAAGAGCAATCCACAGATTGGCTTACATGGCTAACATTGTTGGCAATGATGTGGGGTGACAGGAACTCTCAGACCCCATTGGTCAGAGTTTAAATTGGATAATCACTCTAGAAAAGTCTTTGGAATTATCTATCAAATTTATAGATCTGGACCGATAATATCATCACTACTTATAAATGCTGTTCTGTTTTGTACCCAAGGATATGCACAGGAATGTTCATGGCAGCTTTGTCTGTAATTGCCAATATTGGAAACAATCAAAATGACCATCAACCACAGACAAGGTAAACACATTACGCTGTATTTATATAATAAAGTTCTACAAGGCAATTACAATAAATTGCTGGTACATGACAATAAATGCTGCTACAGGATCTATGAAACAGCCTTGAGGAAAAAAAAGTAAGATGTATAAGGGCACTTAGAAAGTTGTTACATTTATATAAAGAACAAAGACAAGCAAAAACTGTACCATATTGTTTTCAGCCAGGATAGTAGTCACCTTAAGAAAAGAAGTGGATAGTTATTATGAGAAGAATTAGCATGGCTTTTGATATGTTCTCTTTCTGGACCTGGTGGTGTTTACTTGGGTTTCTATTTTGTAAAAAATCTTTGAGTTCTATATTTATGTTTCATGCACTTTTGTGTGTATGTGTTATATTTCTTTTTGGAAAAGGGGGAAGGTTTCAATGATAAGATATAATCTATATAGTAAAAAAATACTTTTTCCATTAATTCACTGGAAAATAATGCATACTAGTGACAGCTGCAATTTTATCACAGTTCAGCAGAGGTATTATTTTACTTCCCACTCTTGAAAATATATAAACATCTAACACTTATTTGATTGACCTAGTACAGTAATTCTATAAATAACTTGCAACAAATTATTAATATAATTATAGCAATGATAGAATGGCTTTTACTAGCTATAGAATAGATATTCATACTGATAAAGTTACCAATTGAATCACTTTAACTTAAAAAGTAGTGAGATTTCACTTGAATTAGCATTTGTTCTGTACATTTGAAATGGTCAAGAGATAAGCTCAACTTTGTATCTGTTAAAGAAGGAGGAAAGATCTTCCTTTTACAAAATCTTGAATGAATTATTGATAACTAAGTAGATACATTAAAAGCTATAAAAGAGAAGCAAAGATGAGGATTACTTCTGCCTAAAGAAAATATTCCTAAATACAAAAAAAAGTAGGAAAAAAGCATAACTGTGACACAACTGCACTGGTAATGAAATACTTTAGAGTTGATATCAAACAGTGGCTTCTAGAACATGTTTGCCTTAGCAGCCAGGCACATGTCCTTCAAGAAGAAAGATGGGAGCCATCTGAAAAACAGGATTAATAAATTTCAAGCAGTGTATTTGGCAGAATCATTAACAGTTCAGGTTTCAAGAACTCCAACGTAATTAAACAAACAAACAACAATGTGGGAAAGACATGGTCAAACCAAGTCATTATTCATAAATTGAGGAAATGGATATATTTAGCAAGAGGCAGGCTCTAGAAAACATGTTAATTACTTAATTGCTACTTTGAAGAAATAGAGCTATATTTTTAGGACAGTCTAATACCAAAGGGTCCTATAGGAGCTAATAAAAGGGAAGCAAAGCAGTTTCTACAAGGAGATCCACAGGAAATAATGTCATGAGAGGTGGATAGTAAAAACATGTAGGACAAAGTGGGGAATACCAGGCACCGTTGAGAGATATTTCTATCAAAATAGCAATATAATGGGATATAACTTACACTATAATTTTCAGAAAAGAAAATTCTAGTCTGTTGCCTGATCACCTTGTGTGAATATTATTTTTAGAGTCCCTTATTTTTCCTGAGAGAAAAATAAGTACAAACAGGGTGAATTTTCACTATGACCCTCAATCTATGGTCAAAATGAACAAACATAGAGATCTTAAGTGACAGCTGGGTGACAAAAAAATGAAGCTTCTCAACAAATGTGAGGTTATTTTTCTTATGATCCTTTAAAGATCCCAAGTAAGGATATTGTTTATTTGATATTGTGAAATCAAATTAGCATGATATGAATTTTAAGAATATTAGTTTTCCACTACTCCCTAGAATTACAATGTTATAAGTCCAAAAATAAGCACACAATAGGAAAATTAGAGTGAGGGAATGGAAATGACTTTCCGAGTGTGTAATATGTACAAAGAACAGTGCTTATATAAGGTTGAATTAGAAAAATGCAGGGTTTTTTCCTTCTGTGTAGGG
>NW_006776766.1:0-4003 GCF_000442215.2 Lipotes vexillifer
GTGAGCCATGGCTGCTGAGCCTGCACGTCCGGAGCCTGTGCTCCACAACGGGAGAGGCCACAAGTGAGAGGCCCGCGTACCGCAAAAAAAAAAAGAAAGAAAAGTAGGATTTAAAACCCAGGGTTTTCTCCTACCAGAACTGAGGGGGCTTTGTCTTTGCCAAAGGATCAGGCCGTGGAGGAACTCTTTTTCTTTAGAGGCATCACCATAACCAGCTAAACCCAGCCACGTTTTGCGTGTGCTCAATGCATTTGGCTATTTTTCAGACGTTTAGATGATCGGTGACACCCCAGTGGAGCTTGTTTAGAAGATGTTTGCTCCTAATTTCTAAGGTAAATTTGAGGCACATGTATTACTGTCTCTCTTCGGTCATGTGCCTTTGAAGTAGGCTTGCCACTGAGCTTAACTTCAAGGTTTCCCCTGATGCTTCCTTGGTCTCCCTAAATCACTTACTGCAGTTAGTGGCAAAAATGCAGGCAGCATTTGGAGAGTGCAACTAGACGGACTCATTCAGCAAATTCTAATGAAGCAGCTACTGGGTCCCAGGCACAAGGGATGCAGGAGCACTCGGTGTGGTATCTGCTGATGAGGAGCAGACTGTCGATGACGGTCGACAGGGAGAGACAGGAGTAAACAAATAAATAAATGGAATGTGACAGGCTTAAGTACAAAGCTATTCAGGCGTAGTGGGAACACAGTCAGAGACTGTACGACTCAGGAGACCTCCCAGCGGCCACTCCATCTAAAATGGAACTACTCGGTGGCTCTGTCTGATCTTTCTCTCCCACTCCCATCTGGTCCTCTATGTCACATCACCTGTATAATTTCTTTCATCGTTAAGAGCTCATGCCATCTTGTTTATTTACTTGTGAATTACATGGCAATCAAAGCTCTGGGAGTGGGGACACCTTGTGTCTCTCTTGGACACCACTGTATGTTTAGCATCTAAAACAATGCTCAGTTCTGGGCAGTGACGCCTGCAGAATTTCTACCCCAGAATTTCTACCCTGCTTGCTGACAGATAGCAACCTGTGTGGAACAGGAGTAGAACTAAATCTCGATTTTCGAACAAGCTCTATGTTACAAGCTTTTTGGCATGGCTTTGATGGGGAGACTGTTAGAGGTTAGGAAAAACAGCTCAAGATACTTCCCTCCTAGCCACCCCCTTGCGGCACCATCGTCCCGTAGATTGTTAGAACTCCAGAGAGGCCCATATTCGTTTATTTTATACTTCTAACGTAATTCAAAATGAAGCAATGCCAGAAAGACATTACAAAATTTATGCTACTTTTAAAATGTCTGCATGTAATAAATGCATGTTCTGAAAACGGAATGCAATGTTATTCTCTTAGTCACAAGATAACTCAAGTATTTTTTTAAAAATTGAATTATAGTGCACCTTGGACAATGTGCTCCAGTTATGGGGCACAAATTTAAAATTGTGTAAGTGACTGCTCTTAATCCTGTAAGTATTCTCTTGGAGAAAATGCCTCATGCCTCAATTTACTCATATGAAGCCCATGCCAAGCAGTTCCCAGGTCCCACCCCCATTTTAGGTTCTGTATATGCCTTTCCTGGGACATAGTAAATGCTCACCAAGTGGTTTATAAATAAATCCTAAATGAATACACATATTAAGGAATGAATGAATGAAGTCAAGAAAGGAGGGTACCTGGGTAGAGTCTACAAAGATGAACAGCATCCCCAGAAACTTGGTGGTAGGAAGAGAAACAGCCTTCTCGGCTGAGGGGACAGGTATGCAAAGGTATGGCACTGACAGATAGAACCATGTGTTCTGAGAACTGCAAACAAGATAGTGCTACAAATAATGTAGGGAGCATAGTGCAGTCTCCAGTGTAAGAGCTGGCAAGGGGCTACATCCACTGGAGTTTGGAGCTGACAAGGAGGTAAGTGAAGGCTTTTAAGCAAGACAGCAAATATAGTTGAACCTGACTTTTAGAAAGATCATTTTGACCCCAGTGTAGAGCAATGGCCAGCAAATTATGGCCTGTGTGACAAATCTGGCCCTCCACCTGTCTTTGTGAGTAAAGTCTGTTTGGAACACAGCCACGTTTATTCTTTTGTGTATTACCTATGCTGCTTTCACACTGCAATGGCAGCACTGAATAGTTGCGATGGAGACCACTGGGCCCACAAAGCCAGAAGTGTTCACCACCTGGCTCTTCATAGACAAAATCTTCTGACCCTGGTCTATAGGAAGAGGGAGGAGAGAATGAGTTCAGAGGCAGGGAGACCAGTTAGAAGACTGCCAGGAGCCAGTAGAATGAGGATGGAGAGGAGGGGCAGATACGGGAGATGTTAAAGGAGCAGGTTGTCAGGACTCAGTGTCTGGTGGGGGATAGAAGAACGGTGCTCACACTCCCTGTTTTTCTCTGCCTGGGTGACCAGGCAGAGGTTGCATTATTCACAGAGAAAGGGAAACTGGTTTGAAGACAAGGATACTGACTTTGGTTTTCAACATGTTAAGTTTGAGGATCCTTTGGGACATCTAGGTGGAGATGTCCCCCAAGCAATAGGACAACCAAGCCTGAGGCAGGCTGGAGGCACAGACCTAGGAATCCTCAGCATGTCGTAGGAGGTGGTTAAGCAGTAGGGTGCAGTATATGCAGAGAAGAGCTGTGGGCTGATGGAGCTCTGGCAACCCCCAGAGCTCAGCTGGGAGCAGACAAGGCATGAGGAGACAAGGGCCCTGGGGAAGGCTACCTCCTACCCAGAGGCTCAGGGTCCTGCTTCGTTCTCCCTCTCTCAACAAGATAGAGTCGGGATGCGAGGGGCTGGAGGGAGCCCTCCTCTGCCTCCCAGCTCTAGGGACACCATCATTTCACCTTAGAATGGCCCCATCCTGAGAGGCCTGTGGGGATCTAATCATTTTACTATATTCCAGTCCAGCACTGTTCTCAGCCCATGTCAAAGTGACGGCAAATGCCAGGATGAAAAATAGACTGCTCCTTGAGATGCCTGGAAGCCTGCAGTGATGGGCCAGCTCACTCTATTTTCATTCAGGCAAAAGCTTATCGGTAGACATTTGTTCTATCAGTGTTCAGTTAAGTAACTGTCTATACCTTTTCTTCCAGAGACGTTTTAGTCAGGCCCCTGTCCCCAGGATCACGGCCTTGCTCTGGGTTTAGAGTAATATATATGACATATACACACACACACATATATATGTATGCATATATGATATATATCAAATGATATATATATGATATACGTACACATGCACTTTTTTTTTGGTCCAACCGACAAACTGATGTCCCCAAACAGAAGGAGCTTGCAGAAAGGCCAACGAATTTATAGCAAAGCTAAAAATATCTCATGTCTTCTGATTCCAACCTCAGTGTTCCCTCTCACCTGGCTCCTCCTCAATGTTCCACGGCATTTACTGTCTTGGTGTGGATTTGAAGTCTGTTCCTCTCCCCATCCCACATCTTCCACTGGAGCCCTCCCTTGCCCAGGATGGTGTCACGTAGACACACGCAGGCATAGTATTAAGGTTTGAAGGGATGGAAAGCTCATTCTCCACACCTCTGAGTTTCCTTGAGCACTTTGGCCTCTTGCCCTGCCCTGACACCCACCTCAAGAGGTTCAGCCCCTGATTGCAGGGGGAAGCTCTTGCTCCATGAATCCCTATGGGTATCTGCATCAGAAATCCTGAAGCTGGGGATTTTCTTGACTTGTCCCCTCTATTCCAAACCAAAACGATGCAGTGATTATGGTTCAGAGCGTCAGCTCTGCAGACTCCAACTTTCTTACGGTTTAACTCTTCCAAAGTCAGGTGCATTTGATTCTCATGCTAAACCATGCATCCAAACAAGGGTTTATCATATTGAAAGACATCTTTTGATACCCATCATGCTGACTCTTGCATCTGCCCTTCAATTTGTTCCAACTGTAGGTAGAAATTAAGGAAGTTATCGTTTTAGAAAAAGGGAGAAGGAATTTTCACAGCAAAAACTCCAATGAGTCTCCGTAAAGTGTAGGG
>NW_006776767.1:0-305 GCF_000442215.2 Lipotes vexillifer
TACATATATCCCAGTGTTCACAGCAGCACTATTTACAATAGCCAAGACATGGAAGCAACCTAAATTTCTATCAACAGATGAGTGGATAAAGAAGATGTGGTACACATACAATGGAATAGTACTCAGCCATAAAAAACAATGAAATAATGCCATTTGCAGCAACATGGATGCACCTAGAGACAGTCATACTAAGTGAAGTAAGCCAGAGAAAGACAAATATCATATAGCGCTTATATGTAGACTCTAAAACAATAAAAAGTAAAAGAAAATAAAACATACAAATGAACTTATTTCTAAAATAGAAA
>NW_006776768.1:0-227 GCF_000442215.2 Lipotes vexillifer
CTGGCTTCCCCATGCATGTTTTAGCTGAAGGAAGAATCCCTTAAAACTGGAGAGTTGGGACCCTTGGAATGGGTACCAGGCAGTATGACTTCAAAGGGTCTGCATTTGCTCTCCGAAACTCACTGATCCTCTCAGCCCCAACTGTCCAGCCTTATGTCTCACATAGCTGTGGGTGTAGAAGTGGTAAATCCAGGTTTCATCACAAGCCCTGAATGAATTCTCTAAGA
>NW_006776769.1:0-282 GCF_000442215.2 Lipotes vexillifer
TATTTATTTTCATTTTGGATGATATGTCCATTGGTGAAAGTGGGGTGTTAAAGTCCCCTACTACTATTGTGTTACTGTCAATTTCCCCTTTTATGGCTGTTAGCATTTGCCTTATGTTTTGAGGTGCTCCTATGCTGGGTGCATAAATATTTACAATGGTTATGTCTTCTTCTTTGATTGATCCTTTGATCATTATGTAGTGTCCTTCTTTGTCTCTTGTAGTAGTCTTTAAAGTCTATTTTGTCTGATATGAGAATTGCTACTCCAGCTTTCTTTTGATTT
>NW_006776770.1:0-423 GCF_000442215.2 Lipotes vexillifer
CTCTCCTTCCCGCCCAGAAAGCAGCATCGTTTCTGGTGCCCGAGGCTTGGTGTAGCTGTGGGGAAGCCCCCCTTGATGTGGAGATTGTGGCCCCATGCAGACGGGACCAGGCACTCCAGGTCCAAGGGGGTCCTCTGCTGTCACATCGTCCCCAGCTCGCTCAGCACCGCGACGGTCCAGCCTTGGGCCCCAAGCCTGCTTCGCGTCCATGGATGAGACTCCAGCCCAGGTCCCAGAGGCCGTAGTGGAATGGGGTCTGCATTATTTTTTTAATTGCAATGTGTATTTTGTGCTGGAGTGTAGTTGATATAGTCAGGAGAGTGGTTTGTTTGTTTGCTTGTTTGTTTTTTTGCTGTACACCAAGTGATTCAGTTATACATAGATGTGTATATGTTCCTTTTCGTGTTCTCTTCCAGTACAGGT
>NW_006776771.1:0-130090 GCF_000442215.2 Lipotes vexillifer
GCCCACAGACAGACGAATGGATAAAGATGTGGTACATACATAAAATGGAATATTCCTCAGCCATAAAAAGGAATGAAATTGGGTCATTTGTAGAGCCGTCGATGGATCTAGAGACTGTCACACAGAGTGAAGTAAGTCAGAAAGAGAAAAACAAATATTGCATATTAACACATATATATGGAACCTAGAAAATTGGTACAGATGAACCGGTTTGCAGGGCAGAAATAGAGACGCAGATGTAGAGAACAAACGTATGGACACCGAGAGGGGAAAGCCGTGGGGGTGTGGTGGTGGGAGCCTACTGTAGTTAAGCTCTGACACTATCACTACATCCAGAACTGACACTGGACCTGATTAAGGCCCTGACACTGTTCCTAAATGAGGCCCTGATGCTCTCAATATCTAAGGTCATCATGCTATCCCTAGCTCATTTGGTGACACTGTCCCTGGCTTGGAAGGTGACTGTTTCCCGAGCTAATTTCCTGCCTCTTGTCCTCACTTAAATCCTAGTGCTCTTCCTAACTGAGACTCAGACTATTCCTAACTAAAGCCCTGACACTGTGTCTGACTAAGGCCCGGAATCTGTCCCTAATATAGCCCCTGCTGCTGGCTATAACTAAAATCCAGACACTATGCTGAGTTAATAATCTGACCCATTTCCAACCAAGGTCCTGACACTGCCGCTAAGAAAGCCATGTCTCTGTCCCTAAGTGAAGGCCTGAGGCTGTGCCTAACTCAGGTCCTGAAGCTATGCCTAACTGAGGCCTTGACACTGTGACTACCTCAGGCCCTAATCATGTCTTTAAATAAGACCCTATTGCTGACTCAACAAAATCCCTGTTTAAGCTCCTATGGCATGCCCTGACAGTGTCCGCAGCTAAGGGCCTGATGCTAGGCCTCACTCAGGCCCTGTCGCTCTCCCAAAGTCAGGCTCTGATTCTGTCCCTACCTGAAACCCTGACACGGGTTCTAATTAAGGCCCTGATACTCTCAGTGACTAAGGTCTTGACACTACCCCTAGGTCCTTTCCCAACACGATAGCTAAATTTTAACCTAAGCCTGTCCCTTGTAACTGTCCTGTTTCTTATGCTGACTGAAACCATTATGCTCTAACTCAGGCCCTGAATTTAGTCCCAAGGCCGTGACACTGTCCCTAAATGAGGCCTAGATGCTCTTCCTAAATCCTGCCCAGAACTGTCCCTCACTAAAACCCTAACACAGGCCCTGACACGGTACCTAACAGAGGCCCAGATACTAGTCCTAACGCAAGCCCTGACACTGTGTCTAACTAAGGCCCTGCTGCCGTCAATATCTAAAGTCCTGACATTATCCTGAGATACTATCCTGACCCATGTCTTACCAAGGTTCTAAAACTGTCCCAAAGTAAGCCATGTTGCTGTCCCTGTGTGAGGCCCAGAGGCTTTCCCTATCAGAAGCCCTGAGAAGGTCTTTAAGAAAGACCCTAATGTTGATCCTACAGAGGCCCTTATACTACTCCTAAGTCATGCACTGACACTGTCCCTAACTCAGGCCCTAAAGATAGGCCTTACTTAGGCCCTGTTGCCATACCTTAGTTACCCTCTGACGCTATTCCTACATCAAGCCCTGACACTGGTCCTGATTAAGGCACTGACACTGGTCCTAACTAAAGCCCTGATGTTCACAGTAACTAAGGTCTTCACACTACCGCTAGCTCAATTCCTGACACTATCACTGGCCTGGAACCTGACTCTGTCCCGAGCCAATTTTCTGCCTCCTCTTTACCTCACAGAAGTCCTAAAGCTCTCCCTAACTAAGACCCAGACTAGGCCTAAGTAGGACCCTGACACTGTCTCAAAGTAAGGCCCGGAATCTGTCCCTAATGTAGGGCCTGCAGCCGGCAATAACTAAAATCGGGACACTATCCTAAGCTAATATGCTGACCCATTTCTAACCAAGGGCCTGACCCTCTCCCTAAGAATGCCCTGTTGCTGTCCCTAAGTGAAGGTCTGAGGCTGTGCCTTACTCAGGCCCTGAGGCTTTGAAGCTGTGACTACCTCAGACCCTGATTATGTCTTTAACTAACACCCTAATGCTGACATAAAAAAGGCCCTGATGCAGCTCCTACATCATGCCCTGACAGTGTCCCCCACTAAGGGCCTGACGCTCAGCCTTGCTCAAGCCCTGTTGCTCTCCCTAAGACATGCACTGGCACTGTCCCTACCTGCAGACATCATACTGGTTCTAAATAAGGCCCTGATACTCTCAGTGAATAAGGTCTTGACACTATCCCTAGGTCATTTCCTGACAAAATCCATAAAATTTACCCTACACCCAGCCGTAGCAAATGTCCTGCCTCTCATGCTAATTGAAGCCATTACTCTGTACCTGTACCTAAAACAGACACTGAATTCAGGCCCACGGCCATGACACTGTCACTAACTAAGACCTAGATGCTCGTCCTAAATCCGGCCCCAAACTGTCCCTAACTAATGCCCTAACACAGGCCCTGACACAGTAACTAATAGAGGCTCTGATGCCAGTACTAACTCAGGCCCTGATACTCTCTCTAACTAAGGCCCTGCTGCCACCAATATCTCAAGTCCTGATATTATCCTGAGCTGATATCCTGACTCATGTCTTACCAAGGTCCTGAAACTGTCCCAAAGGAAGCCATGATGCTGTCCCTAAGTGAGGCCCTGAGTCTGTTCCTATCATAGACCCTGAGAATGTATTTAAAGAACACTCTAATGCTGATCCTACAGAGGCCCTTGTACTACTCTTAAGCCAAGCTCTGACACTCTACCTAGGTCAGGCCATAAAGATAGGCCTCACCAGGCCCTGTTGCCACACCTTAGTGAGGCTCTGACACTGTCCCTAACTAATGTCTTCATGCTATCCATAGCTCATTACCTGACACTATCCCTGGCCTGATAGCTTACTCTGTCCCAAGCTAATTTCCTGGCTCTTAAACTCACTGAAACCCTAATGCTTTCCCTAACTAAGGCCCTGATTTTTCCTAACTAAGGCCCTGACACTGTCTCTAACTAAGGCCTGGATTCTTTCACTAATACAGGCCCTGTTTCTGGCAATAACTAAAATCCGGACACTATCCTGAAATAATATCCTGACCCATCTCTTAGCAAGGTCCTGAAACTGACCCTAAGAAATCCCTGTTGCGGTCCCTAAGTGAAGGCCTGAGGCTGTGCCTAACTCAAGCCCTGAAGCTATGCCTACCTGACGCCTTGAAGCTGTGACTACTTCAGGCCATGATCATGTCTTTAACTAAGACCCTTTTGCTCATCCATCAAAGGCCTGGATGCCGCGCTACATCATGCCCTGATAGTGTCCCCAGCTAAGGGCCTGATGCTAGGCCTCACTCAGGCCCTATCTCTCTCCCTACGTCATGCACTGACACTGTTCCTGCCTGAACCCTTGATACTGGTTCTAAATATGGTCCTGATAGTCTCAGTGACTAAGGTCTTGACACTATCCCTAAGCCATTTCATGACACGATCCCTTAAGTTTATCCTTACTCTGTCCCTAGCACCTATCCTGGCTCTTATTCTAACTGCAGCCTTTATGCTGTGAATACTTCAGGCCCTGAATATAGGCCCAAGGCCATGACACTGTCACTAACTAAGGCCTAGATATTGGTCCTAATGCCAACCCAGAACTGTCCCTAACTAATGCCCTGACACTATTCCTAACTCAGGCCCTGACACTGTACCTAACAGAGACCAAGATGCTAATCCTATGTAAGGCATTGACACAGTCCCTAAGTAAGTCCCTGCTGCCATCAATATCTAAAGTACTGACAATATCCTGAGGGAATATCCTCACCCATATCTTACTAAGATCCTAAAACTGTCCAAAAGTATGTGCTGATGCTGTCCCTAAGTGAGCTCTTGAGGCAACCATTAAAAGAGGCCCTGATTATGCCTTTAACGAAGACCCTAATGCTGATCGTACAGAGGCCTTTATACTACTCTTAAGTCATACCCTGACACTGTCCCTCAGTCAGGCCCTAAATATAGGCCTCACTTACGCCCTGTTGCCATTAGTTAGACTCCAACGCTATCCCTACATCAAGACCTAAGGCTGGTCCTGATTAAAGCCCTGACACTGGTCTTAACTAAGACCCTAATGCTCTCAATAACTAAGATCTTAACACTATCCCTAGCTCATTTCCTACCAGTATCCCTTGCCTGGAAACTGACTCTATGCCGAGCTAATTTCCTACCTCTTATCGTCACTGAAACCCTAATGCTTTCCATAACTAAGGCCCAGAATCTGTCCCTAATAGAAGTCCTGCTGCCAGCAATAACTAAATTCTAGACATGACCCTGAGCTAATATTCTGACCCATATCTAACCAAGGTCCTGACACTGTCCCTAAAAAGCCCTGTCGCTGTCCCTAAGTGAATGCCTGAGGCTGTGCCTAACTCAGGGCCTGAAGCTATGCTTAACTTAGGCCTTGACGTTCTACCTAACTCAGGCCCTGATCATGTCTTTAAGTAAGACCCTACTGCTGATCCAACAAAGGCCCTGTTGCTGCTGCTACATTATGCCCAGACAGTATCCCCAGCTAAGTCGCCAACGCTAGGCCTCACTCAGACCCTGTTGCTCTCCCTAATTCAGGCACTGACACTGTACCTACCTGAATTCTTGATACTGGTTCTAAATAAGGCCCTGATACTATCAGTAACTAAGGTCTTGACACTATCCCTAAGTCATTTCCTGACACGATCCCTAACCTTTACCCTAAGCCTGTACTTGCAAATGTCCTGTCCCTTAAGCTAACTGAAGCCTTTACGCTGTGAATACCTCAGGCCCTGAATTTAGTCGAAAGGCCATGACACTTTCCCTAACTGAGTACTAGTTGCTTGTCCTAAATCTGGCCTAGAACTGTCCATAACTAATGCCCTAACACTATTCCTAACTCAGGCCCTGACATTGTACCTTACAGAGGCCCAGATGCTAGTCCTAACTAAGGCCTTGACACTGTCCCTAACTAAGGCCGTGCTGCCGCCAATATCTAATGTCCTGAAACTTTCTGACACCGTCCTTACCTAGGGCACTGCTACCGTCAATATCTAATGTCCTGACACTAACCTTAACTATTTTCCTGACCCATCTCATACTAAGGTCCTGAAACTATCACTAAGTAAGCCCTGACGCTGTCCCTAAGTGAGGTACCGAGGCAGTCCCTAACATTGGTCCTGATAATGGCTTTAGGAAAGCCACTGAGGCTGATCCTACTGAGGCCCTGATGCTGCTTCTAAGTCATGCCCTGCCACTATCCCTAGCTAAGGCACTGACAGCAGTCCTCACTCAGGCCCTATCTCTCTCAATACACCCTGCTCTGATGCTGCCCCTACCTGAAGCCTTGACACTGGTCCTAAATTAGGCCCTGATGCTCTAAGTAACTAAGGTCTTCGCACTATCCCTAATTTATGACTTGACACTATCCCTAGACTTTAAGCTAACCTTGTCTTTAACTAAAGTCGAGCCTTTTATGCTAACTATAACCCTGACGCTGTCCCTAAGTAAGGCCCTGAAATTAGTCTGGAGGCCGTGACGCTACCCCTATCTGAGGGCTGGAGGCTCGCCCTAACTCATGCTCTCACACAACAACTAACTCAGTGCCTGACACTGTACTTAGCAAAGGCTCTGATGCTCATCCTAAGTCAGCCCCTGACAGTGTCTCTAAGGCACTGTGGCCATCAATACCTAAAGTCCTGACATTATCCTGAGCTAATATCCTGACCCATGTCTTGCCAAGGTCCTGAAACTGTCCCAAAGTAAGCCCTGATGCGGTCCCTAAGTGAGGCCCTGAGGATGTCCCTAAAAGAGGCCCTGAGAATGTCCTTTACAAAGACTCTAAGGCTGATACTACAGAGGCCCTTATATTACTCCTGTGTCATGTCCTGACACTGTCGCTCACTCAGGCCCTAAATATAGGCCTCACTTAGGCCCTGTTGCCATACATTAGTTAGGCTCTGACACTATCCCTACGTCAAGCCCTGGCACTGGTCCTGATTAAGGCCCTGACACTGGTCTTAACTAAGGCTCTGATGTTCTCAATAACTAAGGTCTTCAAGCTAACCCTAGCTCACTTCCTGACACTATACCTAGCCTGGAAGCTGACTCGTTCCTGAGCTAATTTCCTGCCCCTTGTCCTCACTGAAGCCAGAATGCTCGCCCTAACTAAGGCCCAGACTAGTCCTAACTAAGGCCCTGACACTCTCTCTAACTAAGGTCCGGAATCATTCCCTAATATAGGCCCTGCTGCTGGCAATAACTAATATCCAGACACTATCCTGAGTTAATTATCTGACTCATTTCTAATCAAGTTCCAGACACTGTCTTAAGGGAAGCCCTGTCTCTGTCACTAAGTGAAGGCCGGAGGCTGTGCCTAACTCAGGCCCTGAAACTATGCCTAACTGAGGGCTTGACTCTGTGACTACCTCAGGCCCTGATCATGTCTTTAACAAAGACCCTATTGCTGACCCAACAAAGGCCCTGATGTAGCTCCTACATCATGCCCTGACAGTGTCCCCAGCTAAGGGCCTGACGCAAGGCATCACTCAGCACGTTTCTCTACCTAAGTCAGACACTGGAGCTGTCCCTACCTCCAGCCATGATACGGGCTCTAAATAGGGCCCTCATACTGTCAGTGACCAAGGTCTTGACACTAACCCTAGGTCATTTCCTGACACGATCCCTAAACTTTACCCTAATCCTTTCCCTTGCAATTGTCCTGTCCCTTATGCTAACTGAAGTCCTTATGCTGTGCCTAATTCAGGCCCTGAATTTAGTTCCAAGGCCATGACACTGTCCCAAAATGAGGCCTAGAAGCTCTTCTAAAATCTGGCCCAGAACTGTCCCACACTAAATCCCTAACATTATTCCTAACTCAGGCCATGACACGGTACCTAACAGAGGCACAGATGCTAGTGCAAAATTTGGCCCTGACATTGTCTCTAACTGAGGCCAGGAATCTGTCCCTAATATCGGCCTTGCTGCCGGCCATAACTAAAATCCAGACAGTATCCTGAGCTAATATGCTGACCAATTTCTAACCACGGGCCTGACACTGTTCCTAAGAAAGCCCTGTCGCTGTCCCTAAGAGAAAGCCTGAGGCTGTGCCTAACTCAGGCCCTGAAGCTATGCCTACCTGAGGCCTTGAAGCTGTGACTACCTCAGAGCCTGGTCATGTCTTTAACTAAGACCCTAATACTGACCAAAAAACGACCTGATACAGCTCCTACATCATGGTCTGAGAGTGTCCCCAGCTAAGGGCCTGGTGCTAGGCCTCACTCAGGCCCTGTTGCCCTACCTAAGATAGGCACTGGCGCTGTCCCTACCTCCACCCATGATACTGGTTATAAATAAGACCCTGATTCTCTCAGTGACTAAGTTCTTGACACTATCCATAGGCCATTTCCTGACAAGATCCATAAACTTTGCCCTAAACCTAGCCCTAGCAAATGTCCTGCCTCTTATGCTAAATGAAGCCCTTACTCTGTGCCTAAGACAGACACTGAATTCAGGCCCACGGTCATGACACTGTCATTAACTAAGGCCTAGATGCTCATCCTAAATCCGGCCCAGAACTCTCCCTAACTAATGCCCTAACATTATTCCTAACACAGGCCCTGAAATGGTACCTCTCAGAGGCTCTGATGCTAGTCCTAATGCAGGCCCTGACACTGTCTGTAACTAAGGCCCTGCTGGCATCTATATCTAAAGTCCTGATATTATCCAGAGCTATTATCCTGATCCATGTCTTACCAAGTTTCTCAAACTGTCCCAAAGTAAGCCTTGATGCTGTCCCTAAGTGAGACACTGAGGCTGTGCATATCAGAGTCCCTGAGAATGTATTTAACGAAGACCCTAGTGCTGATCCTACAGAGGCCCTTGTACTACTCTTAAGCCATGCCCTCCCACTCTACCTAGGTCAGGCCCTAAAGATAGGCCTCACTTGGCCCTGTTTCCGCACCTTAGTGAGGCTCTGACACTGTCCCTACATCAAGATCTGACACTTGTCCTAACTGAACCCCTGATGCCCACAATAACTAATGCCTTCACACTATCCCTAGCTCATTACCTGACACTATCTCTGGCCTGGTAGTTGACTCTGTCCCAAGCTAATTTCTGGCCTCTTATGCTCACTGAAACCCTAATGCTCTCCCTAACTATTACCCTAACTTGTCCTAACTAAGACCCTGACACTGTTTCTAACTAAGGCCTGGATTCTTTCACTAATACCGGCCCTGTTTCTGGCAATAACTATAATTCAAAGTGAAGGCCTGAGGCTGTGCCTAACTCAGGCCCTGAAGCTATGCCTACCTGAGGCCTTGAAGCTGTGACTACCTCAGGCCCTGATCATGTCTTTAACTAAGACCGTATTGCTCATCCAACAAAGGCCTTGATGCAGCTACTACATCATGCCCTGATAGTGTCTCCAGCTAAGGGCCTGACGCTAGGCCTCACTCAGGCCCTGTTGCTCTCCCTAAGACAGGCACTGGCTCTGTCCCTACCTGCATCCATGATACTGGTTCTAAATAAGGCCCTGATCCTCTCAGTGAGTAAGGTCTTGACCGTTTCCCTAGGTCATTTCCTCACACGATCTCAAAAATTTACACTAACCCTGTCCCTAGCAACTTTCTTGCCTCTTATGCTAACTGAAGCCCTTATGCTGTGAATACCTCAGGCCCTGAATTTAGTCCCAAAGCCATGACACTGTCCCTAAGGCCCAGATGCTCATCCTAAATCTGGCCCAGGCACTGTCCCTAACTATGGCCCTAACTCTTCTTAACTCAGGCCCTGACACTGTACATAAGAGAGACCCAGATGCTAGTCCTATCTGAGACCCTGACACTGTCCTTAAGTAAGGCCCTGCTGCCGTCAATATCTAAAGTCCTGACAGTATCCTGAGCTTATTATATCCTGGTTCATGTTTTATTAAGGTCCTGAAACTGTCCCAAAATAAGCCTTAACACTGTCCCTACGTTAGCCGGTGAGGCTGTCTCTAACAGATTCCCTGATAATGTCTTTAACAAACCCCTTAGTCTGTTCCTACCGAGGCCCTTATTCTGCTCTTTAGACATGCCCTTACACTGTACCCAGCTAAGCCCCTGACTCCAGGCCTCACTCAGGCTCTGTCGCTCTCCTAAGTCAGGCTCTGATGCTGTCCCTTCCTGAAGCCCTGACACTTCTCCTAAATTAGGCTCTGATGCTCTAAGTAACTATGGTCTTGACACTATCCCTACGTCATTTCCTGACGCTATTACTGGACCTTAACCTAACCTTGTCTTTAGCGAATGTTGAGTCTCTTATGCTAACTAAATCCCTGATGTTGTCCATAAGTAAGGTCCTTAATTTAGTCCCGAGGCCATGAACCTGTCTCTAACTGAGGCCTGGAGGCTGTCCTTAACACAGGTCCCCAACTTATCTTTAACTGAGCCCCTGACACTCTCCCTACTTAAGAACTGAGACTGTCTCTGACTAAGGCCCTGAGTCTTTCTTTAACTACTGGCCTCACTCTTTCTCTAACAAAGTTCCTGACACATTCCCTAACTAAGACCCTGACACGGTCCCTAATAACTTGAGCTGTCCCTCATTTATGCCCTGATGTGGCCAATAAATAATGTACTGAAGATGGCACTAAGGTCCAGATGATGTCACTAATGACCCAAAATTTCTCTTACTAAGGCCCTCAAATTACCTCTAACTGAGGCCCTGAAGATGTTCATAACTAAGGCCCTGACACTATCTCTAACGAAGGCCCTCAAGTTATCTTTAACTGAGGCCATGACAGTGTTCCTAATGAAGAATGTGACACTGTCTCTAACTAAGGCCCTGAGTCTGTCTTGGCCTAACGGCCTCACTCTTCCCCAAGTACTCCCTGATGCTGCCCCTACCCAAGGCCCTGATGGTGTGCCTAATTGTCTGAGCTGTCTTTTGCTAATACCCTGGCCCTGTCCATAACTAACACCCTGATGATGTCCCTAACGAACAGCCGGAAGTGCCTCTTACTAAGGCCCTCAAGTTTTTCTCTGAGGCCTTGACACTCTCCCTAATTAAGGACTTGAAACTGTCTGTAAGTAATGGCCTGATGCAGCTCCTACCCGAGATGCTGATGCTCTCACTGAAACCTTGAAGCCTCCACCTAAGAAGCTGACACTATCTGTAACTAATTTCCTGACTTTTTCCTTAACTAACATCCTAATTTTGTCCCTAAATAACACCCTGACACTGGTCCTAACTACGGCCCTGACGCTGACCCTATCTAAGGCCCTGACAATGTCCCTAATAGACTTAGAAATCCCTCACTGGGGTCCTGATCCTGTCCATTACTAAGGCCCTGAATATGTGACTGAGGACGTCTCTGACCCTGTCCTAAGGCCCTGACCCTCTTCCTAACTAAGAGCCTTGATGCTGTCTCTACAGAAGACCCTGACACTGCCCCTAAATAACGGCCTGACAATGGTCCCAAGTCTGGACCTGATCCTGTCCATAACTAAGGCCCTGAAGATGTCCCTCATTAAGACTCTGACACTGCCCTTAATTAGCCCCTGACACTGTCCCTAGCTAATGGCCTGAGCTATAACTTACAAAGTCCCTAACACTATCCCCAAGACGCTGACACCCTCCCTAACTTAAGCTTTGATGCTGTCCTTTAGTGCCTAAGCAGTCACAAAATAACACCATAATTCTGTTACTAAGGCCCTGAATATATCCCTAAGAAAGTCTCTGAAGTGTCCCTAACTAACGGCCTACACTGTCTCTTATGAAGGCCCTCAAGTGATCTCTGAGGGCCTGACAACACTGTCCCTAACTAAGGCCCTGTTGCTGGCCGTAACTAACATCCTGATGCTGAACCTAACTAAGGTCCTGATGCTCTTCCTAACTAAGGCCTTGATGCCAATTCTACCTGAGGCTCTAAAACTGTCTGTAACTAATGACCTGACACTTTCCCTAACTAACACCCTAATTTTGTCCCTCATTAATGTCCTGACACTGGTCGACAATACAGCCCTGATGCTGACCCAATCTAAGGCCTTGATGATGTCCCTAATAGCCTTAGATGTCCCTCACTGTTGGCCTGACCCTGTCCCTCACCAAGGCCATGACCCTCTTCCTAACTAAGGCTGTGACGATGTCTCTACCTGAGGCACTGTCACTGTCTATAATAACGGCCGACTCTTTCCCTAACACCCTGATGCTGTCCCTAATAGCCTCATGTATCTCTCAATAATGCCCTGATCCTGTCCATAACTAAGGCCCTGAATATGTCACTAAGTATGTCTCTGACGCTGTCCTTAACTAAGACCCTGATGCTCTCTCTACGTAAGGCACTGACACTATCCATAATAATGGCCTGATTCTTTCCTTAACTAATACCCTGACGCTATCACTAATTGAGGCCCTGAAGATGTCCCTAATAGCCTTAGGTGTTCCTCTGTATTACCCTATCCTGTCCATAATTAAGACCATGAATATGTCCCTAGGTAAGTCTCTGACGCTGTCCTTAACTAAGGCCCTGATGCTGTCTCTACCTCAGAATCTGAAAAACTAATGTCCTGACTCTCCCTAAGTAACATCCTGATGCTGCCCCTAAGTGAGGCCCCGACACTCTTCTTAACTAAGGACTTGCCACTGTCCCTACCTAAAACCCTGACACTGTCTGTAACTAATGACCTGACTCTTTACCCAGCTAACACCCAAGTTTTGGCCCTAACTAATGCCCTGACAGTGGTTCCAAATATTGCCATGATGCTGGCTCTAAGGCCCTGAAGATATCCCTAAGCAACAGCATGAACTGTGTCTAACTAAGGCTCTCACATTATCTCTAAGTGAAGCACTGACACTGTCCCTAACTTATGCCCTGATGCTGTCCCTTATAGTCTAAGCTGTCACTAAATAATGCCCTCCATTATTAATCCCTCCATTATGGATCCTGTCCATAAGTAAGGCCCTGAATATGTCCCTAAGTGCGTCTCTGATGATGTGCTTAACAGCCTGCACTCTCTTCAATTTATCTTTGAGGCTCTGACACTGACCCTTCCTAAGGCCTCACCCCGGGGTTGTCCCAGGCTGCTGGGCAGTTTTCTCTTGTCCACATTTCTAGCCAGCTGCCTGCCATTGGCCACTCTAAGATTCTGTGATTCACTGGTCCCACGTGGGATGTGCCTGTGTAGGCTGACCTGCGGGAGGAGGGTCATGGCCACTCTGCCCTCCAGGGGACTGTGGCTCACGGTAGGAGCCTCTTAGCCAGTGTCTGGACACTGTGTTCTGTGTCCTTGTTGGTTGTAAATCCCTTGGAGTTACCGCTAACATTTTAAATGGATATCCCCCCCTCTGCATATTTATAATATAAATTATTTACCACATTAAAATCCAGGAATGACATTCTTAGAATGAGCAGGAGAACACTGGATGCCCGCCCCACAATGATCTATTACTTGGAGGATTTAAAATTCTAATGAGAAAACACTCACTCTCCTCACCCTCTTGGGCATCAGCACAAGGTGGGAATCAGCTGCATCCTTTATTTATCCCTCTGATTTTCCAGAACCTTTCCTTCCAGGAGAAATCTCTGGGCTCTACAGGAGATGTGAGTGGTGGCCGTCAGGTAAATCTGAGACTGAAAGGCAAGAGGAAGAGAGACAGAGGAAGAGATGAGAATCGGTGACAGGGAAAAGCAGGGGCATCCACGTTCAACCACAGGCTGAGAGTCTGGGTTAGTCTCCAGCGAAGCTAAGGACCACCAGGGTCTGACACCACTGGCCTTGTCATCTGGGGTGGAGACTGGGGACAGCCAAACCCCATGGCCACTCTCAGAGAAATCAGGGAGCTGGGAGGGCATCATTGAAAGCCAGATTGAAAATGGTCATGCTGTGAAATAATAAGATGCCCTTTCAGAAAAGTGAAGACTGTTCTCTTGGTTCTCAAAGACTGGCAAATACTCTGTGTCCTTCTGGAGGCATGCTGAAGACTTCAGCCTTTGAGGGCAGTAATGGGATGGCATCTGGGCTCAAAACCATCCAGCACTCACTCCCTGAGGGTGCTGAGGATGATCCATGTCCAACCCATGGGTTCTGTGGGGTCTGAAATCCCCTGATCACTGAGGGTGGGAGGGGCTGCACAGACACTTCACTGGACCACTGGGGACTTGGCTAGTGGGCTACAGTCTTTTATCAGATACATAGCTTGCAAACATCTTGGGCCATTTTGGATGGTAGATTATCTTATTCCTTGCTCCTTTTGTACACAACTGTTTTTCATTTTGAGGAATTCCAATTCATCTATTTTGTCTTTTGCTGCTTGTGCTTTTGGTAGATCTAAGAAATCATGATCAAATCCAAGGTCATGAAGATGTACTCTCATGTTTTCTTCTACATGTTTTATAATTTCGGTTCTTGCATCTAGGCCTTTGGTCCATTTTCGGTTGATTTTGTATATGGGGTTGGGGGAGGTAAGGGTCCAACTTTACACTTCTGCATGTGGGTATCCAGTTGTTCCAGAACCTGTGCTCACTGTTTGGGAGAAAATACCTGCAAATGATGTGACCGACAAGGGCTTAATTCTAAAATATACAAACAGCTCATACAACTCAAAAAAGAAAAAAAAAATCCAAAAATAGGCAGAAATTTAGAAGGTCTAAGTAGACATTTCTCCAAAGACATACAGATGGCCAAGAGGCACCTGAAAAGATGCTCCACATCTCTAATTATTAGAGAATGCAAATCAAACCTACAGTCAGTTATCACCTTGTAGTGGTCAGAATGGCCATCATTAAAATGACTAGAAATAAATGCTGGAAGGGGTGTGGAGAAAAGGGAGCCCTCCTACACTACTGGTGCGAATGTAAATTGATGCAGCCACTATGGAGAACAGTATGGAGGTTCCTCAAAAACTAAAAATAGAATTAACATATGAACCAGCAATCCCACTCCTGGGCACACATCCAGACAAAACTATAATTCGAAAAGATACATGCACCCCAGCATTCACAGCAGCACTATTCACAATAACCAAGACATGGAAGCAACCTGAATGTCCCTCAACAGATGAATGGATGTTGAAGATGTGGTACATATATACAATGGAATATTACTCAGCCATAAAACACAATGAAATAATGCCATTTGCAGCTACATGGATGGACCTAGAGATTATTATACAAAGTGAAGTAAGTCAGACAGAAAACAACAAATACCATATGATATCACTTATATCTAGATTATAAAATGAGACCCAAATGAACCTATCTACAGAACAAAAACACTCACAAATATAGAAAACAGACCTGTGGCTGTCAAGGGGAAGACAGGGGACAGGGATGGATTGGGAGTTTGGGATTAGTAGATGCAAATTATTATATATAGGATGGATAGACAAGGTATTACTGTACAGCACAGGGAACTGTATTCAATACCCTGTAATTAACCATAATGGAAAAGAATATGAAATATATGTGTATATGTATGTATGTATATATGAATCACTTTGTTGTACAGTAGAAATTAACACAACATTGTAGGTCAACTATACTGCAGTATCAATTAGTTTGAAGACACTTTTATAAAGCAGGTCTGATTTCTCTTTTCCTTTCATCCTGGGACAAATGTATAACAGAAACTAACCTGGATTACTCCGGGATGAACTCGTATCACACAGAACTTTAATTCTTGAACAAACCATGAACACCAGTTACACCATGGGATATCCTGATCCAATATGAAGTTTGTAAACCTTGTATGAAGCCTGCAGAATCCACTAAATTTGGAAATTCAAACTGAAATGAAGCCACCTCTCCCATGACTTCTCCACAACTAGTTATACAACGTCAATTGGAAACCATATACAATCAAATGAATGTAGACCAAACCAACTATAGCCTTCTTTTTTTTTTCCTTTTAGATGAAGACGTTATATAAGGTGATGTCTTGGACCATTTCATGGTGTTACTCAATTTCCTAGGCATCTGCCACGCACACAGGAGGTACACATGTTAGTTAACTTGCTTGTGCAACTATATGAAGGTAGTTAATACCACAAAACTGTATACATAAAGTGAATTAAATGCTAAAGTCATGTTTTGTATTTTTAATGACAATGAAAAAAAGTGCAGCACTAATATTTGTTACAAAAATGAACATTAAAAACATTCTTAGCGAAAAAAGACATACAGAAAAGGCCACCTAGATCCCATACTCATCTTGCCTGCTTCAAATTCATTAAGGGTGTCCAAATGAAGGAGGAACTCAGTAATGGTTCCAGAAAAAGAAAAAAACTGGATCAGGGTGGAAAAATAAATTTTCATACAGTTGGGACAATAGGTGAGAGTTGAAGTGGGGCTGAGTATTAAATTATAATGTGGGGGGCTTCCCTGGTGGTGCAGTGGTTGGGAGTCTGCCTGCTAATGTAGGGGACACGGGTTCGAGCCCTGGTCTGGGAGGATCCCACATGCCGCGGAGCGGCTAGGCCCGTGAGCCACAACTACTGAGCCTGCGCATCTGGAGCCTGTGCTCCGCAACAAGAGAGGCCGCAATAGTGAGAGGCCCGCGCACTGCGATGAAGAGTGGCCCCCGCTTGCCGCAACTAGAGAAAGCCCTCACACAGAAACGAAGACCCAACACAGCAAAAATAAATTAATTAATTAATAAACTCCTACCCCCAACATCTTCTAAAAAAAAAAAAAAAATTATAATGTGAACATCAGGATTTCTTCATTTAGGAGTTATGTGCTGGTTCCTCAGGCAAAACACACTGTGTATTTTGTGTTAAGTGGCAAATGTGAGTACTTTTTGCCATTATTGCAACTTTTTGGTACAGTTTAGATTACTGGAAACTAAATTACTTTTCTAGACAACCATGTCAATATAATGCCAGAAAATCAGATAAGAGAGACATCAAGTTTTGTGATAGAGGCCAAGACTAATCCAGACCATGTTCAACCAGAGTTGTAATACTTATTTCCCTTGTAGGAGTCTGCATGGTATGAAGAGGCAACAAATGAAGAGAAAATAGGCAGTCTACCTGAAAAAGAATTCAAAATAATGATAGTAAAGATGATCCAAAATCTTGGAAATAGAACAGAGAAAAGGCAAGAAACATTTATCAAAGACCCAGAAGAACTAAAGAGGAAAAATCAACAATGAACAACACAAAAAATGAAATTAAAAATACTCTAGATGGGATCACTAGCAGAATAACTGAGGCAGAAGAACGGATAAGTGACCTGGAAGATTAAATAGAGGGAATAACTACTTCAGAGCAGAATAAAGAAAAAAAGAATGAAAAGAAATGAGGACAGTCTCAGAGACCTCTGGGACAACATTAAATGCACCTCTGGGACAACATTAAAACCCTGGGACAACATTAAACACATTCGAATTATAGGGGTTCCAGAAGAAGAAGAGAAAAAAGAAAGGGACTGAGAAAATATTTGAAGAGATTACAGTTGAAAATTTCATAATATGGGAAAGGAAATACTTAATCAAGTCCACGAAACACGCACAGTACCATACAGGAGAAATCCAAGGAGAAACACACCAAGATACATATTAATGAAACTGTCAAAAATTAAATACAAAGAAAACATTAAAAGCAGCAAGGGAAAAACAACAAATAACACACAAGAGAATCCCCATAAGGTTAAGAGCTAATCTGTCAGCGGGAACTCTGCAAGCCAGAAGGGACTGGGAGGACGTAATTAAAGTGATGAAGGAGAAAAAATTACAACCAAGATTACTCTACCCAGAAAGGATCTCATTCAGATTTCATGGAGAAATTAAAAGCCACAGCTGGGTGAGAAATAAGGCTGGACACTTGGAGCTGATAGGATTGGTGAAGTTCGGAGAGCAAAAGCAGACACTTTGAAGTAAAACTGCATGATACCCATTCCATGGGACCCAAATCTCCGGGTTTAAGGGATTCTTCCTTCAGCTAAAACATGCATGGGAAACCCAGAGTATGGTCCACCGAGTGATCGGGCAAAATTTCTAAAACACATCTCAGTTTATGTCCCCTGGTACTCGTGTTAGCCATTCCAGATGCTTTACTAACACTCTCCACACTTGGAGAGCCAGTGTCTTTAACCTCCTATTTGGCACAGTTTTCAATTTCTGCAAAAGATGGACAGGAATAGGGAGAACCAATGAGAGACTAGCAGTAGGTGTTTGGACGGACATATTTAACTCCAATTTCCCACCAGAAAGAAGAATAAACTAAAGGTTCAGCATGCCGTGCCTGAACCAGACTAGGGTCTGAAGCAATCCTGCTGTTTTGCGGCCAGCTTATAAGAAAACGAGTTGAAAAAAGGAGCTCAGGGGCACTGTAATTCACAAACCTGCAGAGGTATGAATGACAGTTATCATCCAAATATATACTGATATAAGGCTGCAAAGAGGACTTCAAAGTGAGGCAGAATTGCAAGAAAAAGATTTCAGGAGTTACTTTGGAATTCCTTTTAAAGCCTATGGAAAGAGGAAGAACTTTGACAGTGATGCACTTGGCCAAAAAGAGCATATGCATTTTTTCCTGAATATATATAGGAAAAAATGCATACGCACTTTTTGGCCAACCAAGCAAGTGTGCAATGGAAAGCCTCACTACAATGAAGTCTCACTCCCCACCCCCGGTCAAAAGGGCAATCTGAAAAATGTGTAAAATCCAGAAAGGCAGGAGAGGCCATGGAGAACAGTGAGCGTTGTAATGCTGATAGGCGGGATGTAAATTGCCAACAGCCTACTCTGCAGAATTGTATTGTATTTACGGAAACATCTAAAAAAAATGATACATAGCCTAGGGCACTTCAACTTATGGTCCTATAGCTTAGAAAAATTAAAATAAAAAAGACACAGCCACCCCAAAGCTTGGGGCTGCTCTGTTTACAAAAATCTCGTCTACGTTACAAGTTAAATATCCCAGAAAGTGCACAATGGATCATGAAGTTGTGGTACTTACGTGCAATGGAATATCACTCAGCAATAAAATCAACGTCATCAGGCCCGTAACAGCATAATAAGTGGATTTAGGCACGAAGATTCTAAGTGAAATAAGTCACACAGAAAAAGAAACATCATAAGATATCACTAATACAGGGAACGTAAACGTGGTCACACACGAACTCAGTTACAAAACAGAACAGAGACTCACATTTAGAATAAAAACTTATGCTTGCTTAAGGGGAAAGGTGAGTTGGGGTGCTGCATAAAAGCAGAGATTGAAATTAGCACACATACCATTCCATAAGCCAAATATGTAATAGACAAGACGTACTCCTTGCTCAACGAATTGGCCTCAACAACCCATATTCAATGCACAAGATTATACCTGACTAGAAGTAATCTTAAAACCTATGTATTTATATGTCTCCATAAGGGAATGAGTGTGTGTACAGCGGCATAAACGCAGCAGTGAAAATCAGCTAAATCCAATTATAAAAATAAATTTCAAGAATAAAACACAATGACAGTGAAATAGAGAGAAATACTTACATAATTCATTCAGGGGTTTAGATGAAACCTGGATTTACCACATGTACACCCACAATTGCGTGAGACATAAAGCTGGACACTTGGGGCTGATAGGATTGGTGAGTTTCGGAGAGCAAATGCAGACTCTCTGAAGTAATACTGCATGGTAGCCATTCCATGGGACCCAACTCACCAAATTTAAGGAATTCTTCCTTCAGCTAAAACATGCATGGGAAACCCAGAGTATGGTCCACTGAGTGAATGGGCAACGTTTCTAATATGTGTCTCAGTTTACATCCCCTGGTACTCGTGTTAGCCATTCCAGATGCTTTACTAACACTCTCCACACTTGGAGAGTCAGTGTCTTTAATCTCCTGTTTGGCACACTTTGCAATTTCTGCAGAAGATGAACCGAAATAGGGAACACCAATGAGAGACTAGCTGTAGGTGTTTGGACGGGCACATTTAACTCTAATTTCCCACCAGCAAGAAGAATTAACCAAAGCCTCAGCATGCCATGCCTGAACCAGACTGGTGTCTGAAGCAATCCTGAGGTATTTTGGCCAGCTCACAAGAAAGCAAGTGGGGAAAAGGAGCTCAGGGACACTGTAACTCAAAAACCTGCAGAGTTATAAATGACAGCTTTCACCCAAAAATATAATGAAGTAAGGCTGCGAAGAAATCTTGAAAGCGAGCGAGAATTGCAGGAAACCGATTTCAGAAGGTAGTTTGGAACTGCACTTAATGCCTATGAAAACAGGCAGATCGTCGACCAGGATGCCCTTGGCCAAAAAGGGCGTATGCGTTTTTTTCTGAATATATTCAAGAAAAAACGCATACGTCCTTTTTGTCCAACTAAGCAATCTTGCAATATAAATCCATGATACAATGAAGTCTCACTTTACCCCAGTAAAAAGGGCCATCCGAAAAAAGTGTAAAATCCAGAAAGGCAGGACAGGCCATGGAGAACAGGGAGCATTGGTACGATGATGGGCTGGATGTAAATTGCCAACAGCCACTCTGGAGAAGTGTATGGTGTTTCCTGAAACATCTAAAAAACAAATCTATATAGCCCAATGCAGTTCCAATTATCTTCCTATACCTTAGGAAAATTAAAATAAAAAAGACACAGCCACCCCAATATTTGGGGCTGCTCTGTTTATAAGAACCTCATCCATGGTACAAGTTAATATCCCTTAAAGCGAAAAATGGATCATGAAGTTGTGTTACTTACGTACAATGGAGTATCACTCAGCAATGAAATCAATGTCATCAGGCCCGTAACTGCATAATGAGTGGCATTAGGTATGATGATTCTAAGTGAAATAAGTCACACAGAGAAAGAAACATCATAAGATATCACTAATACAGGGAATGTAAAATTGGCAACATATGAACTGAATTATAAAACAAAAGAGAGTCTCACATTCAGAAAACCAACTTATGCTTGCATAAGGGGAAAGATGAGTGGGGTTGCTACATAAAAGCAGAGATTGAAATTAACACAGATACCATTCCATAAGCCAAATATGTAATAGACAAGACCTATTCTTTGCTCAATGCAATGAACTCAAAACCCCATATTCAATGCAGAAGATTATACCTGACTAGAAGGAATCATAAAGCCTATGTATTAATATGTCTCCTTAAGAGAATCAAGTGTGTGTACAGCAGCATAAACGTAGCAGTGACAATCAGCTAAATCCCATTATAAAAATAAATTTCAAAAACAAAACACAAGGACAGTGAAATAGAGAGACATTCTTACATAATTCATACAGGGCTTGTGATCAAACCTGGATGTACCCAATCTACACCCACAGCTGTGTGAGACATAAGGCTGGACACGTGGGCCTGATATGATTGGTGATGTTCGGAGCAAAAATGCCCATACTCTGAAGTAATACTGCATGGTACCCATTCAATAGGTCCCAACTCTCCAGGTTTAAGGGATTCTTCCTTCAGCTAAAACATGCATGGGAAACATACAGTATGGTTCACTGTGTGATTGGTCAAAGTTTCAAAAACGCATCTATGTTTATGTCCACTGGTACTCTTCTTGGCCATTCCAGATGCTTTACTGACACTCTCCACACTTGGAGAGTCAGTGCCTTTAACCTCCTGTTTCACACACATTGCAATTTCCCAGGAAGTTTGACAGAAATAGAGAGAACCAATGAGAGACTAGCTGTAGGTGTTTGGACGGTCACATTTAACTCTAATTTCCCACCAGCAAGAAGAATTTACCAAAGCCTCAGCATGCCGTGCCTGAACCAGACTAGGGTCTGAAGCAATCCTGCCATACTGCGGCCAGTTCACAAGAAAGCGAATGGAGAAAAGGAGCTCAGGGGTACTGTCATTCACAAACGTGCAGAGTTATAAATGACAGCTTTCGTCCAAAAATATATTGAAGCAAAGCTGCGAAGAGGACGTGGATGTGAGGCAGAATTGCAGGAAACCGATTTCAGGAGGTAGTTTGGAATTGAATTTAAAGCCTAGGAAAATAGGCAGAACGTCAACCAGGATGCCCTTGGACTAAAAGGGCGTATGCGTTTTTTTGTGAATATACTCAGGAAAAAACGCATAGGCCCTTTTTGGCAAACGAAGCAAGCTTGCAAAGGAAATCCATGCTACAATGAAATCTCACTTCCTCCGGTCAAAGGAGCCATCTGAAAACTGTAAAATCCAGAAAGGCAGGACAGGCCATGGAGAACAGGGAACATTCTTATGCTGATAGGCGGGATTTAAATTGCCAACAGCCACACAGGGGAAGTGTATGGTGTTTCCTGAACCATGTAAAAAACAAAGCTACATAGCTTAGGGCACTTCAACTTATGGTCCTGTAGCTTATGAAAAGTAAAAGAAAAAAGACACAGCAACCACAAAGTTTGAGGCTGCTTGGTTTACAAAACCTCCTCTACGGTACAAGTTAAATATCCCAGAAAGCGAGAAATAGATAACGAAGTTGTGATACTTACGTGCAATGGAATATCACTCAGCAATGAAATCAATGTCATCAGTCCGATAGCAGCATAATGAGTAGATTTAGGTACGATGATTCTAAGTGAAATAAGTCACACAGAAAAAGAAACATTATAAGATATCACTAATACAGGGAATGGAAACTTGGCTACACATGAACTGAATTACAAAACAGAAGAGAGTCTCACATTTAGAAAACGAACTTACTCTTGCATAAGGGGAAAGGTGAGTGGGGGTGCTGCATAAAAGCAGAGATTGAAATTAGCACAGATACTGTTCCATAAGCCAAATATGTAATAGACGAGAACAACTCCTTGCTCAACGAAATGGACTCCTAACCCCAAAATCAACGAATAGGAACATACCTGACTCGCAGGAATCTTGAAACCTATGTATTTATATGTCTCCGTAAGAGAATCAAGTGTGTGTAGAGCGGCATAAAAGCAGCAGTGAAATTCAGCTACATCCCATTATAAAAATAAATGTCAACAACAAAACACAAGGACAGTGAAATATAGAGACATTCTTACATAATTCATTCAGGGCTTGTGATGAAACCTGGATTTACCACAAATACACCCACAGCTGTGTGAGACATAAGGCTGGACACTTGGGGATGATAGCATTGGTGAAGATCAGAGAGCAAATGCAGACCCTTTGAAGTCATACTGCCTGGTACCCATTCCATGGGTCCCAACTCTTCAGGTTTAAGGGATTCTTGTTCAGCTAAAACATGCATGGGAAACCCTGAGTACAGTCCACCGTGTGATCGGGCAAAGTCTGTAAAAGGCATCTCAGTTTACGTGCCCTGGTACTCAGGTTGGCCATTCCAGACCCTTTCCTGACACTCTCCAGACTTGGAGAGTCAGTGCCTTTAACCTCCTGTTTGGCACAGTTTGCAATTTCTGCGGAAGATGGACAGGAATGGGGAGAAACAACGAGAGACTAGCTGTAGGTGTTTGGACGGGCACATTTAACTCTAATTTCTGAGCAGCAAGAAGAATTAACCAAACCCTCAGCATGTCATGCCTGAACCAGAGTAGGGCCTGAAGTAATTCTGTGGTACTGCGGCCAGCTCACAAGGAAGCGAGTGGAGAAAAGGAGCTCAGGGGCAGTGTACTTCACAAACCTGCAGAGTTATAAATGACAGCTTTCGTCCACAAATATATTGAAGTAAGGCTGCGAAGAGGACTTGAATGTGAGGCAGAATTGCAGGAAACCGATCTCAGGAGGTAGTTCGGAATTGCATTTAAAGCATTTGAAAATAGGTAGAACATCGACCAGGATGCCCTTGGCCAAAACGGGCATATGCGTTTTTTCCTGAATGTATTCAGGAAAAAACGCATATGCCCTCTTTGGCCAACCAGGCAAGCATGCAACTGAAATGAGCACTACAATGAAGTCTCACTCTGCATGAGTCAAAAGGGTCATCTGAAAATACTGTAAAATCCAGAAATGCAGGAGAGGCCATGGAGGACAGGGAAACTTGTTATGCTTAAGGGCAGGATGTAAATTGCCAACTGCCACTTTCGAGAACTGTATGGTATTTCCTGAAATATCTAACTATCAAAGCTACATAGCCTAGGGCACTTCAACTTATGGTCCTATAGCTTAGGAAAATTAAAATAAAAAAGACACAGCCACCCCAAAGTTTTGGGCTGCTCTGTTTACAAGAACCTCATCTTCAGTACAAGTTAAATATCCCAGAAAGAGAAAAATGGATAAAGAAGTTGTGGTCCTTATGTACTATAGAATATCATTCAGCAATGAAATCAATGTCATCAGGCCCATAGCAGCCTAATGAATGGATTTAGTGATGATGATTCTAAGTGAAATAAGTCACACAGAAAATGAAACATCATAAGATATCCCTAATAGAGGGAGTGTTAACTTGGCTACACATGAACTGAATTACAAAACATAACAGAGCCACACATTTAGAAAACAAACTTATGTTTGCTTAAGGGGAAAGTTGAATGGGGGTGCTGAATATAACCAGAGATTGAAATTAGCACGATATCGTTCCATAAGCCAAATATGTAATAGATAATATCTACTTCTTGCTCAACGAAATAAACTCAACAGTTAGGTATCACCTCACACCAGTTAGACTGTGCATCATCAGAATATCTACAAACAACAAATGCTGGAAAAGGTGTGTAGAGAAGCAACCCTCTTCCACTACTGTTGTGAATGTAAATTGAAACAGTCACTATATAGAATTGTATTTAGTACTTAAAAAAAATAACAATAGAATTACCATATGATCCAGCAATCCCACTGCTTGACATACACCCAGGTAAAAAGCATATATCAAAAAGAGACATTCACTGATGTTCATTGCATCACTATTTACAATTGCCAGGTAATGGAAGCAGCATAAATGCCCACAGACAGATGAATGCATAAAGATGTGGTACATATATAAAATGGAATATTACTCAGCCATAAATAGAAATGAATTTGGGTCACTTGTAGAGACGTCGATGTATCTAGACACTGTCATACAGAGTGAAGTAAGTTAGAAAGAGAAAAACAAATATTGTATATTTACGCATATATGTGGAACCTAGAAAAATTGTACAGATAAACCGTTTTGCACGGCTGAAATAGAGCAACAGATGTAGAGAAGAAACCTATGGACAGCAAGGGGGGAAGTTGTGAGGGGTGGGGGTGGGAGGAGTTGAGAGATTGGGTTTGGCATGTATACACTTATATGTATAAAATAGATAACTAATAGGAACCTGCTGTAGAAACAATTTAAATAAAATTCAAACTTAAAAAAAATAAAATTACAAAATGTAACACACAAAAAACTTCCATTCACATACATGTATTTATATGAATAAATTATTTTCATGCTTATATCTGTAAATATAAAAAGAGGAATAAAATCTACCTTGAACCAAAAACGAAACAAATAAAAAAAACTTAAAAAAAAACAGATCCCACCAGTTTCACAGAGGAAAACCGTATCCGGGCACTTGCTCCTGTTGTAAACACTTCTGAAGTTGGTCAGTGGTGGGGAATCATCTCCCATTCAGCCAGCAGCCCCCAGGCAACAAGCGTCCCCATTGCAAAGCTGGGGGGCCGTGCCGAGGCATCTGTGAGTAAACGTGAGCTGAGCCCCAGGCCAGCTGCTGCTGAACTGTTCCCACACTTCCCAGGTAAAACACCTGAATATGTACAAGGGCTGCATAAAAGCAGAGATTGAAATTAGCACAGATACTGTTCCATAAGCCAAATATGTAACAGAGAAGACCTACTCCTTGCTCCGCGAAATGGACTCAACACCCGATATTCAACACATAGGGATATACCCGAATGTTAGGAATCTTGAAACCTATGTATTTATGTCTCCGTAAGGGAGGCAGGAGTGTGTAGAGCGCCATAAAAGCAGCAGTGAAATTCAGCTAAATCCCATTATAAAAATAAATTTCAACAGCAAAACACAAGGACAGTGAAATAGAGAGACATTCTTACATAATTCATACAGGGCTTGTGATCAAACCTGGATGTACCTTATCTACACCCACAGCTGTGTGAGACATAAGGCTGGACACGTGGGCCTGATATGATTGGTGATGTTCGGAGCAAAAATGCCCATACTCTGAAGTAATACTGCATGGTACCCATTCAATAGGTCCCAACTCTCCAGGTTTAAGGGATTCTTCCTTCAGCTAAAACATGCATGGGAAACATACAGTATGGTTCACTGTGTGATTGGTCAAAGTTTCAAAAACGCATCTATGTTTATGTCCACTGGTACTCTTCTTGGCCATTCCAGATGCTTTACTGACACTCTCCACACTTGGAGAGTCAGTGCCTTTAACCTCCTGTTTCACACACATTGCAATTTCCCAGGAAGTTTGACAGAAATGGGGAGAACCAATGAGAGACTAGCTGTAGGTGTTTGGACGGTCACATTTAACTCTAATTTCCCACCAGCAAGAAGAATTTACCAAAGCCTCAGCATGCCGTGCCTGAACCAGACTAGGGTCTGAAGCAATCCTGCCATACTGCGGCCAGTTCACAAGAAAGCGAATGGAGAAAAGGAGCTCAGGGGTACTGTCATTCACAAACGTGCAGAGTTATAAATGACAGCTTTCGTCCAAAAATATATTGAAGCAAAGCTGCGAAGAGGACGTGGATGTGAGGCAGAATTGCAGGAAACCGATTTCAGGAGGTAGTTTGGAATTGAATTTAAAGCCTAGGAAAATAGGCAGAACGTCAACCAGGATGCCCTTGGACTAAAAGGGCGTATGCGTTTTTTTGTGAATATACTCAGGAAAAAACGCATAGGCCCTTTTTGGCAAACGAAGCAAGCTTGCAAAGGAAATCCATGCTACAATGAAATCTCACTTCCTCCGGTCAAAGGAGCCATCTGAAAACTGTAAAATCCAGAAAGGCAGGACAGGCCATGGAGAACAGGGAACATTCTTATGCTGATAGGCGGGATTTAAATTGCCAACAGCCACACAGGGGAAGTGTATGGTGTTTCCTGAACCATGTAAAAAACAAAGCTACATAGCTTAGGGCACTTCAACTTATGGTCCTGTAGCTTATGAAAAGTAAAAGAAAAAAGACACAGCAACCACAAAGTTTGAGGCTGCTTGGTTTACAAAACCTCCTCTACGGTACAAGTTAAATATCCCAGAAAGCGAGAAATAGATAACGAAGTTGTGATACTTACGTGCAATGGAATATCACTCAGCAATGAAATCAATGTCATCAGTCCGATAGCAGCATAATGAGTAGATTTAGGTACGATGATTCTAAGTGAAATAAGTCACACAGAAAAAGAAACATTATAAGATATCACTAATACAGGGAATGGAAACTTGGCTACACATGAACTGAATTACAAAACAGAAGAGAGTCTCACATTTAGAAAACGAACTTACTCTTGCATAAGGGGAAAGGTGAGTGGGGGTGCTGCATAAAAGCAGAGATTGAAATTAGCACAGATACTGTTCCATAAGCCAAATATGTAATAGACGAGAACAACTCCTTGCTCAACGAAATGGACTCCTAACCCCAAAATCAACGAATAGGAACATACCTGACTCGCAGGAATCTTGAAACCTATGTATTTATATGTCTCCGTAAGAGAATCAAGTGTGTGTAGAGCGGCATAAAAGCAGCAGTGAAATTCAGCTACATCCCATTATAAAAATAAATGTCAACAACAAAACACAAGGACAGTGAAATATAGAGACATTCTTACATAATTCATTCAGGGCTTGTGATGAAACCTGGATTTACCACAAATACACCCACAGCTGTGTGAGACATAAGGCTGGACACTTGGGGATGATAGCATTGGTGAAGATCAGAGAGCAAATGCAGACCCTTTGAAGTCATACTGCCTGGTACCCATTCCATGGGTCCCAACTCTTCAGGTTTAAGGGATTCTTGTTCAGCTAAAACATGCATGGGAAACCCTGAGTACAGTCCACCGTGTGATCGGGCAAAGTCTGTAAAAGGCATCTCAGTTTACGTGCCCTGGTACTCAGGTTGGCCATTCCAGACCCTTTCCTGACACTCTCCAGACTTGGAGAGTCAGTGCCTTTAACCTCCTGTTTGGCACAGTTTGCAATTTCTGCGGAAGATGGACAGGAATGGGGAGAAACAACGAGAGACTAGCTGTAGGTGTTTGGACGGGCACATTTAACTCTAATTTCTGAGCAGCAAGAAGAATTAACCAAACCCTCAGCATGTCATGCCTGAACCAGAGTAGGGCCTGAAGTAATTCTGTGGTACTGCGGCCAGCTCACAAGGAAGCGAGTGGAGAAAAGGTGCTCAGGGGCACTGTACTTCACAAACCTGCAGAGTTATAAATGACAGCTTTCGTCCACAAATATATTGAAGTAAGGCTGCGAAGAGGACTTGAATGTGAGGCAGAATTGCAGGAAACCGATCTCAGGAGGTAGTTCGGAATTGCATTTAAAGCATTTGAAAATAGGTAGAACATCGACCAGGATGCCCTTGGCCAAAACGGGCATATGCGTTTTTTCCTGAATGTATTCAGGAAAAAACGCATATGCCCTCTTTGGCCAACCAGGCAAGCATGCAACTGAAATGAGCACTACAATGAAGTCTCACTCTGCATGAGTCAAAAGGGTCATCTGAAAATACTGTAAAATCCAGAAATGCAGGAGAGGCCATGGAGGACAGGGAAACTTGTTATGCTTAAGGGCAGGATGTAAATTGCCAACTGCCACTTTCGAGAACTGTATGGTATTTCCTGAAATATCTAACTATCAAAGCTACATAGCCTAGGGCACTTCAACTTATGGTCCTATAGCTTAGGAAAATTAAAATAAAAAAGACACAGCCACCCCAAAGTTTTGGGCTGCTCTGTTTACAAGAACCTCATCTTCAGTACAAGTTAAATATCCCAGAAAGAGAAAAATGGATAAAGAAGTTGTGGTCCTTATGTACTATAGAATATCATTCAGCAATGAAATCAATGTCATCAGGCCCATAGCAGCCTAATGAATGGATTTAGTGATGATGATTCTAAGTGAAATAAGTCACACAGAAAATGAAACATCATAAGATATCCCTAATAGAGGGAGTGTTAACTTGGCTACACATGAACTGAATTACAAAACATAACAGAGCCACACATTTAGAAAACAAACTTATGTTTGCTTAAGGGGAAAGTTGAATGGGGGTGCTGAATATAACCAGAGATTGAAATTAGCACGATATCGTTCCATAAGCCAAATATGTAATAGATAAGATCTACTTCTTGCTCAACGAAATAAACTCAACAATTAGGTATCACCTCACACCTGTTAGACTGTGCATCATCAGAATATCTACAAACAACAAATGCTGGAAGAGGTGTGGAGGAAAGGAACCCTTTTCCACTATTCCTGTGAATGTAAATTGATAGAGTCACTATATAGAATTGTATTTAGCTTTTTAAAAAACTATCAATAGAATTACCATATGATCCAGCAATCCGACTACTGGACATATACCCAGGTAAAAAGCATTTATCAAAAAGAGACCTTCACTGCGATGTTCGTTGCATCACTATTTACAATCGCCAGGTAATGGAAGCAACCTAAATGTCCACAGACAGATGAATGCATAAAGATGTGGTTCATATATAAAATGGAATATTACTAAGCCATAACTAGGAATGAATTTGGGTCATTTTTAGTGACGTCGATGGATCTAGAGACTGTCATACAGAGTGAAGTAAGTCAGAAAGAGAAAAACAAATATTGTATATTAACGCATATATGGGGAACCTAGAAAAATTGTCCAGATGAACCGTTTTGCAAGGCAGAAATAGAGCAAGAGATGTAGAGAACAAACGTATGGACAGCAAGGGGGTAAGCTGTGGGGGGTGGGGGTGGGAGGAGTTGAGAGATTGGGATTGGCATGTATACATTTATATGTATAAAATAGATAACCAATAAGAACCTGCTGTAGAAAAAAAATTAAAATAAAATTCAAACTTAAAAAAATAAAATTAAAAAAGTAACACAGAAAAAAATGTTCTTCCCTTCACATACATGTATTTATATGAATAAATTCTTTCCATGCTTATATCTGTAAATACAAAAAAGAGGAAAAAATCAACCTTGAACCAAAAACGAAAAAAGAAAAAAATAAGAAAAACAGATCCCACCAGTTACACAGAGGAAAACCGTATCAGGGCACTTGTTCCACTTGTAAACAATTCTGAAGTTGGTCAGTGGTGGGGAATCGTCTCCCATTCAGCCAGCAGCCCCCAGGTAAAAAGCGTCCTCATTGCAAAGCTGGGGTGCCATGCTGAGGCATCTGTGTGTAAACGAGAGATCAGCCCCTGGTCAGCTGCTGCTGAACTGTTCCCACACTTCCAAGGTAAAACACCTGAATATGTACAAGGACTTGAAAGCCTAGAGGAAGAGCCATGGAGCCACATGAGCAACAGCATGCTGGCTGACTTGGTGCCTGAAGGCCAGCCAGGATGAACCTGGCCCAAGGTGCTCTTCTGGAAGCTTTCCATTTCCCTGCCTGAGATAGCCCTCCTGTTCCGGCCCCCAATGCTTTTTTCCTTCCTCACCTCTGCCCAGGGAGAAATTCCAGCAGCAGGTATGGGTGACACATCCTCTTCTTTAGTCTCGCAACTGCTGCAGAAAGCCCAGCAGAGCCCCACTCACACTGGGCCACCCACAAAGCCATGGCCTCTCACTCCCTCCCACCAGCCCAGCCCGGAGACTGCTGACAGGGGAGAGAATATGGGGTCAGGCACAGCTGCACTGGCTCTTGCTGATTGGGTGTTTATATTGATCTCAACCCAGCCACACCTGGGGAGGGCTGGCCGACACAATCAGGCTGCCCAGGTCAGCCAATCATCACCGCTCAGGGTCTCACAGTTGCAGAAAATGGAACTTGCTGAACGGGCCAGGTCCAAGGAACAGGTGTGGGCTCCTGAGAGTCAGGATAGAAAAGGGGCTGCAGCTCTTGCTTGTTTTCTAATCATTTTATCTGGCCCGTGAGTGGGAGACAACTTCAAAAAAACCCTCTCCTAATGAGAGAAACCCAGGAGTCAGGGAGAGGGGGAGGTGGTTGGTGGAGACAGAGGCGTGGTGTCCCGGGTGCAGTGGAAGTCTCAGGAAGGCCAGGCGGAGGGAGGCCGCACAGAGTAATGCCCAGGGTCACAGACCTGGTGGAGCTGCTGTTTGTTAGTTCAAGTCCTGCTCTGAGGTGCTCTGTGTCAGCTCTGAGTGACATGTGAGCTGGTGGTGCTCAGTCATGAAGGCTCTGAGCACGGCTCCTTTGTGCCTAGCCATTCCAAGGTACCTGCAAGTGTAGCTCTGTATCCTGGGAGGGGACGGAACACGAGAACACAATGGGCTGCAGGGGACCTGGTGAAAGATGTCAGGACAGTCAGTGAAGCCACCGAGGATATATCTCCAGTAGTTCCTAATTCCTACACACTGCCAGTCATTCTACCAACCACCAGGACATGGTATTCTGTTTTAGTCTTCAATGTTGCCTTCTTTTGTATTCCATTAGTCCCACAGTCACAAGAAATTTGGGCTTGTGAGTAGCAGGACTCAACATACAACAAACACAATACTTCCAGGCCGTCTTGCCCCAAGGGTTCAAAAATTCCCACACCATCTTTGTGGAAAGCTTAGCTAAAGACCTAAAATTTCTACCTCTGGAAAAGGAAACCCTCCTTCAATATGCAGACAACATTCTGATTGCCAGCCCTACTAAGGAGGCCTCTGAACTACCAAGCCAATAAAGGATAGAAGTTGTCCAAGGAAAAGCTCAAATATCACAGACTAAGGTGACCTGCCTGGGCTTCATTCTCACAGAAGGTCAGAGAAGCCCACCCCAGGAAAGGGAAGAAACCATTTGCAGCCTTATCCCTTTCTAAAACTAGAAGAGAGCTTAGGGTTTCCTGGGGAGGCCAGGGTTTGCTGCATCTGGACTGCTAACTACAGTCTAATAGCTGGGCCTCTACATGAAACACTGAAAGGAAAAGATGATGATCCTTTTGAATAGAATCCAGAAGTGGCCTTTCAGAATGAAAAGAGCAGTCAATCAGACCCTTGCTGTGGAACTCCCTCTTTTAGCTAAACTCTTTGACCTTTACATATCCACTGAAAGGTGAATCGCTATTGGAGTATTAGTGCAAAAACTGGGACCACTTGAAATGGAACAATGCAAGAATGCCATCCAGGTAGGAAAAAGTACGATCACCAAGGGGTTTGGTCCACCACCACATCTGGCCAAGATACGGGTGGAATCTAAAAACCTGGAAATCAGCAACCCAAAAGGCCACCTCCCTCCTAAGGGAAAAGGACCACACGTGGTGATCCTAACCACGAACCATGCCCTGAACTTTCAGGGCTCACTCCATGGACACACTGACATCGAGTGAGGAGGCCCTCCAACTCCAACCTCCAGAGAGACAACCAAGGACAACGGAGCACCAAGACGACCCGTGTGACCATTACTTGACCTGGAGTTTCTCTCAGAAATAAACAAGTGTCCCAAAACAGTGGACTATTGCTTGCAGGACTTACTGCACCCAGAGGGGAGGTAATAAGCTTGGCCGGGGAACTGTATATCACGCTGTCACCATAGAAAAGCCTACAGACACCATGATGATGGTGGCCAATAAGACTGGCTGGACTCCTGGCTACTTCAAAAGTCTGTTGACCCAGTGGCCATCATGGTCCTTGATCACCACTGACCCTGGACTGTGTGGGAGTTGAGTGGGCAGGGCTGTGACACCTGGTGATGGTTTTACGTTAATTCAGGGGCCTAATTGAAGAAAGTGCAGACTACTGGTCAGAGCATCTAGGATGGCAGAAATGGTCAGCCTAAGGTGTCCAAAAAAATGTGGGGTGGGTTAAAGCCGGCCCCCACAGCGTCTCTGCACATCTCTTTCCTGAACCCTTAAAGGTCATTACAATCTATAACACTTCCAACGCTGGTGCTCAGGCGGATAAGCAGGGAGGCAGGAGGCCTGGGGACAATCAACGTCACATGGAGGCTGCTGCAGGGAAGTTCTGACCCTCGCCCCCGGGTATGAGGGCTCCCAACTCAGCACTTAGCAGTTACAGAAGAGGTGTCTGCACCCTCAGCACTCCAAGAATGAGGAATGGGACAAAAACCAGAGGAAGAGTTTGTCACTGGCAAAGCCCATTAAAAATCCCTAGGAGATAAAAATAGAATCTGGGCAATAAAATAAAGTCTAACCTTTTTTATCTTTTGTGCTTTGTCTAATTTAACGTGATTCTAGGTCCCGCATGCAGAAATTCCACACCTGGCACTTCACACCAGATTTCCTTGTGCAGAATGGCTGGGTTGACAACTCAGCTTGTGGGGCCCAGTGCAGACTCCGCGATGTAGAGCCTGAGCTGCAGCCAACCCGGCCCTCGAGAGCTCCACTCTCTCCCTCCCACTGACTCTGATAGGATCTCTACACAGCAGCCCAGCCCACAGCCCGCAGGATAGCACATGCTCTCACCTCTCCATTCTCTGATCAAAATATAAAGTTTCCTTTGCTTCTGAACCAAACTCAGTCTCGATCTGTTGGCTACAAAGACACTGGGCAGGGGGACACTTGTTGGGGTCCATTCTGCAGGATCAGTAACAGAAATTGAGAACATTGTAACTTCAATGAACAGACGTGTGAGCCAAACTGTAATTAACATAGAACAGTGTATAAGGCTCGGGTAAAGTAAGATGTTTCTCACAATTCCATTGGATATTTTCATCACTTTATTATATGCAACTTCAGTGAAGAGGTTTGTCTTACTTGTCAGGTCAATATTAGAGAAATGAAGTGATTTCTTTCCAAGGATGTACATCTAATAACCTTGGTTAAAGCTTCAATCTTCTTTTAAATGCTTTTCCATTGAAAATCATACCTCTCTTTCAGCTCCCCCATTTCTAAGATGTATAAAGTCATATAATTTATTATTACCAAAGGGGAAAGGTCGGAGGAGGGATAAATTACCAGTTTGGGATTAGCTCATACACACTGCTATGTATAAAATAGATCATCAACAAGGAACTACTGTATAGCAAAGGGAACTACTCTCAATATTTGGCAATAAACTATAAGGGGAAATAATCTGAAAAAGAACAGGTATTTTTATTGACATCATCTATCAAAGATAGTTAAAATGTAACCTAAGGGAAGCCGATGGTGAATGCTTCTTACCTTGAAGACTTCAATAATCTAAAGTTCGGACTCTGCCAACTTCCCAAGGCCCTTAATGAACATATGTGTAGCCGTAGCTTAAAAAACTCCCCAGATTGGGTTTTGGGGAGACACTGATTTGGAAAAAGCCCTGGTGTTCTCCTTACATGAATGGGACCCTTCCTACTGCTAAAACATGCCTGTCACACCCAGAGGATGGTACACTGTTTTATAGGGAAGAGTTTGGAAAAGACATCTCATCTCCTCATCTCCTGGTGCTCGGGTTCACCCCTCCAGCGTCATTACTAACAATCTTCCCACTTGGAGATGTCAGCACTGTCAATATCCTGTTGCATACAGTTTGTAATTTGTCCAGAGGATGAAGCAGAAGCTTGAGGAACAATGAGAGAGAAGTCCTAGTTGTTCTGACAGGCACATGTCACTTTAATTTCCAATCAGGAAGACGAATTGACCAAAGGCTAGGATTGCCCATGGAAACAGAATAGGGCTTGAGGAAATCCCACTGCTTTGGGGCCAGTTCGCATAAACACAAGTTGAAAAATGGAACTCAGGGTCACTATAATTCACGAAACTGCAGAGTTGAAAATATCTATCACTGAAAAATGTCTTGAGAAAATTCACAGAAAAGGACTTATAAGCAAGGCAGAATGGCAGGAAAGGGATTTGAAGAGGTAGAAAGGACTTGCATTAAGCACAAGAAAAGGGGCTGAACATTGCCAACATTGTAGTTGGCCAAAAAGGGTGTATGGGTTTTTTTCTGAATGTATTCAAGATAAGGGCATACACCCTTTTTAGCCAACCAAACAGGTGGGCACTGGAAATCAATACTACAAAGGATATCACTTTGAATCAGTCAAAAGAGCCGTTCTCATAAAGTGTAAACACCAGAAAAGCAGGACAGGGCGAGGAGAAAAGGGAGCCCTGTGAGTCTTATAGTGGAAATATATATTGCCAGTGGCCACTCTGGAGAAGTGTATTGTGTTTACTAAAACATCTAAAAAATGAGCTACAGAGCATAGGCCACTAGCACTCATGGGCGTATATCTTGGGATAAACAAAAATCGAGAGGACACAGGCACCCCAATGTTTCCTGCCTCTCTGTTTAAAAGATTCTCGAATAGGATATAACTGAAATGTCTCTGGAGGGAAGAAATGGATAGAGATGTGGTACTTATATAGAGTGGAATATTACTCAGCCTGGAAATCACTGAAATATGGCCAGTTGCAACAACTCCGAAGGAGTTACATAAGATCATTCTAAGTGACATAATCCAAAAAGTAAAAGACACATAAGATACCACTTAAAGGTGGAATCCAAAATAGCTACACATGAAATAAATTACAAAATAAAGACATAGTCAAATATGTAGAAAACACACATAAGGCTGCTAAATGGGAAAGGTGGGGAGGGGTGTGCCATTATCCAGGAAGCTGAAATTAGCAAAGATACCATTCCAAATACCAAATTGATAATCAACAAGGCCTACACGGTGCTAAAAGAACTGCACTCAGCACACTCAAGTCAGTGCAAAAGAATATATATGACTGGTAAGAATCTGAAAAAGAATTTATTGATGTCTCTCTGTATGTGAGTCAAATGGATGTACAGCAGCAAGAAACAGAGCTTTGAAAATCAGCTGTAACCAATATAATAATAAATTGAAAAAAAATAAATGACAGAGAGACAGAGAAAACCTCTTACAATTTTTCCTCAGGGACAGTGATGCAACATGGATTGAACACATCTAGACGCACAGCAGGATAAGACATAAGGCTGGAAACTGTTTGTGCTAAGAGAAATGTGAGGTTGGATGAGCAAATGCACACCCTTTAAATTAATACTACCTGGTACCCATTCAATGGGTCCCAAATATGCAGGTGTAAGGGATCTTCCTACACCAAAAACATGCATGGAAAACCCAGGGTATGGTCCACCGTGTCATCGGGCAAAATTTCTAAAACGCATCTCAGTTTACGTCCACTTGTACTCGTGTAGGCCATTGCAGACACTATACTGACACTCTCCACACTTGGAGAGTCAGTGCCTTTAACCTCCTGCTTGGCACAGTTTTCAAATTCTGTGGAAGCTGGACAGGAATAGGGAGAACCAATGAGAGACTAGTTGTAGGTGTTTGGACGGGCACATTTAACTCTAATTGCCCACCAGCAAGAAGAATTAACCAAAGACTCAGATGCTGTGCCTGAAAAAGACTAGGGTCTGAAGCAATCCTGCGGTATTCTGGCCAGCTCACAAGAAAGCGAGTGGAGAAAAGGAGCTCAGGGGCACTGTAATTCACAGACATGCAGAGTTATACATGACAGCTTTCATCCAAAAATATATTGAAGTAAGTCTGCGAAGGGGAATTGAAAGCGAGGGAAAATTGCAGGAAACCGATTTCAGGAGGTAGTTTGGAATTGCATTTAAAGCCTATGAAAATTGGCAGAACGTGGACTAGGATGCCCTTGGCCAAAAAGGGCGTATGCGTTTTTTCCTGAGTGCTAAAACATGCCTGTCACACCCAGAGGATGGTACACTGTTTTATAGGGAAGAGTTTGGAAAAGACATCTCATCTCCTCATCTCCTGGTGCTCGGGTTCACCCCTCCAGCGTCATTACTAACAATCTTCCCACTTGGAGATGTCAGCACTGTCAATATCCTGTTGCATACAGTTTGTAATTTGTCCAGAGGATGAAGCAGAAGCTTGAGGAACAATGAGAGAGAAGTCCTAGTTGTTCTGACAGGCACATGTCACTTTAATTTCCAATCAGGAAGACGAATTGACCAAAGGCTAGGATTGCCCATGGAAACAGAATAGGGCTTGAGGAAATCCCACTGCTTTGGGGCCAGTTCGCATAAACACAAGTTGAAAAATGGAACTCAGGGTCACTATAATTCACGAAACTGCAGAGTTGAAAATATCTATCACTGAAAAATGTCTTGAGAAAATTCACAGAAAAGGACTTATAAGCAAGGCAGAATGGCAGGAAAGGGATTTGAAGAGGTAGAAAGGACTTGCATTAAGCACAAGAAAAGGGGCTGAACATTGCCAACATTGTAGTTGGCCAAAAAGGGTGTATGGGTTTTTTTCTGAATGTATTCAAGATAAGGGCATACACCCTTTTTAGCCAACCAAACAGGTGGGCACTGGAAATCAATACTACAAAGGATATCACTTTGAATCAGTCAAAAGAGCCGTTCTCATAAAGTGTAAACACCAGAAAAGCAGGACAGGGCGAGGAGAAAAGGGAGCCCTGTGAGTCTTATAGTGGAAATATATATTGCCAGTGGCCACTCTGGAGAAGTGTATTGTGTTTACTAAAACATCTAAAAAATGAGCTACAGAGCATAGGCCACTAGCACTCATGGGCGTATATCTTGGGATAAACAAAAATCGAGAGGACACAGGCACCCCAATGTTTCCTGCCTCTCTGTTTAAAAGATTCTCGAATAGGATATAACTGAAATGTCTCTGGAGGGAAGAAATGGATAGAGATGTGGTACTTATATAGAGTGGAATATTACTCAGCCTGGAAATCACTGAAATATGGCCAGTTGCAACAACTCCGAAGGAGTTACATAAGATCATTCTAAGTGACATAATCCAAAAAGTAAAAGACACATAAGATACCACTTAAAGGTGGAATCCAAAATAGCTACACATGAAATAAATTACAAAATAAAGACATAGTCAAATATGTAGAAAACACACATAAGGCTGCTAAATGGGAAAGGTGGGGAGGGGTGTGCCATTATCCAGGAAGCTGAAATTAGCAAAGATACCATTCCAAATACCAAATTGATAATCAACAAGGCCTACACGGTGCTAAAAGAACTGCACTCAGCACACTCAAGTCAGTGCAAAAGAATATATATGACTGGTAAGAATCTGAAAAAGAATTTATTGATGTCTCTCTGTATGTGAGTCAAATGGATGTACAGCAGCAAGAAACAGAGCTTTGAAAATCAGCTGTAACCAATATAATAATAAATTGAAAAAAAATAAATGACAGAGAGACAGAGAAAACCTCTTACAATTTTTCCTCAGGGACAGTGATGCAACATGGATTGAACACATCTAGACGCACAGCAGGATAAGACATAAGGCTGGAAACTGTTTGTGCTAAGAGAAATGTGAGGTTGGATGAGCAAATGCACACCCTTTAAATTAATACTACCTGGTACCCATTCAATGGGTCCCAAATATGCAGGTGTAAGGGATCTTCCTACACCAAAAACATGCATGGAAAACCCAGGGTATGGTCCACCGTGTCATCGGGCAAAATTTCTAAAACGCATCTCAGTTTACGTCCACTTGTACTCGTGTAGGCCATTGCAGACACTATACTGACACTCTCCACACTTGGAGAGTCAGTGCCTTTAACCTCCTGCTTGGCACAGTTTTCAAATTCTGTGGAAGCTGGACAGGAATAGGGAGAACCAATGAGAGACTAGTTGTAGGTGTTTGGACGGGCACATTTAACTCTAATTGCCCACCAGCAAGAAGAATTAACCAAAGACTCAGATGCTGTGCCTGAAAAAGACTAGGGTCTGAAGCAATCCTGCGGTATTCTGGCCAGCTCACAAGAAAGCGAGTGGAGAAAAGGAGCTCAGGGGCACTGTAATTCACAGACATGCAGAGTTATACATGACAGCTTTCATCCAAAAATATATTGAAGTAAGTCTGCGAAGGGGAATTGAAAGCGAGGGAAAATTGCAGGAAACCGATTTCAGGAGGTAATTTGGAATTGCAGTTATAGCTAAGGAAGATTAACATCAAAAAGACAGAGCCACCCCAAAGTTAAGGGCTGCTATGTTTACAATAACCTCATCTATGGTACAAGTTAAATATTCCAGGAAGTGAAAAATGGATAAAGAAATTGTGGTACTTATGTACAATTGAATATCACTCAGCAATGAAATCAAACTCATCAGGCTTGTAACAGCATCATGAGTGCTTTTAGGTACGATGACTCTAAGTGAAATAACTCACACAGAAAAAGAAACATCATAAGATATCACTAATACAGGGAATGTAAACTTGGCTACACATGAACTGAATTTCGAAACAGAAGAGAGGGGGATGCCCTAGTGTGGCAGTGGTTGAGAGTCCACCTGCCGATGCAGAAGACACGGGTTCATGCCCCGGTCAGGGAGGATCCCACATGCCGTGGAGCGGCTGGGCCCATAAGCCAAGGCTGCTGAGCCTGCACGTCCGGAGACTGTGCTCCGCAACGGTAGAGGGAACAACACTGAGAGGCCCGCGTACCGCTTAAAAAAAAAAAAAAACAGAAGACAGTCTCTCATTTAGAAAACAAACTTATGCTTGCGTAATGGGAAAGTTGAGTGGGGGTGCTGCATAAAAGCAGAGATTGAAATTAGCACAGATACTGTTCAATAAGCCAAATATGTAATAGACAAGACCGACTCCTTGCTCCACAAAATGGACTCAACATCCCACATTCAACGCATAGAAATATACCTGACTGTTAGGAATCTTGAAACCTATGTATTTATATGTCTCTGTAAGAGAATCAAGTGTGTGTATGTAGAGCAGCATAAAAGCAGCAGTGAAATTCAGTTAAATCCCATTATAAAAATAAATTTCAAAAACAAAACACAAGGACAGTGAAAGAGAGACATTCTTACAGAATTAATTCAGCGCTTGAGATGAAACCTGGATTTACCACATCTACACCCACAGCTGTGTGAGTCATAAGGCTGGACACTCGGGGCTGACAGGATTGGTGAGGTTCGGAGAGCAAATGCAGACCCTTTGAAGTCCTACTGCCTGGTACCCATTCCCTGGGTCCCAACTCTCCAGGTTTAAGGGATTCTTCCTTCAGCTAAAACATGCATGGGGAAGCTAGAGTATGGTCCACCCGTGTGATCGGACAGCGTTTGTAAAAGGCATCTCAGTTTACATGCCCTGGTACTCACGTTGGCCGTTCCAGATGCTTTTCTGACACTCTCCACACTTGGAGAGTCAGTGCCTTTAACCTCCTATTTGGCACAGTTTGCAATTTCTGCGGAAGATGGACAGGAATGGGGAGAACCAATGAGAGACTAGCTGTAGGTGTTTGGACGGGCACATTTAACTCTAATTTCCCAGCACCAAGAAGAATTAACCAAACCCTCAGCATGCCGTGCCTGAACCAGACTAGGGTCTGAAGCAATTCTGCGGTATTGCGGCCAGCTCACGGGAAAGCGAGTGGAGAAAAGGAGCTCAGGGACACTGTAATTCACAAACATGCAGAGATATAAATGACAGCTTTCGTCCACAAATATATTGAAGTAAGTCTGCGAAGAGGACTTGAATGTGAGGCAGAATTGCAGGAAACCAATTTCAGGAAGTAGTTTGGAATTGCATTTAAAGCCTCTGAAAATAGGCAGAAAGTGGACCACGATGCCCTTGGCCAAAAAGGGTGTATGCGTTTTTTCCGGAATATATTCAGGAAAAAACCATACGCCCTTTTTGGCCAACCAAGCAAGCTTGCAAAGGAAATCGGCGCTACAATGAAGTTTCACTTTCCCCAGGGCAAAACGGACATCTGAAAACAGTGTAAAATCCAGAAAGGCAGGACAGTCCATGGAGAACAGGGAGCATTGTTATGCTGATGGGCAGGATGTCAATTGCCAACAGCCACTCTGGGGAAATGTATGGTGTTTCCTGAAACATCTAAAAAAAAAAGGTACATAGCCTAGGGCACTAGGCTTAGGAAAATTGAAATCAAAAAGACAGAGCCACAGCAATGTTTGTGGCTGCTCTGTGTACAAGAACCTCGTCCACGGTACAAATTAAATATCCCAGAGAGCGAACAATGGATCATGAAGTTGTGGTACTTACGTGCAATGGAGAATCTCTCAGCAATGAAATCAATGTCATCAGGCCTGTAGCTGCATAATGAGTGGATTTAGGTACGATGATTCTAAATGATATAAGTCACACAGTAAAAGAAACATCATAAGATGTCACTAATACAGGGAATGGAAACGTGACTACACATGAACTGAATTACAAAATAGAAGACAGTGTCTCATTTAGAAAACAAACTTATGCTTCCGTAAAGGGAAAGTTGAGTGGGGGTGCTGCATAAAACCAGAGATTGAAATTAGCACAGGTACTATTCCATAAGCCAAATATGTAATAGAAAAGATCTACTCCTTGCTCCACGAAATGAACTCAACACCCCATATTCAAGGCATAGGGATATAACTGACTGGTAGGAATCTTGAAACCTATGTATTTATATATCTCCGTAAGAGAATCAAGTGTGTGTAGAGCATCATAAAACCAGCAGTGAAATTCAGCTAAATCCCATTATAAAAATAAATTTCAAAAACAAAACACAAAGACAGTGAAATAGAGAGACATTCTTACAGAATTCATTCAGGGCTTGTGATGAAACCTGGATTTACCACATCTACACCCACAGCTGTGTGAGACATAAGGCTGGACACTTGGGGCTGATAGGATTGGTGAGGTTCGGAGAGGAAATGCAGACCCTTTGAAATCATACTGCCTGGTACCTATTCCATGGGTCCCAACTCTCCAGGTTTAAGGGAAGCTTCCTTCAGCTAAATCATGCATGGGGAAGGCAGACTATGGTCTACCCGTGTGATCGGGCAGTGTTTGTAAAAGGCATCTCAGTTTACGTGCCCTGGTACTCACGTTGGCCATTCCAGACGCTTTCCTGACACTCTCCACACTTGGAGAGTCAGTGCCTTTAACCTCCTGTTTGGCACAGTTTGCAATTTCTGCGGAAGATGGACAGGAATGGGGAGAACCAATGAGAGACTAGCTGTAGGTGTTTGGACGGGCACATTTAACTCTAATTTCCCAGCAGCAAGAAGAATTAACCAAAGCTTCAGCATGCCGTGCCTGAACCAGACTAGGGTCTGAAGCAATTCTGCGGTATGGCGCCCAGCTCACAAGAATGCGAGTGGAGAAACAGAGCTCAGGGGCACTGTAATTCACAAACCTGCAGAGTTATAAATGACAGCTCTCGTCCACAAATATATTGAAGTACGGCTGCGAAGAGGACTTGAATGTGAGAAAGAATTGCAGGAAACCAATTACAGGAGGCAGTTTGGAATTGCATTTAAAGCCTATGAAAATAGGCAGAACGTAGATCAGGATGCCCTTGGCCAAAAAGTTCCTATGCGTTTTTTCCTGAATATATTCAGGAAAAAACATATACGCCCTTTTTGGCCAACCAAGCAAGCTTGCAAGGGAAAGCTGCGCTAAAATGAAGTCTCACTTCCCTCCTATCAAAAGGGATATCTGAAAAAAGTGTAAAATCCAGAAACGCAGGACAGGCCATGGAGAACAGGTAGCATTGTTATGCTGATGGGCTTGATGTCAATTGCCAACAGCCACTCTGGGGAAACGAATGCTGTTTCCTGAAACATCTAAAAAACAAAGTTACATAGCCTAGGGCACTAGGCTTAGGAAAATTGAAATCAAAAAGACAGAGCCACCGAAAAGTTTGGGGCTGCTCTGTGTACAAGAACCTCTTCCAGGGTACAAGTTGTATATCCCAGAGAGAAAACAATGGATCATGAAGTTGTGGTACTTACTTGCAATGGAAAATCACTCAGCAATGAAATCAACGTCATCAGGCCCGTAGCTGCATAATGAGTGGATTTAAGTACGATGATTCTAAATGATATAAGTCACACAGAAAAAGAAACATCATAAGATATCACTAAAACAAGGAATGGAAACGTGACTACAGATGAACTGAATTACAAAACAGAGGAGAGTCTCTGATTTAGAAAACAAACGTATGCTTCCATAAGCGGAAAGGTGAGTGGGGGTGCTGCATAAAAGCAGAGATTGAAATTAGCCAGATACTGTTCCATAAGCCAAATATGTAATACACAAGACCTACTCATTGCTCTACAAAATGGACTCAACACCCCATATTCAAGGCATAGGGATATACCTGACTGGTAGGAATCTTGAAACCTATGCATTTATATGTCTCCGTAAGAGAAGCAAGTGTGTGCAGAGCGGCATAAAAGCAGCAGTGAAATTCAGCTAAATCCCATTATAAAAATAAATGTCAACAACAAAACACAAGGACAGTGAAATAGACATTTTTACAGAATTCATTCAGGGCTTGTGATAAAACCTGAATTTACCACATCTACACCCACAGCTGTGTGAGACATAAGGCTGGACACTTGGGGCTGATAGGATTGGTGAGGTTCGGAGAGCAAATGCAGACCCTTTGAAGTCATACTGCCTGGTACCCATTCCATGGGTCCCAACTCTCCAGGTTTAAGGGATGCTTCCTTCAGCTAAATCATGCATGGGGAAGCCAGAGTATGGTCCACCCGTGTGATCGGGCAGCGTTTGTAAAAGGCATCTCAGTTTACGTGCCCTGGTACTCACGTTGGCCATTCCAGACGCTTTCCTGACACTCTCCACACTTGGAGAGTCAGTGCCTTTAACCTCCTGTTTGGCACAGTTTGCAATTTCTGCCGAAGATGGACAGGAATTGGGAGATCCAATGAGAGAGTAGTTGTAGGTTTTTGCAGGGGAACATTTAACTCTAATTTTCTAGCACAAAGGAGAATTAACCAAAGACTCAGCATGCCATGCCTGAAACTGACTAGGGTCTGAAACAATCCTGCGGGTATGCAGCCATCTCACACGAAAGCGAGTTACAAAAGGGATCTCAGTGACACGGCAATTCACAAACGTGCAGTTATAAAAGACAGCTATCGTCCAAAAATCTTTTGAAGTAAGGCTAAGAAGACGATTTGAAAGAGAGGAAAAATTGCACAAAACTGATTTCAGGTGGTAGTTTGGAATTGCATTTAAAGCCTATGAAAAGAGGCAGAACCTCGACAATGACGCACTTGGCCAAAAAGGGCTTATGCGTTTTTCTTTAATATATTCAGGATAACACGCATACGCAATTTTTGGCCAACAAAGCAAGCATGCAATGGACATCTGTACTACAATGAGGTCTCATACCCCCCCAGGTCAAAAGGGACATGTGAAAAATATGTAAAATCCTGAGAGGCAGGACTCCTCATGGACAAAACTGAGTAGAGTTTTGCTGATTTACAGGATTTTAATTGCCAATAGTCACACTGGAGAAATGTATGGTGTTTCCTAAAACATCTAAAAAACAATGCTACATAGCCTAGGGCACTTCCACTTATGGTCCTAGAGCTTAGGAAAATTAAAAATAAAAAAACACAACCACCCCAACATTGGGGTTGCTCTGTTTACAAGAACCTCGTCCACGGTACATGTTAAATATCCCAGAAAGCGAAAAATGGATCAAGAAGTTGTGGTACTTACGTGCAACGGAATATCACTCAGCAATGAAATCAATGTCATCAGGCCCATAGCAGCATAATGAGTGAATTTAGGTACGATGTTTCTAAGTGAAATAAGTCACACAGAAAAAGAAACATCATAAGATATCACTAATACAGGGAATATAAACTTGGCTAAACATGAACTGAATTACAAAACGGAAGAGAGTCTCACATTTAAAAACAAACTTATGCTTACATAAGGGGACAGGTGAGTGGGGGTGCTGCATAAAACCAGAGATTGAAATTAGCACAGATACCATTCCATAAGCCAAATATGTAATAGAGATGACCTACACCTTGCTCAACGAAATGGATTCAACACCCAATATTCAACGCATAGGAATTCAGTACCTTACACTGTACCTACCAAAGGCTCTGATTCTCATCCTAAGTCAGGCTCTGACACTGTCTCTAAGGCCCTGCAGCCATATGTACGTAAAATCCTGACATTATCTTGGCCAAATAACCTGACGCATGTCTTACAAACATCATGAAACTGTCCCAAAGTAAGCCCTGATGCTGTCCCTAAGGGAGGCCCTGTGGATGTCCCTAACAGAGGCCCTGAGAATGTCTTTAAAAAAGACTGTAAGGCTGATCCTTAGGGGCCTAAGAGGCCCTTATACTACTCCTATGTCATGCCTTGACACTATCTCTCATTCAGGCCCAAGGTTAGTCCTCACATATGCCCTGTTGCCGTATCTAAGATAGGCTCTGACACTATCACTACATCCAGCCCTGACACTGGTCCTCATTAAGGACCTGACACTGTTCCTAACTAAGGCCCTGATGCTCTCAATAACTAAGGTCATCACGCTATCCCTAGCTCATTTCCTGACACTATACGTGGCCTGGAACCTGACTCGGTCCCGAGCTAATTTCCTGCCTATTCTCTTCACTGAAGTCCTAGTGCTCTCCCAAACTTAGGCCGAGACTAGCCCTAACTAAGGCCCTGACCCTGTGTCTTACTAAGGCCTGGAATCTGTCCCTAATATAGGCCCTGCTGCCAGCAATAACTAAAATCCGGACACTATCCTGAGTTAATAATCTGACCCATTTCCAACCAAGGTCCTGACACTGCCGCTAAGAAAGCCCTGTCTCTGTCCCTAAGTGAAGGCCTGAGGCTGTGCCTAACTCAGGCCCTGAAGCTATGCCTAATTGAGGCCTTGACACTGTGACTACCTCAGGCCCTGATCATGTCTTTAACTAAGACCCTATTGCTGACCCAAGAAAGGCCCTGATGTAGCTCTTACATCATGCCCTGACAGTGTCCCCAGGTAAGGGCCTGACGCTACGCCTCACTCAGGCCCTGACGCTCTCCCTAAGTCAGGCTCTGATGCTGTCACTAACTGAAACACTGACACGGGTTCTAATTAAGGCCCTGATACTCTCAGTGACTAAGGTCTTGACACTACCCCTAAGTCATTTCCTGTCACGATCCCTAAACTTTACCGTAATCCTGTCCTTTGCAGTGGTCCTGTCTCTTATGCTAACTGAACTCCTTATGCTGTGCCTAACTCAGGCCCTGAATTTAGTCCCAAAGCCATGACACTGTCCCTAAATGAGACCTAGATGCTCTTCCTAAATCTGGCCCAGAAGTGTCCCGCACTAAATTCCTAACAATATTCCTAAATCAGGCCCTGACACGGTACCTAACAGAGGCACAGATGCTAGTCCAAACTAGGGCCGTGACACTGTCTCTAACTGAGGCCCGGAATCTGTCCCTAATATCAACCAGGCTGCCGGCCATGATGAAAATCCAGACAGTATTCTGAGCTAATATCCTGACCAATTTCTAAACAAGGGCCTGACACTGTTCCTAAGAAAGTCCTATCGCTGTCCCTAAGAGAAGGCCTGTGGCTGTGCCTAACTCAGGCCCTTAAGCTATGTCTACCTGAAGCCTTGAAGCTGTGACTACCTCAGAGCCTCCCTTTATCTGAGCCTAACACAGACACTGAATTTACGCCCAAGACCATGACACTGGCAGTAACTATGGCCTAGGTGTTCGTCCTAAATCCTGCACAGAAGTGTCCCTCACTGAATCTCTAACACTATTCCTTATTCAGGCTCATACACGGTATCTATCAGAGACCCAGGTGCTAGTGCTAACGCAGGCCCTGACACTAACTCAGGCCCTGGTGCCATCTATATCTAATGTCCTGACACTATCCTGAGTTCATTTCCTGACCCATCTCTTTCCAAGGTCCTGAAACTCTTTCTATGTAAGCCCTGATGCTGTCCCTAAGTGAAACCCTGAGGCTGTCCCTCACAGAGGCTCTGACAATGGCTTTAGCAAAGCCACTGAGGCTGATCCTACTGAGGTCCTTATGCTGTTCCTAAATCAGGCCCTCATACTATCCCTAGCTCAGGCTCTGACACTAGGCCTCACTCAATCCCTGTCGCTCTTCCTAGGTTCCCTGCTGATGCTGTCCTTACGTGAAATCCTGACACTGGTCTTAAATTAGGCCCTGATGCTCTAAGTAACTGAAGTCTTGGCACTATTCCTAGGTTATGTCCTGACACTGTCCCTAGACCTTAACCTAACCTTGCCGTTAATTGTTGTTGAGCCTCTTATGATAATTAAATCCCTTATGCTGTCCCTAACTAAGACCCTGAAATTAGTCCCAAAGCCGTGACGCTACCCTTAACTGAGGCTTGGAGGCTCGTCTTAACTCAGACCCTGACACAACACCTAATTCAGACCCTGAAACTGTACCTAACAAAGGCTCTGATGCTCATCCTAAGTCAGGCTCTGACACTGTCTCTAAGGCCCTGCTTTAGTACCTAAATTCCTGACATTATCCTGAGCTAATATCCTGGCCCGTGTCTTACCAGGGTCCTGAAACTGTCCCAAAGTAAACCCTGATGCTGTCCCTAAGTGAGGCCCTGTGGATGTCCCTAACAGAGGCCCTGAGAATGTCTTTTAAAAAGACCATAAGGCTGATCATTAGGGGCCTAAGAGGCCCTTATACTACTCCTATTTCATGCCTTGACACTGTCCCTCATTCAGGCCCTAAGGTTAGGCCTCACTTATGCCCTGTTGCCGTACCTTAGTTAGGCTCTGACACTATCACTACATCCAGCCCTGACACTGGTCCTGATTAAGGCCCTGACACTGGTCCTAACTAAGGCCTTGATGCTCTCAGTAACTAAGGTCATCACGCTATCCCTAGCTCATTTCCTGACAGTATACGTGGCCTAGAACCTGACTCTGTCCCGAGCTAATTTCCTGCCTCTTGTCCTCACTGAAGTCATAATGCTCTCCCTAACTAAGGCCCAGACTAGTCCTAACTAAGGCCCTGACACTGTGTCTAAGTAAGGCCCGAAATCTGTCCCTAATATAGGCCGTGCTGCTGGCAATAACTAAAACACGGACACTGTCCTGAGTTAATACTCTGACCCATTTCTAACCAAGGTCATGACAATGCTGTGAAGAAAGTCCTGTCTCTGTCCCTAAGTGAAGGCCTGAGGCTGTGCCAAACTCAGACCCTGAAACAATGCCTAACTGAGGCCTTGACGCTGTGTCTGCCTCAGGCCCTGATCATGTCCAGGCCCTGATCATGCCCTATTGCTGACCCAATAAAGGCCCTGATGCAGTTCCTACGTCATGCCCTGACAGTCTCCCCAGATAAAGGCCTGATGCTAGGCCTCACTCAGGACCTGTTGCTCTCCCTAAGCCAGGCACTGGCGCTGTCCCTACCTGCAGCCATGATACTGGATCTAATTAAGGCCCTGATACTCTCAGTGACTAATGTCCTGACACTATCCCTAGGTCATTTCCTGACAAGATCTATAAAATTTACCCTAAACTTTTCCTTAGCAAATGTCCTGCCTTTTATGCTAATTGAAGCCCTTACTCTGTGCCTAACACAGACACTGAATTCAGGCTCAAGGCCATGACACTCTCACTAACTAAGGCCTAGATGCTCGTCCTAAATTCGACCCAGAACTGTTACAAACTAAAGCCCTTACACTATTCCTAACACAGACCCTGACACTGTCTGTAACTAAAGCCCTGCTGCCATCAATATCTAAAGTCCTGATATTATCCTGAGCTAATATCCTGACCCATGTCTTACCAATTTCCTGAAACTGTCCCAAAGTAAGCCTTGATGGTGTCTCTAAATGAGGCCCTGAGGTTGTCCCTATCAGAGTCCCTGAGAATGTATTTAATGAATACCTTAATGCTGATCCTACAGAGGCTCTTGTACTACTCTAAAGTCATGGCCTGACACTCTACCTAGGTCAGGTCCTAAAGATAGGCCACACTAGGCCCTGTTGCTGCACGTTAGTGAGTCTTTGATGCTGTCTCTACATGAAGACCTGACGCTGGTCATGATTAAGGCCGACACTGGTCCTAACTGAATCCCTGATACCCTCAATAACTAATGTCTTCACGCTATCCCTATCTCATTACCTGACACTATCCCTGGCCTGGTAGCTGACTCTCTCCCGAGCTAATTTCCTCCTCTTATCTTCACTGAAACCCTAATTATCTACCTAACTAACGCCCTGACTTGTCCTAACTAAGGCCCTGACTCTGTCTGTAACTAAGGCCCGGATTCTAACACTAATACAGACCTTTTTTCCGGCAATAACTAAAACCCGGACACTATTCTGAACTAATATCCTGACCCATCTCTTACCAAGATCCTAACACTCTTCTACGAAACCCTTTTTGCAGTCCCTAAGTGAAGGCCTAAGGCTGTGCCTAACTCAGGCCCTGAAGCTATGCCTAACTTAGGCATTGACATTCTGCCTAATTCAGGCCCTGGTCCTGTCTTTAAGTAAGACCCTATTGCTGATCCAACAAAGGCCCTGATGCTGCTGCTACATTATGCGCTGACAGTGTCCCCAGCTAAGTGGGTGATGCTAGGCCTCACTCAGGCACTGTTGCTCTCCCTAAGTTAGGCACTGACACTGTCCCTACCTGAATCATTGATACTGGTTCTAAATAAGGCCCTGATACTGTCAGTAACTAAGGTCTTGACACTATCCCTAAGTCATTTCCTGACACAATCCCTAACATTTACCCTAAGCCTGTCCCTAGCAAATGTCCTGCCTCTTAAGCTAACTGAAGCCCTTATGCTGTGAATACCTCAGGCCCTGAATTTAGTCCCAAAGCCATGACACTTTCCCTGAGTCCTAGAACCTCGTCGTAAATCCGACCCAGAACTGTCCCTAACTAATGCCCTAACACTATTCCTAACTCAGGCCCTGACATTGTACCTAACAGAGGTCCAGATGCTACACTTAACTAAGGCCTTGACACTGTCCCTAACTAAGGCCCTGCTACCGTCAATATCTAATGTCCTTAATTATCTAACTCTGTCCTTACCTAAGGCACTTCTACCGTCAATATCGAATGTCCTGACACTATCCTTAACTAATTTCCTGACCCATCTCATACCAAGGTCCTGAAACTGTCACTAAGTAAGTCCTGACGCTGCCCCTAAGTGAGGCACTGAGGCAGTCCCTAACACTGGCCCTGATAACGGCTTCAGCAAAGCCACTGAGTCTGATCCTACTGAGGCCCTGATGCTGCTAAGTCATGCCCTGCTACTATCCCTACCTAAGGCCCTGATGGTAGTCCTCACTGAGACCCTGTCGCTCTCACTATGTACGGCTCTGACGCTACCCCTACCTGAAACTTTGACACTGGTGCTAAATAATGCCCTGATGCTCTAAGTAACTAAGGTCTTGGCACTATCCCTAATTTATGCTTTGACAATATCCCTAGACCATAAGCTAACCTTGTCTTTAACGGAAGTCGAGACTCTTTTGCTAACTATATCCTGAATGCTGTCCCTAACTAAGGCCCTGAAATTAGTCCCAAGGCCGTGACACTGTCCTATCTGAGGCCTGGAGGCTCGCGCTAACTGAGGCCCTGACACAACACCTAACTCAGTCCCTGACACCGTACCTAACAAAGGCTCTGATGCTCGTCCTAAGTCAGGCCCTGAGAGTGTCTCTAAGGCTCTGTGGCCATCAAGACCTAAAGCCCTGACATTATCTTGAGCTAATATCCTGACCCATTTCTTAGCAAGGTACTGAAACTGTCCCAAAGTAAGCCCTGATGCTGTCCCTAAGTGAGGCCCTGAGGATGTCCCTAAGAGAGGCCCTGAGAATGTCTCTCACCAAGACCCCAAGGCTGATCCTACAGAGGCCTTTATGCTACTCTTTTGTCATGTCCTGATATTGTCCATCACTCAGACCCTAAAGATAGGCCTCACTTAGGCACTGTTGCCTTTTCTAAGTCAGGCTCTGAGGCTGTCCCTACATCAAGCACTGGCACTGGTCCTGATTAAGCTCCTGACACGGGTCTTAACTAAGGACCTAATGCTTTCAATAATGAAGGTCATCACACTATTCCTAGCTCATTTCCTGACACTATCCCTGGCCTGGAAATTGATTCTGTCCCGAGCTAATTTCCTGCCTCCTGTCCTCACTGAAGAGCTAATGCTCTCCCTAACAAAGACCCAGACTAGTCCTAACTAAGGCCCTGAAACTGTCTCTAACTAAGGCATGGAATCTGTCCCTAATATAGGCCCTGCTGCTGGCAATAACTAAAATCTGGACACTATCCTGAGTTAATGACCTGACTCATTTCTAATCAAGGTCCAGACGCTTTCCTTAAGAAAGCCCTGTCTCTGTTCCAAAATGAAGTCCAGAGGCTGTACCTAACTGAGGCCCTGAAGCTATACCTAACTGAGGCCTTGACGCTGTGACTACCTGAGGCCCTGATCATGTCTTTAACTAAGACCCTATTGCTGACCCAACAAAGACCCTGATGTAGCTCCTACATCATGCCCTGACAGTGTCCCCAGCTAAGGGCCTAACACTAGGCCTCACTCAGGCCCTGATGCTCTCCCTCAGTCAGGGTCTGATGAGCTCGCTACCTGAAGCCTTGACCGTGGTTCTAACTAAGGCCCTGATACCCCAGTAACTAAGGTCTTGACAGTACCCCGAGGTCATTTCCTGACACGTTCCCTAAACTTAACCCTAATCCTGTCCCTTGCAACTGTCCTGTCTCTTATGCTAACTGAAGCCCTTATGCTGTGCCTAACTCAGGCCCTGAATTTATTCCCAAGACCGTGACACTGTCCCTAAATGAGGCTTAGATGCTCTTCCTAAATCTGGCCCAGAACTGTCCCTCATTAAAACCCTATCACTATTCCTAAATCAGGCCCTGACACGGTACCTAACAGAGGCCCAGATGCTAGTCCTAACACAGGCCCTGACACTGTCTCTAAGGCCCTACTGCCGTCAATATCTAAAGTCCTGACATTATCCTGAGCTAATATCCTGACCCATGTCTTACCAAGGTCCTGAAACTGTCCCAAAGTAAGCCCTGATGCTCTCCCTACGTGAGGGCCCGAGGCTGTCCCTATCAGAAGCCCTGAGAAGGTCTTTAATGAAGACCCTAATGCTGATCCTACAGAGGCCCTTGTACTACTCCTAAGTCATGCCCTGACACTGTCCCTAACTCAGGCCCTAAAGATAGGTCTCACATAGGCCCTGTCGCCGTAACTTAGTGAGGATCTGATGCTGTCGCTACATCAACACTTGACACTTGTCCTAACTGAACCCCTGATGCCCGCAATACCTAATGTCTTCATGCTATCCTTAGCTCATTACCTGACACTATCCCTGGTATGGTAGCTGACTGTGTCCCAAGCTAATTTCCTGCCCCTTATCCTCACTGAAACCCTATTGTTCTCCCTAACTAAGGCCCTGAATTGTCCTAACTAAGGCCCTGACACTGTCTCTAGCTAAGGCCTAGATTCCTTCACTAATACAGGCCCTGTTTCTGGCAATAACGAAAATCCAGACACTATCCTGAACTAATATCCCAACCCATCTCTTACCAAGGTCCTGACAATGACCCTAAGAAATCCCTGCCACGGTTCCTAAGTGAAGGCCTTAGGCTGTGCCTAACTCAGGCCCTGAAGGTATGCCTACCTGATGCCTTGAAGCTGTGTCTACCTCAGGCCCTAATCATGTCTTTAACTAAGACCCTATTGCTCATCCAACAAAGGCCTTCATGACGCTCCTATATCATGCCCTGATAGTGTCCCCAGCTAAAGGCTTGATGCTTGGCCTCACTCAGGCCCTATCTCTCTCCCTAGGTCAGGCACTGACGCTGTTCTTACCTGAATCCTTGATAATGGTTCTAAATATGGTCCTGATACTCTCAGTGACTAAGGTCTTGACACTATCCCTAAGTCATTTCCTGACATGATCCCTAAAGTTTACCCTTACTCTGTCCCTAGTAACTGTGCTGCCTCTTATGCTTAGTGCAATCCTTATGCTGTGATAACTTCAGGCCCTGAATTTAGGCCTAAGGCCATGACACTGCCACTAACTAAGGCCTAGATGCTCGTCCGAATGTCAGCCCAGAGCTGCCCCTACCTAATGCCCTGACACTATTCCTAACTCATGCCCTGACACTGTACCTAACAGAGATCAAGATGCTAATCCTATCTGACGCATTGACACTGCCCCTAACTAAGGCCGTGCTGTGGTCAATATCTAAAGTCCTGACATTCTTCTGAGAGAATATCCTCACCCATATCTTACTAAGGTCCTAAAACTGTCCAAAAGTATGCCCTGATGCTGTCCCTAAGTGAGGCCTTGAGGCAGTCATTAAAAGCGGCCCTGATAATGTCTTTAATGAAGACCCTAATGCTGATCCTACAGAGGTCCTTATACTACTCTTAAGTCATACCCTGACACTGTCCCTCGCTCAGGCCCTAAATATCAGTCTCACTTAGGCCCTGTTGCCGTTAGTTAGGATCAGAAGCTATCCCTACATGAAGCCCTGACACTGGTCCTGATTAAAACCCTGACGCTGGTCCTACCTAAGACCTTGATGCTCTCAATAATTAAGGTCTTCACACTATCTCTAGCTCATTCCCTAACAGTATCCATGGCTTGGAACCTGACACTATCCCGAGCTAATTTCCTGCCTCTTATCCTCACTGAATCCCTAATGCTCTCCATAACTAAGGTCCAGATTAATGCAAACTAAGTCCGTGACACTATCTCTAACTAAGGACCAGAATCTGTCCCTAATATAGGCCCTACTGCCAGCAGTAACTAAATTCTAGACACTATCCTGAGCTAATATTCTGACCCATTTCAAATCAAGGTCCTGACACTGTCCCTAAAAAGCCCTGTTGCTCTCCCTAAGTGAATGCCTGAGACTGTGCCGAACTCAGGCCCTGAAGCTATACCTAACTTAGGCATTGACATTCTGCCTAACTCAGGTCCTGATTATGTCTTTAAGTAAGACCCTATTGCTGATCCAACAAAGGCCCTGATGCTGCTGCTACATTATGCCCTGACAGTGTCCCCAGCCAAGTGGCCGATGCTAGGCCTCACTCAGGCCCTTTTGCTCTCCCTAAGTCAGGCACTGACACTGTCCCTACCTGAATCACTGATACTGGTTCTAAATCAGGCCCTGATACTGTCAGTAACTAAGGTCTTGACACTATCCCTAAGTCATTTCCTGACACGATCCCTAACCTTTACCCTAAGCATGTTCCTAGCAAATGTCCTGCCTCTTAAGCTAACTGAAGCCCTTATGCTGTGAATACCTCAGGCCCTAAATTTAGTCCCAAAGCCATGACACTTTCCCTAACTGAGTCCTAGATGCTCGTCCTAAATCAGCACAGACATGTCCCTAACTAATACACTAACACTATTCCTAACTCAGGCCCTGACATTGTACTTAACAGAGGCCCAGATGCTAGTCCTAACTAAGGCCTTCACACTGTCCCTAAGTAAGGCCCTGCTGCCGTCAATATATAATGTCCTGAAACTATCTGACACTGTCCTTACCTAAGGCACTGCTACCGTCAATATCTAAAGTTCTGACACTAACCTTAGCTAATCTCCTGACCCATCTCATACCAAGGTCCTGAAATTGTCACTAAGTAAGCCCTGATGCTGTCCCTAAGTGGGGCACTGAGGCAGTCCCTAACACTGGCCCTGATAATGCCTTTAGCAAAGCCACTGAGGCTGATCCTACTGAGGCCCTGATGCTGCTCCTAAGTCATGTCCTTCTACTATCCCTAGCTAAGGCCCTAATGGGAGTCCTCACTCAGTCCCTGTTGCTCTCACTATGACTGGCTCTGATGTTGCCCCTACCTGAAACCTTGACACTGGTCCTAAATAAGGCCCTGATGCTCTAAGTAACTAAGGTCTTGGCACTATCTCTAATTCATACCTTGACACTATCCTTAGACCTTAAATTAACCTTGTCTATAACTAAAGTCGAGACTCTTATGCTAACTATATCCGTGATGCTGACCCTAAATAAAGCCCTGAAATTAGTCCCAAGGCCATGACACTGCCCCTATCTGAGGGCTGGAGGCTCGCCCTAACTCAGGCCCTGACACAACACCTAACTCAGTCCCTGACACCGTACATAATAAAGGCTCTGATGCTCGTCCGAAGTCAGGCCCTGACAGTTTCTCTAAGACACTGTAACCCTCAATGTCTAAAGTCCTGACATTATCCTGAGCTAATATTCTGACCCATGTCTTACCAAGGTACTGAAACTCTCCCAAAGTAAGCCCTGACACTGTCACTAAGTGAGGCCATGTGGACGTCCTTAAGAGAGACCCTGAGAATGTCTGTTAAGAAGATCCTAAGGCTGATCCTACAGAGGCCCTTATACTACACCTGTGTCACGCCCTGATGCTGTCGTTCAATCAGGCCCTAAAGATAGGCCTCACGTAGGCCCTGTTGCCATATGTTATTTAGGCCCTGACATTATCCCTAAGTCAAGCCCAGGCACTGGTCCTGATTAAGCCCCTGACACTGGTCCTAACTAAGGCCCTGATGCTTTCAATAACTAAGGTCTTCATGCTATCCATAGCCTATTTTCTGACACTATCCCTGGCCTGGAAGCTGACTGTGTCCCGAGCTAATTTCCTGCCTCTTGTCCTCACTGAAGCCCTAATGCTCTCCCTAACTAAGGCCCAGACTAGTCCTAACTAAGGCCCTGACACTGTGTCTAACTAAGGCCCAAAAACTGTCCCTAATATAGGCCCTGCTGCTGGCAATAACTAAAATCCAGACACTATCCTGAGTTAATGATCTGACTCATTTCTGATCAAGGTCCAGACACTGTCCTAAGGAATGCCCTGTCTCTGTCCCTAAGTGAAGGCCTGAGGCTGTGCCTAACTCAGGTCCTGAAGCTAGACCTACCTGAGGCCGTGAAGATGTGACTACCTCAGAGCCTGATTATGTCTTTAATGAAGATCCTAATGCTGATCCAACTAAGGCCCTGATGCAACTCCTACATCATGCCCTGACATTTCCCCAGCTAACGGCGTGAGGCTAGGCATCACTCAGGACCTGTTGCTCTCTCTAAGTCAGGCACTGACGCTGTCCCTACCTGCAGCCATGTACAGGTTCTAAATATGGCTCTGATACTCTCAGTGACTAGGACATTGACACCATCCCTAGGTCATTTCCTGACACGACCCATAAACTTTACCGTAAACCTAGCCTTATCAAATATCCTGCCTCTTATGCTAAATGAACCCCTTAATCTGTGCCCAACAGAGACAATGAATTTTCGCACAAGGTCATGACACTCTCAGTAACTATGGCCCAGATGCTCGTCCTAAATCCAGCTGAGAAACGTCCCTTACTAAAGCTCTAACACTATTCCTAACTCAGGCTGATACATGGTACCTATCAGAGACCCAGATGCTAGTGCTAACGCAGACACTGACACTGTCTCTAACAAAGGCCTTGCTGCCGTCAATATCTAATGTCCTGACACTATCCTGAGCTCATTTCCTGACCCATCTATTGGCAAGGTCCTAAGACTGTCCCTAAGTAAGCCCTGATGCTGTCCCTAAGGGAGGCCCTGTGGATGTCCATAACAGAGCCCTGAGAATATCCTTTATGATGACCTACAGAGGCCCTTATACTACTGCTATGTCATACCCTGACACTGTCCCTCATTCAGGCCCTAAAGATAGGCCTCATTTAGGCCTTGTTTCCGTACCTTAGTTAGGTTCTGACACTATCCCTACATCAAGCCCTGACACTGGTCCTAACTAAGTTCCTGATGCTCCCAATAAATAAGGTCTTCATGCTAGCCCTAGCTCATTTCCTGACACTATCCCTGGCCTGGAACCTGACTCTGTCCCAAGCTAATTTCCTGCCTCTTGACCTCACTGAAGCCCTAATACTCTCCCTAACTAAGGCCCAGACTAGTCCTATCTAAGGCCCTGACACTGTCTCTAACTAAGGCCCAGAATCTGTCCCTAATACAGGCCCTGCTGCTGGCAATAACTAAAATCGGGACACTATCCTGAGTTAATGATCTGACCCATTTCGAACCAAGGTCATGACACTGCTGTGAAGAAAGTCCTGTCTCTGTCCCTAAGTGAAGGCCTGACACTGGTCCTAAATTAGGCCCTGATGCTCTAAGTAACTGAAGTCTTGGCACTATACCTAGTTTATGTCCTGACACTATCCCTAGAACTTAACCTAACCTTGCCTTTAACTGATGTCGAGCCTCTTATGATAACTAAATCCCTTATGCTATCCCTAACTAAGACCCTAAAATTAGTCCCAGGGCCATGAAGTAACCCCTGAGGCTTGGAGGCACGTCTTAACTCAGGCACTGACCCAACACCTAATTCAGTCCTCAACACGATACCTAACAATGGCTCTGATGCTCATCCTAAGTCAGGCTCTGACACTGTCTCTAAGACCCTGCGGCCATCAGTACCTACAGTCCTGAGGTTATCCTGAGCTATTAACCTGACACATGTCTTACCAAGGTCCTGAAACTGTCCCAAAGTAAACCCTGACGCTGTCCCTAAATGAGGCCCTGTGGATGTCCCTAACAGAGTCACCGAGAATGTCTTTTAAAAAGACCCTAAGGCTGATACTTAGGGGCCTAAGAGGCCCTTATACTACTCCTATTTCATGCCTTGACACTGTCCCTCATTCAGGCCCTAAATTCAGGCCTCACTTATGCCCTGTTGCCGTACCTTAGTTAGGCTCTGACACAATCACTACATCCAGCACTGACACTGGTCCTGATTAAGGCCCTGACACTGGTCCTAACTAAGGCCCTGATGCTCTCAATAAGTAAAGTCATCACGCTATCCTTAGCTCATTCCCTGACACTATACGTGGCCGGAAACCTGTCTCTGTCCCGAGCTAATTTCCCGCCTCTTGTCCTCACTGAAGTCCTAATGCTCTACCTAACTAAGGCCCAGACTAGTCCTAACTAAGGCCCTAACACTGTGTCTGACTAAGGCCCGGAATCTGTCCCTAATATAGGCCCTGCTGCTGGCAATAACTAAAATCCAGACACTATCCTGAGTTAATAATCTGACACATTTCCAACCAAGGTCCTGACACTGCCGCTAAGAAAGCCCTGTCCCTGTCCCGAAGTGAAGGCCTGAGGCTGTGCCTAACTCAGGCCCTAAAGCTATGCCTAACTGAGGCCTTGATGCTGTGTCTACCTCAGGCCCTGATCATGTCTTTAACTAAGACCCTATTGCTGACCCAACAAAGGCCCTGATGTAGCTCCTAAATCATGCCCTGACAGTGTCCCCAGGTAAGGGCCTGATGCTAGGCCTCACTCAGGCCCTGACTCTCTCCCTAAGTCAGGCTCTGATACTGTCACTACCTGAAACCCTGACACGTGTTCTAATTAAGGCCCTGATACCCTCAGTGACTAAGGTCTTGACACTACCCCTAGGTCATTTCCTGACACGATCCCTAAACTTTACCCTAATCCTGTCCCTTGCAAGTGTCCTGTCTCTTATGCTAACTCAAATCCTTGTGCTGTGCCTAACTCAGGCCCTGAATTTAGTCCCAATGCCGTGACACTGTCCCTAAATGAGGCCTACATGCTCCTCTTAAATCTGGCCCAGAACAGTCCCTCACTAAATCCCTAACATTATTCCTAAATCAGGCCCTGACACGGTACCTAACAGAGGCACAGATTCTAGTCCAAACTAGGGCTGTGACACTGTCTCTAACTGAGGCCTGGAATCTGTCCCTAATATTGGCCGTGCTGCCTGCTGTAATGAAAATCCAGACAGTATACTGCCCTAATATCCTGACCAATTTCTAAGCAAGGGCCTGACACTGTTCCTAAGAAAGCCCTCTCGCTGTCCCTAAGAGAAGGCCTGAGGCTGTGCCTAACTCAGGCCCTGAAGCTATGCCTACCTGAGGCCTTGAAACTGGGACTACCTCAGAGCCTGGTCATGTCTTTAATTAAGACCCTAATGCTGACCCAACAAAGGCCCTGATGCAGTTCCTACATCATGCCCTGACAGTGTCCCCAGCTAAGGGCCTGACTCTAGTCCTCAATCAGGACATGTTGCTCTCCCTAAGTCAGGCACTGGGGCTGTCCCTACCTCCAGCCATGATACTGGTTCTAAATACGACCCTGACACTCTCAGTGACTAAGGTCTTGACACTATCCCTAGGTCACTTCCTGACACGATCCATAAACTTTACCCTAAACCTAGCCCTAGTATATGTACTGCCTCTTATGCTCAATGAAGCCCTTACTCTCTGCCTAACACAGACACTGAATTTACGCCCAAGGCCATGACACTGACAGTAATTATTGCCTAGATGTTCATCCTAAATCCTGCCCAGAACTGTCCCTCACTGAAGCTCTAACACTATTTCTAACTCAGGCTCATACACGGTACCTATGAGAGACCAAGATGCTAGTGCTAACGCAGGCCCTGACACTGTCTCTAACTCAGGCCCTGCTGCCATCAATATCTAATGTCCTGACATGATCCTGAACTCATTTCCTGTCCCTTCTCTTTCCAAGGTCCTGAAACTGTCCCTAAGTAAGCCCTGACTCTGTTCCTAAGTGAGAAGCTTAGGCTGTCCCTCACAGTTTCACTGACAATGTCTTTAACAAAGCCGCTGAGGCTGATCCTACTGAGGCCCTTATGCTGATCCTAAGACATGCCCTCATACTATCCCTAACTCAGGCTCTGACACTAGGCCTCACTCAAACCCTATCGCTCTTACTAGGTCCGGCACTGATTCTGTACCTACGTGAAGTCCTGACTCTGCTCCTAAATTGGGCCCTGATGCTCTAAGTAACTGAAGTCTTGGCACTAATCCTAGGTTATGTCATGACACTATCCCTAGACCTTAACCTAACCTTGCCTTTAACTGCTGTCAAGCCTCTTATGATAACTAAATCCCTTATGTTATCCCTAACTAACACCCTGAAAGTTGTCCCTAGGACGTCATGCTGCCCCTAACAGAGTCCTGGAGGCTCGTCCTAACTCAGGCCCTGACACAACACCTAATTCAGTCCCTGACACCGTACCTAACAAAGACTATGATGCTCATCCTAAGGCAGGCTCTCACACTGTCTCTAAGGCCCTGCAGGCATCAGGACCTAAAGGCCTGACATTATCCTGAACTAATATCCTGACCCATGTGTTACCAAGGTCCTGAAACTGTCCCAAAGTAAGCCCTGACCCTGTCCCTAAGGGGGTTCTCTGGATGTTCCTTAGAGAGGCCCTGAGAATGTCTTTTATAAAGACCCTAAGGCTGATCCTTAGGGGAGTAAGAGGCCCTTACATTACTCCTATGTCATGCCTTGACACTGTCCCTCATTCAGGCCCTAAGGTTCGGCCTCACTTATGCCGTGTTTCTGTACCTTAGTTATGCTCAGACACTATCACTACATCCAGCCCTGACACTGGTTCTGATTAAGGCCCTGACACTGGTCCTAACTAAGGCCCTGATGCTCTCAATAACTAAGGTTTTCACGCTATCCATAGCTCATTTCCTGACACTATACGTGGCCTGGAACCTGACTCTGTCCCGAGCTAATTTCCTGCCTCTTGTCCTCACTGAAGTCCTAATGCTCTCCTTAACTAAGGCCCAGACTAGTCCTAACTAAGGCCCTGACACTGTGTCTAAGGCCCAGAATCTGTCCCTAATGTAAGCCCTGCTGCTGGCAATAACTAAAATCCGGACACCATTCTGAGTTAATAATCTGAACCTTTTCCAACCAAGTTCCTGACACTGCTGCTAAGAAAGCCCTGTCTCTGTCCCTAAGTGAAGGCCTGAGGCTGTGCCTAACTCAGGGCCTGATCATGTCTTTAACTAAGACCCTATTGCTGACCCAATAAAGGCCCTAATGCAGTTCATACATCATGCCCTGACATTCTCCAGCTAATGGCCTGACGCTAGGCCTCACTCAGGACCTGTTGTTCTCCCTAAGACAGGCACTGTCGCTGTCTCTACCTGCAGCCATGATAATGGTTCTAAATAAGGCCCTGATACTGTCAGTGACCAAGGTCTTGACACTATCCCTAGGTCATTTCCTGACAAGTTCTATAAGCTTTACCCTAAACCTATCCTTAGCAAATATCCTGTCTCTTATGCTAATTGAAGCCCTTACTGTGCCTCAGACACTGAATTCAGCCCCAATGCCAGACACTGTCAGTAACTAAGGCCTAAATGCTTGTCCGAAATTGGCCCAGAGCTGTCCCTCACTAAAGCTCTCACACTAGTCCTAAGTCAGGATCATACACGGTACCTATCAGAGACCCAGATGCTAGTGCTAACGCAAGCCCTGACACTGTCTTTAACTCAGGCCCTGCTGCCGTCAATATCTATTGTCCTGACACTATGCTGAGCTCATTTCCTGACCCATCTCTTTCCAAGATCCTGAAACGGTCCCTAAGTATGCCCTGACACTGTCCGTAAGTGAGACCCTGATGCTGTCCCTCACAGAGGTCCTGCCAATGGCTTTAGCAAAGACCCTGAGGCTGATCTTACTGAGGCCTTTATGCTGCTCCTATGTCAGGCCCTCATACTATCCCTAGCTCAGGCTCTGACACTATGCCTCGCTCAAACCCTGTCACTCTTCCTAGGTCCAGCGCTGATGCTGTCCCTATGTGAAGTCCGGACACTGGTCCTAAATTAGGCCCCAGTGCTCTAAGTAACTGAAGTCTTGGCACTATTTCTAGGTTATGTCCTGACTTATCCCTAGACCTTAACCTAACCTTGCATTTAACTAAGTTCGAGCCTCTTATGCTAACCTAATCCCTTATGCTATCCCTAACTAAGACCCTGAAATTAGTCCCAAGGCCATGACGTAACCCCTAACTGAGGCTTGGAAGCTGGTGTTAACTCAGGCAGTAACACAACACATAATTCAGTCCCTGACACTGTACCTAACAAAGGCTCTGATGTTCATCCTAAGTCAGGCTCTGACACTGTCTCTAAGGCCATGCGGCCATCAGTACCTAAAGTCCTGAGATTATCCTGAACTAATATCCTGACCCATGTCTTCCCAAGGTCATGAAACTGTCCCAAAGTAGCCCTGACGCTGTCCCTAAGAGAGGCCCTGAGAATGTCTTATATAAAGACCCAAAGGCTAATCCTATAGAGGCCCTTATATTACTTCTATGTCATGCCTTGACACTGTCCCATATTCAGGCTGTAGGTTAGGCCTCACTTATGCCCTGTTTTTGTACCTTAGTTAGGCTCTGACACTGTCACTACTTCCCGCCCTGTCACTGGTCCTGATTAAGGCCCTGACACTGGTCCTAACTAAGGCCCTGATGCTCTCAATCAATAAGGTCATTACACTATCCCTAGCTCATTTCCTGACACTATATGTGGCCTGGATCCTGACTCTGTCCCGAGCTAATTTCCTGCCTCTTTTCCTCACTGAAGTCCTAATGCTCTCCCTAACTAAGGCCCAGACTAGTCCTAACTAAGGCCCTGACACTGTGTCTGACTAAGTCCTGGAATCTGTCCCTAATATAGGCCCTGCTGCTGGCAATAACTAAAATCCGGACACTATCATGAGTTAATAATCTGACCCATTTCCAACCAAGGTCCTGACACTGCCACTAAGAAAGCCCTGTCCCTGTCCCGAAGTGAAGGCCTGAGGCTGTGCCTAACTCAGGCTCTGAAGCTATGCCTAACTGAGGCCTTGACGCTGTGACTTCCTCAGGCCCTGATCATGTCTTTAACTAAGACCCTATTGCTGACCCAACAAAGGCCTTGACGCAGTTCCTACATCACGCCCTGACATTCTCCCCAGCTAAGGGCATGATGCTAGGAGTCACTCAGGACCTGTTGCTCTCCCTAAGACAGGCCCTGGCACTGTTCCTACCTGCAGCCATGATACTGGTTCAAAATAAGGCCCTGATACTGTCAGTGACTAAAGTCTTGACACTATCCCTAGGTCATTTCCTGACAAGTTCTATAAGCTTTACCCTAAATCATTCCTTAGCAAATGTCCTGCCTCTTATGCTAATTGAAGCCCTTACTCTGTGCCTAACACAGACACTGAATTCAGTCCCAAGGCCATGACACTCTCATTAAGTAAGGCCTAGATGCTCGTCCTAAATTCGGTCCAGAACTGTTGCAAACTAATGCCCTTACACTATTCCTAACACAGACCCTGACACTGTCTGTAACTAAGGCCCTGCTGCCATCAATATCGAAAGTCCTGATATTATCCTGAGCTAATATCCTGACCCATGTCTTACCAAGTTCCTGAAACTGTCCCAAAGAAAGCCTTGATGCTGTCTCTAAATGAGGCCCTGAGGCTATCCCTATCAGAGTCCCTGAGAATGTATTTAATTAAGACCTTAATGCTGATCTTACTGAGGCTCTTGTACTACTCTAAAGTCATGGCCTGACACTCTACCTAGGTCAGGCCCTAAAGATAGGCCTCACTAGGCGCTGTTGCTGCACGTTAGTGAGGCTCTGACGCTATCCCTACATCAAGACCTGACACTGGTCATGATTAAGTCTGACACCGGTCCTAACTGAATCTCTGATACCCTCAATAACTAATGTCTTCACGCTGTCCCTAGCTCATTACCTGACACTATCCCTGGCCTGGTAGCTGACTCTCTCCCGAGCTAATTTCCTGCCTCTTATCTTCACTGAAACCCTAATTCTCTCCCTAACTAATGCCCTGACTTGTCCTAACTAAGGCCCTGACACTGTCTCTAACTAAGCCCCGGATTCTATCACTAATACAGACCCTTTTTCCGGCAATAACTAAAATCCGGACACTATCCTGAACTAATATCCTGACCCATCTCTTACCAAGATCCTGACACATTTCTTATGAAATCCTTTTTGCGGTCCCTAAGTTAAGGCCTAAGGCTGTGCCTAACTCAGGCGCTGAAGCTATGCCTAACTTAGGCATTGACATTCTGCCTAACTCAGTTCCTGATCATGTCTTTAAGTAAGACCCTATTGCTGATCCAACAAAGGCCCTGATGCTGCTGCTACATTATTCGTTGACAGTGTCCGCAGCTAAGGGGGTGATGCTAGGCCTCACTCAGGCACTGTTGCTCTACCTAAGTCAGGCACTGACATTGTCCCTACCTGCATCATTGATACTGGTTCTAAATAAGGCCCTAATACTGTCAGTAACTAAGGTCTTGACATGATCCCTAAGTCATTTCCTGACACGATCCCTAACCTTTACCCTAAGCCTGTCCCTAGCAAATGTCCTGCCTCTTAAGCTAACTGAAGCCCTTATGCTATGAATACCTCAGGCCCTGAATTTAGTCCCAAAGCCATGACACTTTCCCTAAATGAGTCCTAGAAGCTCGTCCTAAATCCGGCCCAGAACGGTCCCTAACTAATGCCCTAATACTATTCCTAACTCAGGCCCTGACACTGTACGTAACAGAGGTCCAGATGCTACTCTTAACTAAGGCCTTGACACTGTCCCTAACTAAGGCCCTGCTGCCATCAATATCTAATGTCCTGAATCTATCTAACTCTGTCCTTACCTAAGGCACTGCTACTGTCAATATCTAATGTCCTGACACTATCCTTAACTTATTTCCTGACCCATCTCATACCAAGGTCCTGAAACTGTCACTAAGTAAGCCCTCATGCTGTCCCTAAGTGAGGCACTGAGGCAGTCCCTAACACTGGCCCTGATAACTGCTTTAGCATAGCCCCTGAGGCTGATCCTACTGAGGCCCTGATGATGCTCCTAAGTCATGCTCTGCTACTATCCCTAGCTAAGGCCCTGATGGTAGTCCTCACTCAGTCCCTGTTGCCCTCACTACGTCTGGCTCTGATGTTGCCCCTACCTGAAACCTAGACACTGGTCCTAAATAAGTCCATGATGCTCTGAGTAACTAAGATCTTGGTATTATCTCTAATTCATATATTGACACTATCCCTAGACCTTAAATTAACCTTGTCTGTAACTAAAGTCGAGACTATTATGCTAACTATATCCATGATGCTGACCCTAAATAAGGCCCTGTAATTAGTCCCAAGGCCGTGACACTGCCCCTATCTGAGGGCTGGAGGCTCGCCCTAACTCAGGCCCTGACAGAACACCTAACTCAGTTCCTGACACGTTACCTAACAAAGGTTCTGATGCACGTCCTAAGTCAGGCCCTGACAGTGTCTCTAAGGTCCTGCGGCCATCAATACCTAAAGTCCTGACATTATCCTGAGCTAATATCCTGACCAATGTCTTACCAAGGTCCTGAAACTGTCCCAAAGTAAGCCCTGATGCTGTCCCTAAGTGAGGCCCTGTGGATGTCCCTAACAGAGGCCCTGAGAATATCCTTTATGATGACCCTATGAATGATCCTACAGAGGCCCTTATACTATGAAGTAAGCCCTGAGGCTGTCCCTAAGTGAGGCCCTGTGATGTCCATAACAGAGACCCTGAGAATATCCTTTATGATGACCCTACGAATGATCCTATAGAGGCCCTTATACTACTGCTATCTCATGCCCTGTTACTGTCCCTCATTCAGTGCCTAAATATAGGCCTCATTTAGGCCCTGTTGCCATACCTTAGTGAGGCTCTGACACTATCCCTACATCAAGCCCTGACACTGGTCCTGATTAAGCCCCTGACACTGGTCCTAACTAAGTTCCTGATGCTCTCAGTAAATAAGGTCTTATGCTAGCCCTAGCTCATTTCCTGACACTATCCCTGTCCTGGAACCTGACTCTGTACCGACCTAATTTCCTGCCTTTTGTCCTCATTGAAGCCCTAATGCTCTACCTAACTAGACCCAGACTAGTCCTATCTAAGGCCCTGACAGTGTGTCTAACTAAGGACCGGAATCTGTCCCTAATATAGGCTCTGTTGCTGGCAATAACAAAAATCCGGACACTATCCTGACTTAATGATATGACCCATTTCTAACCAAGGTCCTGAGATTGACCCTAAGAAATCACTGTTGCGGTCCCTAAGTGAAGGCCTGAGGCTGTGCCTAACTCAGGCCCTGAAGATATGCCTACCTGAGGCCTTCAAGCTGTGACCAGCTGAGGCCCTGATCAGGTCTTTAACTAAGACCCTATTGCTGACCCAACAAAGGCCCTGATGCAGCTCCTACATCATACCCTGACAGTGTCCTCAGCTAAGGGCCTAAGGCTAGGCCTCACTCAGGCCCTGTTTCTCTCCCTAAGTCAGGCACTAGCTCTGTCCCTACCTGCATCCATGATACTGGTTCTAAATAAGGCCCTGATACACTCAGTGACTAAGGTCTTGACACTAACCCTAGGCAATTTCCTGACAAGATCCATAAACTTTACCCTAAACCTAGCCCTAGCAAATGTCCTGCCTCTTATGCTAAATGAAGCCCTTACTCTGAGCCTAACACAGACACTGAATTCAGGCTCACGGTCATGACACTGTCACTAACTAAGGCCTAGATGCTCATCCTAAATCCGGCCCAGAACTGTCCCTAACTAATGCCCTAACACTATTCCTAACACATGCCCTGAAACAGTACCTAACAGAGGCTCTGATGCTAGTCCTAATGCAGGCCCTGACACTGTCTGTAACTAAGGCCCTGCTAGCATCTATAACAAAAGTCCTTGTATTATCCTGAGCTATTATCCTGACCCTTGTCTTACCAAGTTCCTGAAACTGTCCCAAAGTAAGGCTTGAGTCTGTCCCTAAGTGAGGCACTGATGTTGTCCCTCTCAGAATCCCTGAGAATGTATTTAACTAAGATCGTAATGCTGATCCTGCAGAGGCCCTTGTACTACTCTCAAGTCATGCCCTGACACTCTACCTAGGTCAGGCCCTAGGCCTCACTAGGCCCTGTTGCCGCACCTTAGTGAGGCTCTGACACTGTCCCTATATCAAGAACTGACACTTGTCCTAACTGAACCCCTGATGTCCGCAATAACTAATGTCTTCACCCTATCCTTAGTTCATTAACTGACACTATACGTGGCCTGGTAGCTGACTCTGTCCAAAGCTAATTTCCTGCCTCTTATTCTCACTGACACCCTAATGCTCTCCCTAACTGAGGCCCTGACTTGTCCTAACTAAGGCCCTGACACTGTCTCTTACTAAGGCTTGGATTCTTTCACTAATACCGGCCCTGTTTCTGGCAATAACTAAAATCTGCACACTATCCTGAAGTAGTATCCTAACCCATCTCTTACCAAGGTCCTGACACTGACACTAAGAAATCCCTGTCACGGTCCATAAGTGAAGGCCTGAGGCTGTGCCTAACTCAGGCCCTGAAGCTATGCCTACCTGATGCCTTGAAGCTGTGTCTACCTCAGGCCCTGATCATGTCTTTAAGTAAGACCCTATTCCTCATTCAACAAAGGCCTTGATGCAGCTCCTATATAATGCCCTGACAGTGTCCCCAGCTAAGGGCCTGATGCTAGGCCTCACTCAGGCCCTGTTGCGCTCCCTAAGACAGACACTGGCTCTATCTCTACCTGCATCCATAATACTGGTTCTAAGTAAGGCCCTGATATTCTCAGTGACTAAGGTCTTGACAGTTTCCCTAGGTCATTTCGGCACACGATCTCAAAACTTTACACTAACCCTGTCCCTAGCAAATTTCCTGCCTCATATGCTAACTGAAGACCTTATGCTGTGAATACCTCAGGCCCTGAATTTAGTCCCAAAGCCATGACACTGTCCCTACCTAAGGCCCAGATGCTCATCCTAAATCTGGCCCAGACACTGTCCATAACTATGGCCCTAATACTATTTTTAACTCAGGCCCTGACACTGTACATAAGAGAGACACAGATGCTAGTCCTATCTGAGGCCTTGACAGTGTCCTTAAGTAAAGCCCTGCTGCCATCAATATCTAAAGTCCTGACAGTGTCCTGAGTTTATTATATCCTGGCTCTTGTTTTATTTAGGTCCTGAAACTGTCCCAAAAGAAGCCTTAACACTGTCCCTAAGTGAGCCAGTGAGGCTGTCTCTAACAGATTCCCTGATAATGTCTTTAACAAACCCCTTAGGCAGTTCCTACTGAGGCCCTTATGCTGCTCCTTAATCATGCCCTTACACTGTCCCCAGCTAAGGCCCTAACTCCAGACATCACTCAGGCCCTGTCGCTCTCCCTAAGTCACGCTCTGACGCTGTCCTTTCCTGAAGCCCTGACACTGGTTCTAAATTAGGCTCTGGTGCTCTAAGTAGCTATGGTCTTCACACTATCCCTGTGTCATTTCCTGACGCTATTCCTAGACCTTAACCTAACCTTGTCTTTAGCTAATGTTGAGTCTCTTATGCTAACTAAATCCCTAATGCTGTCCCGAAGTAAGGACCTGCATTTAGTCCCGAGGCCATGAACACATCTCTAACTGAGGCCTAGAGGCTGTCCTTAACACAGTACCCCAACTTATCTTTAACTGAGGCCCTGACACTCTCCCTAATTAAGGACTGAGGCTGTCTCTGACTAAGGCCCTGAGTCTTTCTTTAACTACTGGCCTCACTCTTACTCTAACAAAGTTCCTGACACATTCCCTATCTAAGACCCTGACACGGTCACTAATAACTTGAGCTGTCCCTCATTAATGTCCTGATGCGGCCCGTAAATGATGTACTGAAGATCGCACTAAGGTCCAGTCGATGTCACTAATGACCCAAAATTTCTCTTACTAAGGCCCTCAAATTACCTCTAACTGAGGCCCTGAAGATGTCCATAACTTAGGCCCTGACACTATCTCTAACGAAGGCCCTCAAGTTATCTTTAACTGAGGCCATGACAGTGTCCCTAATGAAGAGCCTGACAGTGTCTCTAACTAAGGCCCTGAGTCTCTCTTTACCTAACGGCCTCAATCTTTGCTCAACTACTCCCTGATGCTGCCCCTACCCAAGGTCCTGATGGTGTGCCTAATTGTCTGAGCTGCCTTTTGCTAATACCCTGACCCTGTCCATAACTAACGCCCTGATGATGTCCCTAACGAACAGCCTGAAGTGTCTCTTACTAAGGCCCTCAAGTTTTTCGCTGAGACCTTGACACTCTCCCTAATTAAGGACCTGACACTGTCTGTAAGTAATGGCCTGATGCAGCTCCTACCTGAGATGCTGATGCTCTCACTGAAATCTTGAAGTCTCTACCTAAGAAGCTGACATTGTCTGTAACTAATTTCCTGACTTTTTCCTTAACTAACATCCTAACTTTGTCCGTAAATAACACCCTGACACTGGTCCTAACTACGGCCCTGACGCTGACACTATCTAAGGCCCTGACAATGTCCCTAATAGACTTAGAAATCCCTCACTGGGGTCCTGATCCTGTTCATTACTAAGGCCCTGAATATGTGCCTAAGGACGTCTCTGACCCTGTCCTAAGGCCCTGACCCTCTTCCTAACTAAGGGCCTTGATGCTGTCTCTACAGAAGGCCCTGAGTCTGCCCCGAAATAATGGCCTGACAATGGTACCAAGTATGGGCCTGATCCTGTCCATAACTAAGGCCCTGAAGATGTCCCTCATTAAGACTCTGACACTACCCTTAATTAGCCGCTGACACTGTCCCTAGCTAATGGCCTAAACTATAACTTACAAAGTCCCTAACACTATCCCCAAGACACTGACACCCTCCCTAACTTAGGCTTTGATGCTGTCCTTTAGTGCCTAAGAAGTCACAAAATAACACCATAATTCTGTTACTAAGGCCCTGAATATATCCCTAAGGAAGTCTCTGAAGTGTCCCTAAGTAACGGCCTACACTGTCTCTTATGAAGGCCCTCAAGTGATCTCTGAGGGCCTGACAACACTGTCCCTAACTAAGTCCCTGTTGCTGGCTGTAACTAACATCTTGATGCTGAACCTAACTAAGGTCCTGATGCTCTTCCTAAGGCCTTGATGCCAATTCTACCTGAGGTTCTAAAACTGTCTGTAACTAATGACCTGACACTTTCCCTAACTAACACCCTAATTTTGTCCCTCCCTCATTAATGCCCTGACACTGGTCGACAATACAGCCCTGATGCTGACCCAATCTAAGGCCTTGATGATGTCCCTAATAGCCTTAGATGTCCCTCACTGTTGGCCTGACCCTGTCCCTCACCAAGGCCATGACCCTCTTCCTAACTAAGGCTGTGACGATGTCTCTACCTGAGGCACTGTCACTGTCTATAATAACGGCCGACTCTTTCCCTAACACCCTGATGCTGTCCCTAATAGCCTCATGTATCTCTCAATAATGCCCTGATCCTGTCCATAACTAAGGCCCTGAATATGTCACTAAGTATGTCTCTGACGCTGTCCTTAACTAAGGCCCTGATGATCTCTCTACGTAAGGCACTGACACTATCCATAATAATGGCCTGACTCTTTCCCTAACTAATACCCTGATGCTATCGCTAATTGAGGCCCTGAAGATGTCCCTAATACCCTTAGGTGTTACTCTGTATTACCCTATCCTGCCCATAATTAAGACCCTGAATATGTCCCTAGGTAAGTCTCTGACGCTGTCCCTAACTAAGGTCCTGATGCTGTCTCTACCACAGAACCTGAAATTCTAATGTCCTGACTATCCCTAATTAACATCCTGGGGCTGCCCCTAAGTGAGACCCCGACACTCTTCTTAACTAAGGACTTGCCACTGTCCCTACCTAAAACCCTGACACTGTCTGGAACTAATGACCCGACTCTTTCCCCAACTAACACCCTAGTTTTGGCCCTAACTAACGCCCTGACACTGGTTCTAATTATGGTCATGATGCTGGCTCTAAGGCCCGAAGATATCCCTAAGTAACAGCTTGAACTGTGTCTAACTAAGCACTCTCATGTTATCTCTAAGTGAAGCACTGACACTGTACCTAGCTTAAGCCCTGATGCTGTCCCTTATAGTCTAAGCTGTCACTAAATATTGCTCTGATCCTGCCCATAAGTAAGGCCCTGAATATGTCCCTAAGTGCATCTCTGACGATGTCATTAACAGCCTGAACTCTCTTCAAGTTATCTCTGAGGCTCTGACACTGACCTTTCCTAAGGCCTTACCCAGGGGTTGTCCCAGGCTTCTGGGCAGTTTTCTCTTGTCTGCATCTCTAGCCAGCTGCCTGCCATTGGCCACTCTAAGATTCTGTGATACACTGGTCCCACGTGGGATGTGCCTGTGTAGGCTCACCTGCGGGAGGAGAGTCATGGACACTCTGCGCTCTAGGGGACTGTGGTTCATGGTAGGAGCCTCTCAGCCAGTGTCTGGACACTGTGTTCTGTGTCCTTGTTGGTTGTAAATCCCTTGGAGTTACCTCTAACATTTTAAATGGATATCCCCCCTTCTGCATATTTATAATATAAATTATTTACCACATTAAAATCCAGGAATGACATTCTTAGAATGAGCAGGAGAACACTGGATGCCCCCCCCACAATGATCTATTACTTGGAGGATTTAAAATTTTAATGAGAAAACACTCACTCTCCTCACTCTCTTGGGCATCAGCACAAGGTGGGAATCAGCTGCATCCTTTATTTATCCCTCTGATTTTCCAGAACCTTTCCTTCCAGGAGAAATCTCTGGGCTCTGCAGGAGATGTGAGTGGTGGCCGTCAGGTAAATCTGAGACTGAAAAGCAAGAGGAAGAGAGACAGAGGAGGAGATGAGAATCGGTGATGGGGAGAAGCAGGGACATCCACATTCAATCGCAGGCTGAGAGTCTGGGTTAGTCTCCAGCGAAGCTAAGGACCACCAGGGTCTGACACCACTGGCCTTGTCACCTGGTGTGGGGACTGGGGACAGCCAAACCACCATGGCCACTCTCAGAGAAATCAGGGAGGTGGGAGGGCATCATTGAGAGCCAGATTGAAAATGGTCATGCTGTGAAAGAATAAGATGCCCTTTCAAAAAAGTGAAGACTGTTCTCTCGGTTCTCAAAGACTGGCAGATACTGTGTCCTTCTGGAGGGATGCTGAAGACTTCAGCCTTTGAGGGCAGTAATGGGAGGGCATCTGGGCTCAAAACCATCCAGCACTCACTCCCTGAGGGTGCTGAGGATGACCCGTGTACAACCCTCGGGTTCTGTGGGGTCTGAAATCCCCTGATCACCGAGGACGGGAGGGGCCTCACAGACACTCCACTGGACCACCGGGGGCTTGGCTGGTGGGCTACAGTCTTTTATCAGATACATGGTTTAGAAACATCTTGGGCCATTTTGGATGGTGGATTATCTTATTCCTTGCTCCTTTTATACACAATTGTTTTTCATTTTGAGGAAGTCCAATTCATCTATTTTATCTTTTGTTGCTTGTGCTTTCGGTAGATCTAAGAAATCATGATCAAATCCAAGGTCATGAAGATGTACTCTCATGATTTCTTCTACAAGTTTTATAATTTTGGTTCTTGCATCTAGGTCTTTGGTCCATTTTCGGTTGATTTTGTATATGGGGTGGGGGGAGGTAAGGGTCCAACTTTACTCCTCTGCAGGTGGGTATCCAGTTGTTCCAGAACCTGTGCTCACTGTTTGGGAGAAAATACCTGAAAATGATGGCGACCAACAAGGGATTAATTCTAAAATATACATACAGCTCATACAACTCAAAAAAAAATAAAAAATAAAAAAATAGGCAGAAATTTAGAAGGTCTAAATAGACATTTCTGCAAAGACATACAGATGGCCAAGAGACACCTGAAAAGATGCTCCACATCTCTAATTATTAGAGAATGCAAATCAAACCTACAGTGAGTTATCACCATGTAGTGGTCAGAATGGCCATCATTAAAATGTCTAGAAATAAATGCTGGAAGGGGTGTGGAGAAAAGGGACCCCTCCTACACTACTGGTGCGAATGTAAATTGACCCAGCCACTATGGAGAACAGTATGGAGGTTCCTCAAAAACTAAAAGTAGAATTACCATATGAACCAGCAATCCCACTCCTGGGCACACATCCAGACAAAACTATAATTCAAAAAGATACATGCACCCCAGCATTCACAGCAGCACTATTCACAATAGCAAGACATGGAAGCAACCTGAATGTCCCTCAACAGATGAATGGATATAGAAGATGTGGTACATAGATACAATGGAATATTACTCAGCCATAAAACAGAATGAAATAATGCAATTTGCAGCTACATGGATGGACCTAGAGATTATCATACAAAGTGAAGTAAGTCAGACAGAGAACAACAAATACCATATGATATCACTTATATCTAGATTATAAAATGAGACCCAAATGAACTTATCTACAGAACAGAAACACACTCACAAATATAGAAAACAGACTCGTGGTTGTCAAGGGGAAGACAGGGGACAGGGATGGATTGGGAGTTTAAGATTACTAGATGCAAATTATTATATATAGGATGCACAGACTAGGTCTTCCTGTACAGCACAGGGATCTGTATTCAATACCCTGTAACTAACCATAATGGAAAAGAATATGAAATATATGTGTATATGTATGTATGTATATATGAATCACTTTGCTGTACAGTAGAAATTAACACAACATTGCAGGTCAACTATGCTTCAGTATCAATTGATTTGAAGGCACTTTTATAAATCAGGTCTTATTTCTCTTGTGCTTTCATCCTGGGGAAAATGTATAACAGAAACTAACCTGGATTACTCCGGGATGAACTCGTATCACACAGAACTTTAATTGTTGAACAAACCATGAATACCAGTTACACCATGGGATATCCTGATCCAATATGAAGTTTGTAAACCTTGTATCAAGCCTGTAGAATCCACTAAATTCGCAAATTCAAACTGAAATGAAGACACCTCTCCCATGACTTCTCCACAACTAGTTACACAACATCAACTGGAAACCATATACAATCAAATGAATGTAGACAGAACCAACTATAGCCTTCCTTCTTTTTTCCTTTTAGATGAAGACGGTATTTAAGGTGATGTCTTGGGCCGTTTCAGAGTGTTACTCAATTTCCTGGGTATCTGCCATGCAAACAGGAGGTACACATGTTAGTTAACTTGTTTGTGCTACTATATGAAGGTAGTTAATACCACATAACTGTATACGTAAAGTGAATTAAATGCTAAAGTCGTGTTTTGCATTTTTAATGACAATGAAAAAAAAGTGCAGCACTACTATTTGTTACAAAAATGAGCATTGAAAACATTCTTAGTGAAAAAAGCAATACAGAAAAGGCATCCTAGATCCCATACTCATCTTGTCTGCTTCAACTCCATCAAGGGTGTCCAAATGAGGGAGGAACTCAGTAATGGTTCCAGGAAAAGAAAACTGGATCAGGATGGAAAAAGACATTTTCATACAGTTGGGACAATAGATGGAGTTGAAGTGGGGCTGAGTATTAAATTATAATGTGGACATCAGGATTTCTTCATTTAGGGGTTATGTGTTGGTTCCTTGGGCAAAACACGCTGTGCATTTTGTGTGAAGTGGCAAATGTGAGTACTTTTTGCCATTATTGCAACTTTTTGGTACAGTTTAAATTACTGGAAACTAAATTATTTTTCTAGACAACCATGTCAATATCATGCCTGAAAATCAGATAAGAGAGACCTCAAATTTTGTGATAGAGGCCAAGACTAACCCAGACCACGTTCAACCAGAGTTGTGATACTTATTTCCCTTGTAGGAGTCTGCATGGTATGAAGAGGCACCGTGGGAAGAGTATATTAGTAGCTACCATCTCTTGGGTCCTGTGGATTACCTGGGGTGCAGTAGAAACTGTGAGATTTTAGTATTGCAATTTTTCACATTACTCAAAATAAATGTGTTAAAAAATAAATTCAGTACAGTTGCAAAATATGGAATCAATATACACAAATCGGTTTTGTTTCTATACACTAATCATGAACCACCAGCAAGAAAAATTAAGAAAACAATCCCATTTACAATTCCATCAAAAAGAATGAAGTATTTAGCAATATATTTAACCGAGGACATGAAAGACCTATACTCAGAAAACTATAAAGCATTGATAAAGGAACTGAAGACACAATAGAAAATAATATTCCATGCTCATGCATCACAAAAATTACTATTATTAAATGTTTGGGAGAGGGGGAATGTGGTGGAAGAGTAAGACACGGAGATCGCCTTCTTCCCCAGAGATACACCAGAAATACAACTACACGTGGAACAACTCCTACAGGACACCTACTGAATGCTGACAGAAGACCTCAGACCTCCCGAAAGGCAAGAAACTCCCCACATGCCTGGGTAGGACAAAAATAAATAAATAAATAAACAGAGACAAAAGAATAGGGATGGACCCTGCAACAGTGGGAGGGAGCTGTGAAGGGGGAAACGTTTCCACACACTAGCAAGCCCTTTCTTGGGCGGAGACTGTGGGTAGCAAAGGGGGAAAGGTTTGGGGCCACGGAGGAGAACACAGCCATAGGGGTGCGGAGGACATAGTGGAGAGATTCACGCACAGAGCATCGGTGCTGACTGGGACTCACCAGCCCAAGAGGCTTGTCTGCTCGCCCACCGAGGCGAGCTTGTATGGGAGCGGAGTCTCGGGCTTTGGTCGGAGTGCAGGGAGAGGACTGGGGTTGGCGCTCTGAACACAACCTGCAGAGGGTTAGTGCACCACAGCTGGCCGGAAAACATCTAGACCTGCCGAAGAAGAAAGAGACGTTTTCTTCATTCTTTGTTTCCTGGTGTGTGAGGAGAGAGGATTCAGAGCACTGCTTAAAGGAGCTCCAGAGATGGGTGTGAGCTGTGGCTAACAGTGCGGACCCCAGAGACGGGCATGAGACACTAAGGCTGCTGCTGCCACCACCAAGAAACCTGTGTGTGAGCACAGGTCACTATCCACACCACCCTTCCGGGGAGCCTGTGCAGCCCACCACTGCCAGGGTCCCGGGATCCAGGGACACCTTCCCTGGGAGAATGCATGGTGCTCCTCAGGTTGGTGCAATGTTATGGTGGCCTCTGCCACCGCAGGCCCGCCCCACACTCCATGTCGCTCTCTCCACCACGGCCTGAGTGAACCTAGCTCCCCAATCAGTGGCTCCTTTAACACCGTCCTGTATGAGCAAAGAACAGATGCCCTCCAGCGACCTACATGAAGAGGCATGCCAAATCCAAAGCTGAGACCCGGGAGCTGTGTGAACAAAGAAGAGAAAGGGAAGTCTCTCCAGGCGGTCTCAGAAGCAGAGGATTAAAGCTCGACGATCAACTTGATATACCATGCATACATCTTGATGTACCCTGCATACAACTTGATGTACCATACCCTGTGGAATACCTGAATAGACAACAAATCATCCCAAATTGAGGAGGTGGATTAAAGCTCATGATCAACTTGATATACCATGCATACATCTTGATGTACCCTGCATACATCCTGATGTACCCTGCATCGAACTTGATGTACCATACCCTGTGGAATACCTGAATAGACAATGAATCATCCCAAATTGAGGAGGTGTTCTTGGAGAGTAAGATTTATGATATTTTCCCCTTTTCCTCTTTTTGTGTGTATGTGTATGCTTCTGTGTGAGATTTTTTCTGTATAGCTTTGCTTTCACCATTTGGCCTAGGGTTTTATTTGTCCTTTTCGTTTGTTTGCTTTTTCTACTTTAAAAATTGTTCTTTTCTTAATAATTATTTTTTTATTTTAATAACTCTATTTTACCTTACTTTATTTTATTTTCTATTGTCCTCTTTCTTTCTTTCTTTCTACATTTTCTCCCTTTTATTCTGAGCCGTGTGGATGAAAGGCTCTTGGTGTTGCAGCCAGGAGTCAGTTATGTGCCTCTGAGGTGGGAGAGCCAATTTCAGGACACTGGTCCACAAGAGATATCCAAGCTCCACGTATTATCAAATGGCTAAAATCTCCCAGAGATCTCCATCTCAACACCAACACCCAGCTTCACTCAACGACAAGCAAGCTACAGTGCTGGACACCCTATGCCAAACAACTAGCAAGACATGAACACAACCCCACCCATTAACAAAGCGACTGCCTAGTATCATAATAAGTCCACAAACACCCCAAAACACACCACCAGACTTGGACATGCCCACCAAAAAGACAAGTTCCAGCCTCATCCACCAGAACACAGGCACTCGTCCCCTCCACCAGGAAACCTACATAACACACTGAACAAACGTTGGCCACTGGGAACAGACACCAAAAACAATGGGAACTACAAACCTGCAGGCTACAAAATGGAGACCCCAAACAAAGTAAGATAAGCAAAATGAGAAGACAGAGAAACACAGAGCAGATGAAGGAGCAAGATAAAAACCTACCAGACCTAACAAATGAAGAGAAAATAGGCAGTCTACCTGAAAAAGAATTCAAAATAATCATAGTAAAGATGATCCAAAATCTTGGAAATAGAACAGAGAAAAGACAAGAAACATTTAACAAGGACCCAGAAGAAATAAAGAGGAAAAATCAACGATGAACAACACAAAAAATGAAATTAAAAATACTCTAGACAGCATCACTAGCAGAATAACTGAGGCAGAAGAACGGATAAGTGACCTGGAAGATTAAATAGAGCAAATAACTACTGCAGAGCAGAATAAAGAAAAAAAGAATGGTAAGAAATGAGGACAGGCTCAGAGACCTCTGGGACAACATTAAACGCACATCTGGGACAACATTAAAATACTGGGACAACATTAAACACATTCAAATTATAGGGGTTCTAGAAGAAGAAGAGAAAAAAGAAAGGGACTGAGAAAATATTTGAAGAGATTACAGTAGAAAATTTCATAATATGGGAAAGGATATACTTAATCAAGTCCACAAAACACACACAGTACCATACAGGAGAAATCCAAGGAGAAACACACCAAGATATATATTAATGAAATTGTCAAAAATTAAATACAAGAAAGCATATCAAAAGCAGCAAGGGAAAAACAACAAATAACACACAAGAGAATCCCCATAAGGTTAAGAGCTAATCTTTCAGGAGGAACTCTGCAAGCCAGAAGGGACTGGGAGGACGTAATTAAAGTGATGAAGGAGAAAAAATTACAACCAAGATTACTCTACACAGAAAGGATTTCATTCAGATTTCATGGAGAAATTAAAAGCCACAGCTGGGTAAGACATAAGGCTGGACACTTGGGGCTGATAGGATTGGTGAGGTTCGTAGAGCAAATGCAGACACTTTGAAGTCATACTGCATGGTACCCATTCCATGGGTCCCAACTCTCCGGGTTTAAGGGATTCTTCCTTCATCTAAAACATGCATGGGGAAGCCAGAGTATGGTCGACCGTGCGATCAGGAAACGTTTCTAAAATGCGTCTCAGTTTACGTACCCTGGTACTCAGGTTGGCCATTCCAGACGCTTTCCTGACACTCTCGACACTTGGAGACTCAGTGCCTTTAACCTCCTGTTTGGCACAGATTGCAATTTCTGCGGAAGATGGACAGGAATGGGGAGAACCAATGAGAGACTAGCTGTAGGTGTTTGGACGGTCACATTGAACTCTAATTTCCCACCAGCAAGAAGAATTAACCAAAGCCTCAGAATGCCGTGCCTGAACCAGACTAGGGTCTGAAGAAATCCTGCAGCTTTGTGGCCAGCTTATAAGAAAGCGAGTTGAAAAAAGGAGCTCAGGGGCACTGTAATAAACAAACCTGCAGAGGTATGAATGACAGTTATCGTCCAAATAAATACTGATGTAAGGCTGCAAAGAGGACTTGAAAGTGAGGCAGAATTGCACGAAACAGAGTTCAGGAGTTACTTTGGAATTCCTTTTAAAGCTTATGAAAAGAGGAAGAACTTTGACAGTGATGCCCTTGTCCAAAAAGTTCGTATGCGTTTTTCCTGAATATATTCAGAAAAAAATGCATACGTCCCTTTTGTCCCAACAAACAAGCTTGCAATGGAAATCCGCACTACAATGAAGTCTCACTTCCCGCGGCACAGAAGGGTCACCTGAAATAAGTGTAAAATCCATAAAGGCAGGTAAGGCCATGGAGGACAGGGAGCATTGTTATGCTGATGGGTGGGATATAAATTGCCAACAGCCACTTTAAAGAAGTGTATGGTGTTTCCTGAAACAGCTGAAAAACAAAGCTACATAGTCTAGGGCAGGGCCACTTATGTTACTATAGCATAGGAAAATTAAAATAAAAAAGACACAGTCACCCCAAAGTTTGGGGCTGCTCTGTTTACAATAATCTCGTCTACAGTAAATATCCCAGAAAGCGAAAAATGGATCACGAAGTAGTGGGACTTACGTGCAATGGAATATCACTCAGCAATGAAATCAACATCATCAGGCCCGTAGCAGCATAATGAGTGGATTTATGTACGATGATTCTAAGTGAAAGAGCACACACAGAAAAAGAAATATGAAAAGATATCACTAATACAGGGAATGTAAACTTGGCTACATATGAACTCAATTACAAAAGAGAAGAGAGTCTCACATTTAGAAAACAAACTTATGTTTGCATAAGGGGAAAGGTGAGTGGGGGTGCTGCATAAAACCAGAGATTTTCATTAGCACAGCAACCGTTCCATAAGCCAAATATGTAACAGACAAGACCTACTCCTTGCTCAGTGAAATGGACTTAACACACCATATTTCACGCAAATCAATATACATGACTTGTAGGGATCGTAAAACCTATGTATTTAAATATCTCCATAAGAAAATAAAGTGTTTGTACAGCAGCATAAAAGCAGCAGTGAAAATCAGCTAAATCCCATTATAAAAATAAATTTCAAAATAAAAACAAAAAGACAGTGAAATAGAGAGACCTTCTTACATAATTCAATCAGGGCTTGTGATGAATCCTGGATTTACCACATCTACACCCACAGGTGTGTGAGCTATAAGGTTGCACACTAGGTTCTGAGAGGATTGATGAGGTTTGGTGAGCAAATGCAGACCCTCTGAAGTAATATTGCATGGTACCCATTCCATGAGTCCCAACGCTCCAGGTTTAAGGGATTCTTCCTTGAACTAAACCAAGCATGGGAAACCTAGAGTATGGTCGACCATGTGAACGGGCAACGTTCCTAAAATGCATCTCAGTTAACGTTCCCTGGTACTCGTTTTGTCCATTACAGACGCTTTACTGACACTCTCCAGGCTTGGAGAGTCAGTGCCTTTAACCTCCTATTTGGCCCAGTTTGCAACTTCTGCAAAAGTGGACAGGAATAAGGAGTAGCACTGAGAGACTAGCTGTTGGTGTCTGGATTGGCAATTTAACTCTAATATCCCACCAGCAAGAGGAACTTACTAAAGCCTCTGCATGCCATGCATGAAACAAACTAGGGTCTGAAGCAGTCCGGTGGTATTGCTGCCAGCTCAAAAGAAAGCAAATGGAGAAATGGAGCTCAGGGGCACTGTAATTTACAAACCTGCAGAGTTATAAATGACAGGTTTCATCCAAAAATATATTGAAGTAAGGCTGTGGAGAGGACTTGTAAGTGAGGCAGTATTGCAGGAATCCGATTTCCAGAGATAGTTTGGAATTGCATTTAAAGCCTTTGAAAAGAGGCAGAACGTCGAACATGATGCACTTGACCAAAAAGGGCGTATGCATTTTTTCCTGAATATATTCAGGAAAAAATGCATACGCCCTTTTTAGCCAACCAAGCAAACTTGCAAAGGACATCCACGCTACAATGAAGTCTCACTTCCCCGCGGTCCAAAGGGCCTCCTGAAAAAAGTATAAAATCCAGAAAGGTTGGACAGGGCATGGAGAACAGGGAGCCTTGTTATGCTGATGGACGGGATGTAAATTACCAACAGCCACTCTCGAGAAGTGTATTGTGTTTCCTGAAACATCTAAAAAAACAAAGCTACATAGCTTAGGGCACTTCTACTTACGGTCATATAGTTTAGGAATATTAAAATCAAAAAGACACAGCACCCCAATATTTGGGGTTTCTATGTTTACTACAACCTCGTCTACAGTAAAAGTTAAATATCCCAGAAAGTGAAAAATGGATCACGAAGTTGTGGCACTTACGTACAATGGAATATCACTCAGAAGCGATACCAATGTCATCAGGCCTGTAACAGCATAATGAGTGGATTTACGTACGATAATTCTAAGTGAAATAAGTCACACAGAAAAAGAAACATCATAAGATATGACTAATACAGAGATGTAAACTAGGCTACATATGAACTGAAATACAAAACAGAAGACAGCCTCACATTTAGAAAACAAACTTATGCTTGTGGAAGGGGAAAGGTGAGTGGGGGTGCTGCAAAAAACCAGAGATTGAAATTAGCATACATACTCTTCCATAAGCAAAATATGTAATAGACAAGACCTACTCTTTGCTCAACGAAATGGACTCATCACCCCATATACAACACATAGGAATATACCTGACTGGTAGGAATTGTAAAACCTATGTATTTATATGTCTCCATGAGAGAATCAAGTGTGTGTACAGCGGCATAAATGCAGCAGTGAAAAACAGATAAATCCCATTTAAAAATAAATTTCAAAAAAACTCACAATGACAGTGAAATAGAGAGACATTCTTATATAATTCATTCAGGGCCTGTGATGAAACCTGGATTTACCGCAACTACACACACAGCTGTGTGAGACATAAGGCTCGACACATGTGTCTGATAGGACTGGTGAGGTTTGGAGAGCAAATGCAGACCCTTTGAAGTCATACTGCATGGTACCCATGCCATAGGTCCCTACTGTCCACGTTTAAGGGATTCTTCCTTCAGCAAAAACATGCATGGGAAACCCAGAGTATGGTCCAATGTGTGATCGGTCAATGTTTTTAAAACGCATCTCAGTTTACGTCCCCTGGTACTCATGTTGGCCATTCCAGACGCTTTACTAATCTCCACACTTGGAGAGTCAGTGCCTTTAACCTCCTGTTTGGCACAGTTTGCAATTTCAGCCAAAGATGGACAGGAATAGGGCAGACCAATGAGAGACTAGCTGTAGGGCTTTGGACGGGCACATTTAACTCTAATTTCCCACCAACAAGAAGAATTAACCAAAGCCTCAGCATGCCGTGCCTGAAGCACACTAGGTTCTGAAGAAAACCTGCGGTATTGCGGCCAGCTCACAAGAAAGCGAGTGGAGAAAAGGAGCTCAGGGGCACTGTAATTTACATAAGAGCAGAGTTATAAATGATAGCTTTCATCAAAAAATATATTGAAGTATGGCTGCGAAGAGATCTTGAAAGCGAGTGAGAATTGCAGGAAACCGACTTCAGCAGGTAGTTTGGAATTTAATTTAAAACCTATGAAAATATGCAGAACATCGACAATGATGCCCTTGGCCCAAAAGGGTGTATGCATTTTTCCTGAATATATTCAAGAAAAAAAGCATAAGCCCTTTATTTCCAACCAAACAAGTTTGAAATGGAAATCCATGATACAATGAATTCTCACTTCCCCCCAGTCAAAATGGTCATCTGAAAAATGTGTAAAATTCAGAGAGGCTGGACAGGCCATGGAGAAGAGATCATTGTTACGCTGATGGGTGGGATTTAAATTGCCATTAGCTACTCTGGAGAAGTGTATGGTGTTTCCTGAAACATATAAAAAACAAAGCTATGTAGCTTAGGGCACTTCCACATTTGGTCCTGTAACTTAGGAAAATTAAAATAAAAAGGACACAGCCACCCCAATGTTTGGGACTGCTCTGTTTACAAGAACCTCATCTTCGATACAAGTTAAATATCCCAGAAAGTGAAAACTGGATCACGAAGTTGTGGTACTTATGTACACTGGAACGCCACTTAGCAAAGAAATCAATGTCATTAGGCCAGTAGCAGCATAATGAATGGATTTAGGTACGATGATTCTAAGTGAAATAAGTCACACAGAAAAAGAAACATCATAAGGTATCATTAATACAGGTAACGTAACCTTGGCTACACATGAACTAAATTACAAAACAGAAGAGAGTCTCACATTTAGAAAACAAACATAGGCTTGCGTAAGGGGAAAGATGAGTGGGGTTGCTGCATTATACCAGAGATTGAAATTAGCACAGATACCACTCCATAAGCCAAATATGTAATAGACAAGACCTATTCCTTGCTCAACGCAATGAACTCAACACCCCATATTCAACGCATAAGAATATACCTGACTGGTAAGAAAGATAAAACCTATGTATTTATATGTCTCTGTAAGAAAATCAACTTTGTGTACAGTGGCATAACTGTGGCAGTGACAATCAGCTAAATTCCATTATAAAAATTAATTTCAAAAACAAACACAATAACAGTGAAATAGAGAGACATTCTTACATAATTCATTCAGGGCTTGTGATCAAACCTGGACGTACCACAACTACACCGACAGTTTTGTGAGACATAAGGCAGGACACTTGGGGCTGATAGGATTGGTAATGTTTGGAGAGAAAATACACACACTCTGAAGTAATACTGCATGGTACCCATTCCATTGGTGACAAGTCTCCAGTTTTAAGGGATTCTTCATTCAGATAAAACATGCATGGAAATCCCTGAGTATGGTGGAACGTTTGATTGGACAAAGATTATAAAACGCATCTCAGTTTACATTCCCTGGTTCCCGGATTGGCCATTCCAGACGCTTTGCTGACACTCTCCAGACTTGGAGACTCAGTGCCTTTGAAATCCTGTTTGGCACAGTTTGCAGTTTCTGCGGAAGATGGACAGGAATGGGGAGAAATGATGAGAGGCTAGCTGGAGGTGTTTAGACGGGCACATTTAACTCTAATTTCCCAGCAGAAAGAAGAATTATCCAGACCCTCAGCATGCCGTGCCTGAACCAGACTAGGGTCTGAAGCAATTCTGCGGAATTGCGGCCAGCTCACAAGAAAGCGAGTGGAGAAAAGGAGCTCAGGGGCACTGTAGTTCAAAAACCTGCAGAGTTTTAAATGATAGATTTCGTCCACAAATATATAGAAGTAAGGATGCGAAGCGGACTTGAATGTGAGGCAGAACTGCAGGAAACCAATTTCAGGAGGTAGTTCGGAATTGCATCTAAAGCGTATGAAAATAGGCAGAACGTGGAACAGGATGCCGTTGGCCAAAAAGGGCGTATGCGTTTTTTCCTGAATATATTCAAGAAAAAACGCATACGCCCTTTTTGGCCAAACAAGCAAGCTTGCAAGGGAAATATGCGCTACAATGAAGTCTCCCCCCCCCCCCCCCATCAAAAGGGACAACTGAAAACAGTGTAAAATCAAGAAAGGCAGGACAGACCACGGAGAACAGGGAGCATTGTTATGCTGCCGGGAGGGATGTAAATTGCCAACAGCCACTCTGGTGAAATGTATGGTGTTTCCTGAAACATCTAAAAAACAAAGGTACATAGCCTAGGGCACTAGGCTTAGGAAAACTGAAATCAAAAAGACAGACCCTCCACAAAGTTTGGGGCTGCTCTGTGTACAAGAACCTCGTCCACGGTACAAGTTAAATAACCCAGAGAGCGAACAATGGATCATGAAGTTGTGGTACATACGTGCAATGGAGAATCACTCGGCAATGAAATCAACGTCATCAGGCCCATAGCTGCATAATGAGTGGATTTAGGTACGATGATTCTAAGTGATATACGTCACACAGAAGAAGAAACATCATAAGATATCACTAATGCAGGGAATGGAAACGTGGCTACACGTGAACTGAATTACAAAACAGAAGAGAGTCTCTCATTTGGAAAACAAACTTACGCTTGCGTAAGGGGAAAGGTGAGTGGGGGTGCTGCATAAAAGCAGAGATTGAAATTAGCACAGATTCTGTTCCATATGCCGAATGTGTAATAGACAAGGCCAACTCCTTGCTACGCGAAATGGACTGAACACCCCATATTCAACGCATAGAGATATACCCGACTGGTAGGAATCCTGAAACCTATGTATTTATATGTCTCCACAAGGGAAGCAGGTGTGTATAGATCGCGACAAAAGCAGCAGTGAAATTCAGCTAAATCCCATTATAAAAATAAATGTCAACAACAAAGCCCAAGGACAGTGAAATTGAGAGACATTCTTACAGAATTCATTCAGGGCTTGTGATGAAACCTGGATTTACCACATCTACACCCCGAGCTGTGTGAAACATAAGGCTGGACACTTGGGGATGATAGGATTGGTGAGGTTTGGAGAGCAAATGCAGACCCTTTGAAGTCATACTGCATGGTACCCATTCCATGGGTCCCAACTCTCCAGGTTTAAGGGATTCTTCCTTCAGCTAAAACATGCATGGGGAAGCCAGAGTATCGTCCACTCATGTGATCAGGCAGCGTTCGTAAAAGGCACCTCAGTTTACGTGCCATGGTACTGACGTTGCCCATTCCAGACGCTTTCCTGACACTCTAATGACACTCTCCACACTTGGAGAGTCAGTGCCTTTAACCTCCTGTTTGGCACAGTTTGCAATTTCTGCGGAAGGTGGACAGGAATGGGCAGAACCGATGAGAGGTTATCTGTAGGTGTTTGGACGGGCACATTTAACTCTAGTTTCCCAGCAGCAAGAAGAATTAACCAGACCCTCAACATGCCATGCCTGAACCAGACTAGGGTCTGAAGCAATTCTGCAGTATTGTGGCCAGCTCACAAGAAAGCGAGTGGAGAAAAGGAGCTCAGGGGCACTGGACTTCACAAAAGTGCAGAGTTATAAATGACAGCTTTCGTCAACAATTATATTGAAGTAAGGCTGCGAAGAGGACTTGAATGTGAGGCAGAATTGCAGGAAACCGATTTCAGGAGGTAGTTTGGAATTGCATCTAAAGCCTGTGAAAATAGGCAGAACGTGGACCAGGATGCCCTTGGCGCAAAAGGGCGTACGCGTTTTTTCCTGAATATATTCAGGAAAAATCGCGTACGCCCTTTTTGGCCAACCAAGCAATCTTGCAAGGGAAATCTGCGCTACAATGAAGTCTCACTTCCCCCCGGTCAAAAGGGACATCTGAAAACAGTGTAAAATCCAGAAAGGCAGGACAGGCCATGGAGAACAGGGAGCATTGTTATGCTGCCAGGTGGGATGTAAATTGCCAACAGCCACTCTGGGGAAATGTATGGTGTTTCCTGAAACATCTAAAACAAAGGTACATAGCCTAGGGCACTAGGCTTAGGAAAACTGAAATGAAAAAGATAAAGCAACCACAAATTTTGGGGCTGCTCTGTGTACAAGAACCTCGTCCACGGTACAAGTTAAATATCCCAGAGAGCGAACAATGGATCATGAAGTTGTGGTACTTACGTGCAATGGAGAATCACACAGCAATGAAATCAATGTCATCAGGCCCGTAGCTGCATAATGAGTGGATTTAGGTACGATGATTCTAAGTGATATAAGTCACACAGAAGAAGAAATATCATAAGGTATCACTAATACAGGGAATGGAAACGTGGCTACACGTGAAATGAATTACAAAACAGAAGAGAGTGTCTCATTTGGAAAACAAACTTATGCTTGCGTAAGGGGAAAGGTGAGAGGGCGTGCTGCATAAAAGCAGAGATTGAAATTAGCACAGATAGTGTTCCATAAGCCGAATATGTAATAAACAAGACCTACTCCTTGCTCCGCGAAATGGACTCAACACCCCATATTCAACGCATCGGTACATACCCGACTGGTAGGAATCTTGAAACCTATGTACATATATGTCTCCGTAAGAGAAGCAAGTGTGTGTAGAGCGCCATAAATGCAGCAGTGAAATTCAGCTAAATCCCATTATAAAAATAAATGTCAACAACAAAACACAAGGACAGTGAAATAGAGAGACTTTCTTACAGAATTCATTCAGTGCTTGTGATGAAACCTGGATTTACCACATCTACACACACAACTGTGTGAGACAAAAGGCTGGACACTTGGGCCTGATAGGATTGGTGAGGTTCAGAGAGCAAATGCACACCCTTTGAAGTCATACTGCCTGGTACCCATTCCATGGGTCCCAACTCTCGAGGTTTAAGGGATTTTTCCTTCAGCTTAATCATGCATGGGGAAGCCAGAGTATGGTCCACCCGTGTGATCGGGCAGCGTTTGTAAAAGGCATCTCTGTTTACGTGTCCTTGTACTGACGTTGGCCGTTCCGGATGCTTTCCTGACACTCTCCACACTTGGAGAGTCAGTGCCTTTAACCTCCTCTTTGGCACAGTTTGCAATTTCTGCGGAAGATGGACAGGAATGGGGAGAACCGATGAGAGGCTAGCTGTAGGTGTTTGGACGGGCACATTTAAATCTAAATTCCCAGCAGCAAGAAGAATTAACCAAACCCTCAGCATGCCGTGCGTGAAGCAGACCAGGGTCTGAAGCAATTCTGCGGTATTGCGGCCAGCTCACAAGAAAGCGAGTGGAGAAAAGGAGCTCAAGGGCACTGTTATTCACAAATATGCAGAGTTATAAATGACAGCTTTCGTCCAAAAATATATTGAAATAAGGCTGCGAAGAGGACTTGAAAGTGAGACAGAATTGAAGGAAACCGATTTCAGGAGGTAGTTTGGAATTGCTTTTAAAGCCTCAGAAAATAGGCAGAACGTGGACCAGGATGCCCTTGGCCGAAAGAGCATATGCATTTTTTCCTTAATATATTCAGGAAAAAACGCATACGCCCTTTTTGGCCAACCAAGCAAGCGTGCAAGGGAAATCTGTGCTACAATGAAGACTCGCTACCTCCCTGGTCAAAAGGGCCATCTGAAAAAAGTGTAAAATCTAGAAGGGCAGGACAGGCCATGGAGAACAGGGAGCATTGTTATGCTGATGGACGGGATGTAAATTGCCAACAGCCACTCTGGAGAAATGAATGGTGCTTCCTGAAACATTGAAGAAACAAAGGTACATAGCCTAGGGCACTTCCACTTATGGCCCTATAGCTTAGGAAAATTAAAAAAAAAAAAGACACAACCACCCAAATGTTTCGGGGTGCTCTGTTTACAAGAACCTCATCTTCAGTACAATTTAAATATCCCAGAAAGAGAAAAGTGGATAAAGATGATGAGGTCCTTATATACTATAGAATGTCATTCAGCAATAAAATCAATGTCATCAGGCCCATAGCAGCATAATGAATGGATTTAGATATGACGATTCTAAGTGAAATAAGTCACACAGAAAATGAAACATCATTATTTATCACTAATAGAGGGAGTGTTAACTTGGCTACACATGAAGTGAATTACTAAACATAACAGAGTCTCACATTTAGAAAACAAACTTATGCTTGCTTAAGGGGAAAGTTGAATTGTGGTCCTGCATAAAACCAGAGACAGAAATTAGCACAGATACCATTCCATAAGCTAAATATGTAATAGATAAGGTCTACTTCTTGCTCATCGAAATAAACTCAACAACCAGTTTGACTGTGCATCATCAGAATATCTACAAACAACAAATGCTGGAAAAGGTGTGGAGGAAAGGAACACGCTTCCACTATTGTTGTGAATGCAAATTGATACAGTCACTATATAGAAGTGTATTTAGTTTTTTAAAAATATAACAATAGAATTAACATATGATCCAGCAATCCCACTACTGACATATGCCCAGGTGAAAAGCATATATCAAAAAGAGACATTCACTGCAATGTTCATTGCATCACTATTTACAATCACCAGGTAATGGAATCAACCTAAATGCTCACAGACAGATGAATGCATCAAAATGTGCTACATATATAAAACGGAATACTACAAAGCCATAAAAAGGAATGAATTTGGGTCACTTGTAGAAACGTTGATGTATCTAGAGACTGTCATACAGAGTGAAGTAAGTCAGAAAGAGAAAAACAAATATTGTATATTAATGCATATATGTGGAACCTAGAAAAATTGTACAGATGAACCATTTTGCAAGGCAGAAATAGAGCAACAGATTTAGAGAACAAACATATGGACAGCAAGGGGGGAAGCTGTGAGTGGTGGGGGTGGGAGGCGTTGAGAGATTGGCATTGGCATATATACATTTATATGTATAAAATAGATAACTAATAAGAACCTGCTATAGAAAAAATTTAAATAAAATTCACACATAAAAAAAATAAAATTAAAAATTGTAACACACAAAAAAATGTTCTTCCATTCACATACATGTATTTATATGAATAAATTATTTCCATGCTTATATCTGTAAATACAAAAAAGAGGACTAAAATCAAACTTGAACTAAAAACGACAAAAGAAAAAAGAAAAAAAACAGATCCCATCAGTTACACAGAGGAAAACCCTATCAGGGCACTTGCTCCAGTTGTAAACAATTCTGAAGTTGGTCAGTGGTGGGGAATCATCTCCCATTCAGCCAGCAGCCCCCAGGCAACAAGCGTCCTCATTGCAAAGCTGGGGGCCGTGCCAAGGCATCTGTGAGTAAATGTGAGCTGAGCCACAGGCCAGCTGCTGCTGAACTGTCCCCACACTTCCCAGGTAAAACACCTGAATATGTACAAGGACTTGAAAGCCTAGAGGAAGAGCCATGGACCACATGAGAGACAGCATGCCGGCCGACTTGGTGCCTGCAGGCCAGCCAGGATGGTCCTGGCCCTGGGCACTCTTCTGGAAGCTTTCCACTTCCCTGCCTGAGATAGCCCGCCTGTCCCGGCCCCCACTGCTTTTGTCCTTCCTCACCTCTGCCCAGGGACAAATTCCAGTGGCAGTTATGGGTGACACATCCTCTTCTTTAGCAGGTGGCAGTCTGGCAACTGCTGCAGAAAGTCCAGCAGAGCCCCACTCACACTGGGCCACCCACAAAGCCATGACCTCTGACTCCCTCCCACCAGCCCAGCCCCGAGACTGCTAACAGGGGAGAGAATATGGCGTCAGGCACAGCTACACTGGCTCTTGCTGATTGGGTGTTTATATTGACCTCAACCCAGGCACACCTGCAGAGGGCTGGCCGACACAGTCACGCTGCCTAGGTCGGCCAATCATCAACCCTCATGGTCTCACAGATGCAGAAAATGGAACTTGCTGAACCGGCCAAGTCTAAGGAACTGGTGTGGGCTCCTGAGAGTCAGGATAGAAAAGGGGCTGCAGCTCTGGCTTGTTTTCTAATCATTTTATCTGGTTCATGAGTGGGAGACAACTTCAAGAAAACCCTCTCCTAATGAGAGGAACCCAGGAGTCAGGGACAGGAGGGGTGGGTGGTGGGTGGAGACAGAGGCCTGGTGCCCCATGTGCAGTGGAGGTCTCAGGAAGATCAGGTGGAAGGAGGCCACCCAGAGTGAAGCCCAGTGTCACAGGCCTGTCAGAGCTGTTTTTTGTTAGTTCAAGTCCTGCTCTGAGGTGCTCTGTGTCAGCTTTGAGCGACATGTGAGCTGGGGGTGCTCAGCAATTAGGGCTATGTGCACGGTTCCTGTGTGCCCAGCCCTGCCACTGTACCTGCAAGTGTAGCTCTGTATCCTGGGAGGGGCCTGACCACGAGAACCCAATGCGCTGCAAGGGACCTGCTCAGGGAACACCATATCCTGGGAGGGGCCTGCCCAGAAGAGCCCCATGGGCTGGGGTGGGGGTGGGGCACCTGTCCAGGTGAGCTCCATATCCTGGGATTGGCCTGACCAGGAGAGACCCATGGGCAGCTGGGGACCTGGGGAAGGATGTCAGGACAGTCAGTGAAGCCACCAAGGTTGTACTTCCAGGAGTTCCTAATTCCTACACTCTGCTGGTCATTCTACCAACCACCCGGACATGGTATTCTGTATTAGCCTTCAATGATGCCTTCTTTTGTATTCCATTAGTCCCAGAGGCACAAGAAATTTGGGCTTGTGAGTGGCAGGACTCAACATACATCAAAAACAATACTGCCGGGCCCTCCTGCCCCAAGGGTTCAAAAATTCCCCCACCATCTTTGGGGAAAGCTTAGCTAAAGACCTAAAAGTTCTACCTCTGGAAAAGGAACCCCTCCTTCAATATGCAGACGCCATTCTGATGGCCAGCCCTACTAAGGAGGCCTCTGAACTACCAAGCCAATAAAGGATAGAAGTTGTCCAAGAAAAAGCTCAAATATCATAGACTAAGGTGACCTGCCTGGGCTTCATTCTCACAGAAGGTCAGAGAAGCCCATCCCAGGAAAGGCAAGAAACCATTTGCAGCCTTACCCATTTCTAAACCTAGATGACAGCTTAGGGGTTCCTGGGGAGACCAGGGTTTGCTGCATCTGGATCGCTAACTACAGTCTAATAGCTGGGCCTCTACATGAAACACTGAAAGGACAAGATGATGATCCTTTTCAATAGAACCCAGAAGTGGCCTTTCAAGAATGGAAAGAGCAGTCAATTCAGACCCTTGCCCTGGAACTCCCTCATTTAGCTAAACCCTTTGACCTTTACATACCCGGTGAAAGGTGAATTGCCATTGGAGTATTAGTGCAAAAACTTTGACCACTTGAAATGGAACAATGCAAGAATGTCATCCAGGTAGGATAAAGTACCGTCACCAAGGGGCTTGGCCCACCACCACATCTGGCCAAGATACGGGTGGAATCTAAAACCCTGGAAATCAGCAGACCGAAAGGCCACCTCCCTCCTAAGGGAAAAGGACCCCACGTGGTGATCCTAACCACCAACCATGCCCTGAAGTTGGAGGGTTCGCTCCATGGACACACTGACCTCGAGCGAGGAGGCCCTCCAAATCCCACCTCCAGAGAGACATCCGGGAATAACGGGGCACCATGACGACTCGTGTGACCATCACTTGACCTGGAGTTTCTCTCAGAAAAGAACAAGAGTGTGTCCCAAAAGAGTAGACTATTGCTTGCACGACTTACTGTACCCAGAGGGGAGCTAATAAGCTTGGAAGGGGAACCGTATGTCATGCTGTCACCATAGAAAAGCCTACGGACACCGTGAAGATGGTGGCCAATAAGACTGGTTGGACTCCTGGCTACTTCAAAAGGCTGTTGACTCAGTGGCCATCATGGTCCTTGATCACCACTGACCCTGGACTCTTTGGGAGTTGAGCGGGCAGGGCTGTGACACCTGGTGCTATTTTTATAGCAATTCAGGGGTCTAATTGAAGAAAGCGCAGAGTACTGGTGAGAGTATCTAGGCTGGCAGAAACGGGAAGCATAAGGTGGCCGAACAAATGTGGGGTGGGGTAAAACTGGCACCCACAGCGTCTCTGCACATCTCTTTCCTGAACACTTAAAGGTCATTAGAATCTATAACACTTACAATGCTGCTGCTCAGGCGGATGAGCAGGGAGGCAGGAGGCCTGGGGATAATCAACGTCATATCGTGGCTGCTGGGGAGAACTTCTGACCATCGCCCCCGGGTATGAGTGCTCCAAACTCAGCACTCAGCAGTTACCGAAAAGGGGTTTGCAACCTCAGCACTCCAAGAATGAGGAACGGGACAAAAGGCAGAGGAGGAGTTTGTCACTGACAAAGCCCATTTACAGTCCCTGGGAGATAAAAATAGAATCTGGGCAATAAAATAAAGTCTAACCTTTTTGATCCTTTGTGCTTTGTCTAATTTCATATGCTCCTAGGGTCCCGCATGCAGAGGTCCCACACCCGGCACTTCAGACCAGATTTCCTAGTGCAGAATGGCTGGGTCGACACCTCAGTTTGCGGGGCCCAGTGCAGACTCCGCGACTTAGAGCCTGAGCTGCAGCCAACCTGGCCCTTGATAGCTCCACTCCCTCCCTCCCACTGACTCTGACAGGATCTCTACACAGCAGCCCAGCCCACAGCCCGCAGGGTAACACATGCTCTCACCTCTCCATTCTCTGATCAAAATATAAAGTTTCCTTTGCTTCTGATCCAAACTCAGTCTCGATCTGTTGTCTCCAATGGCAATGGGCAGGGAAACACTTGTTGGGGTCCACTCTGGGGGATCAGTAGCAGAAATTGAGAACATTGTAAGTTCAATGAACAGATGTGTGAGCCAAACTGTAATTAACATAGAACAGTGTATAAGGCTCGGGTAAAGTAAGATGTTTCTAATACTTCCATTTGATATTTCCATCACTTTATTATAAGCAAGTTCAGTGAAAAGGTTTGTCTTATTTGTCAGTTCAACATTAGACAAATGAAGTGATTTCTTTCCAAGGATGTACATCTAATAATCATGGTTAAAGCTTCAATCTTCTTTTAAATGTTTTTCCATTGAAAATTATCCCTCTCTTCCAGCTCCTCCATTTCTGAGAAGTATAAAATCTTATAATTTATTATTACCAAAGGGGAAAGGTGGGAGGAGGGATAAATTAACAGTTTGGGATTAGCACATACACACTGCTATGAATAAAATAGATCATCAACAAGGAACTACTGTATAGCACAGGGTACTAATCTCAATATTTGGCAATAACCTATAAGGGGAAATAATCTGAAAAAGAAGAGATATTTTTATTGACATCATCTATCAATGACAGTTAAAATATAACCTAAAGGAAGATGATGGTGAGTGCTTCTGACCCTGAAGATTTCAATCATCTAAAGTTCAGACTCTGTCTACTTCCCAAGGCCCTTAATGAACATATGTGTAGCCATAGCTGAAACGATTCCCGAGTATGGGTTTCGGACAGACATTGATTTGGAAAAAGCCCTGGTGTTCTCCTTACATGAACGGGACCCTTCCTACTGCTAAAACATGCCTGTCACACCCAGAGGATGGTAAACCGTCTGATTGGGAAGAGTTTGGAATAGACATCTCATCTCCTCATCTCCTGGTGCTCGGGTTCCCCCCTCCAGCATCTTTACTAACAATCTCCCCACTTGGATATGTCAGCACTGTCAACATCCTGTTGCATACAGTTTGGAATGTGTACAGAGGATGAAGTGGAAGGATGAGGAACAATGAGAGAAAAGTCCTAGGTATTCGGACAGGCACATGTCACTCTAATTTCCAATCAGGAAGATGAATTGACCAAATGCTTGGATTGCCCATGGAAACAGAATAGGGCTTGAGCAAATCCCGCTGCTTTGTGGTCAGTTCCCATAAACACAAGATGAAAAATGGAATGCAGGGGCACTAAAATTCACGAAACTGCAGAGTTGAAAATATCTATCAATGGAAAATGCCTTGAGGAAAGTCACAGAAAAGGACTTGTAAGCAAGAGACAAAGGCAGGAAAGGGATTTAAAGAGGTACAAAGGACTTGCCATTAAGCACAAGTAAAGGGGCTTAACATTGCCAACATTGCAGTTGGCCACAAAGGGTGTATGGGTTTTTTTCTGAAACTATTCAAGGAAAGGGCATACACACTTTTTAGCCAACCAAACAGGTGGGCACTGGAAATCAATACTACAAAGGATATTGCTTTGAATCAGTCAAAAGACCGTCCTCATAAAGTGTAAACACCAGAAATGCAGAACTGGACGAGGAGAAAAGGGAGCCCTGTGAGGCTTATAGTGGAAATATATATTCCCAACGGCCACTCTGCAGAAGTGTATTGTGTTTACTAAAACATCTAAAAAAAGAGCTACAAAGCATAGGCCACTTGCCCTCATGGGCGTACGTCTTGGGAAAAACAGAAATCGACAGGACACAGGCACAACAATGTTTACGCCTTTCTGTTTAAAAGATCCTCAACTAGGATATAACTTAAATGTCTCTGGAGGGAAGAAATGGATAGAGATGTGGTACTTATATAGAGTGGAATATTACTCAGCCTGGAAATCAATGAAATATGGCCAGTTGCAACAACTCCGGAGGAGTTACGTATGATCATTCTCAGTGACATAATTCAAAAAGAAAAAAACACATATCATATGATACCACTTAAAGGTGGAATCCAAAATGGCTACACATGAAATAAATTACAAAATAAAGACATAGTCAAATATATAGAAAACAAGCATAAGGCTGCTAAATGGGAAAGGTGGGGAGGGGTGTGGCATTATCCAGGAGGTTGACATTAGCAAAGACACCATTCCAAATACCAAATTGATAATCAACCAAGCCTACACTGTAGCTAAAAGAACTGCACTCAGCACACTCAAGTCACCAAAACAGAATATATAGGACTGGTAAGAATCTGAAAAATAATTTACTGATGTCTCTCTGTACGTGAATCAAGTGGATGTACAGTAGCAAGAAACAGAGCTTTGAAAATCAGCTAGAACCAATATAATAATAAATTGAAAAAAATAAACGACAGAGAGACAGAGAAAACCTCTTACAACTTTTCCTCAGGGGCAGTGATGCAACATGGACTGAACACATCTAGACCCACAGCAGGATGAGACATAAGGCAGGAAACGGTTGGTGCTAAGAGAAATGTGAGGCTGGATGAGAAAATGCACACCCTTTAAAGTAATACAACCTGGTACCCATTCAATGGGTCTCAAATCTGCAGGTTCAAGGGATCTTCCAACAGCTAAAATATGCATGGTAAACACAGAGTATGGTACACTGTGTGATCGTTCCAAATTTCTAAAACGCACCTCAGTTTACGTCTACAGGTATTCATGTTGGCCATTCCAGACGCTTTCCTGACACTCTCCACACTTGGAGAGTAAGTGCCTTTAACCTCCTGTTTGGCACAGTTTTCAATTTCTGTGGAAGACGGACAGGAATGGGGAGAACCGATGAGAGGCTAGCTGTAGGTGTTTGGATGGGCACATTTAACTCTAATTTCCCATCAGCAAGAAGAATTAACCAGACCCTCAGCATGCCGGGCCTGAGCCAGACTAGGGTCTGAAGCAATTCTGTGGTATTGCAGCCAGCTCACAAGAAAGCGAGTGGAGAAAAGGAGCTCAGGGGCACTGTACCTCACAAAACTGCAGAGTTATAAATGACAGCTTTCATCCACAAATATATTGAAGTAAGGCTGCGAAGAGGACTTGAATGTGAGGCAGAATTGCTGGAAACCGATTTCAGGAGGTAGTTCGGAATTGCATCTAAAGCCTGTGAAAATAGCCAGAACGTGGACCAGGATGCCCTTGGCCAAAAAGGGTGTATGCGTTTTCTCCTGAATATATTCAGGAGAAAACTCATAAGTCCTTTTGGGCCAACCAAGCAAGCTTGCAAGGGAAATCTGCGGAACAATGAAGTCTCACTTCCCCCCCGGGCTAAAGGGACATCTGAGAAAAGTGTAAAATCCAGCAAGGCAGGACAGGCCATGGAGAACAAGGAGCATTGTTATGCTGACGGGCGGGATGTAAATTGCCAACAGCCACTCAGAGGAAATGTATGGTGTTTCCTGAAATATCTAAAAAACAAACGTACATAGCCAGCGCACTAAGCTTAGGAAAATTGAAATAAAAAATACAGAGCCACCACAAAGTGTGGGGCTGCTCAGTGTACAATAACCTTGTCCACGGTACAAGTTAAATATCCCAGAGAGCGAACAATGGATTATGAAGTTGTGGAACTTATGTGCAACAGAGAATCACTCAGCAATGAAATCAACCTCTTCAGGCCCATAGCTGCATAATGATTGGATTTATGTACGATGATTCTAAGTGATATAAGTCACACAGAAAAAGAAACATCATAAGATATCACTAATATAGGGAATGGAAAAGTGGCTACATGTAAACTGAATTACAAAACAGAAGAGAGACTCTCATTTGGAAAACAAACTTATGCTTGCATAAGGGATAAGGTGAGTGGGGGTGCTGCATAAAAGCAGAGATTGAAATTAGCACAGATACTGTTCCATAAGCCAAATATGTAATAGACAAGACCTACTCCTTGCTCCACGAAATGGGCTGAACACCCCACATTTAACGTATGGGATATGCCTGGCTGGTAGGAATCTTGAAACCTATGTATTTATATGTCTCCGTAAGAGAAGCAAGTGTGTGTAGAACGCCATAAAAGGTGCAGTGAAATTCAGAAAAATCCCATTATAAAAAAAAATTGCAACAACAAAACACAAGGATAGTGAAACAGAGAGACATTCCTACAGAATTCATTCAGGGCTTGTGATGAAACCTGGATTTACCACATCTACACCCACAGCTGTGTGAGACATAAGCCTGGACACTTGGGGCTGAGAGGATTGGTGAGGTTCGGAGAGCAAATGCAGACCCTTTGAAGTCATACTGCCTGGTACCCATTCCATGGGTCTCAACTCTCCAGGTTTAAGGGATTCTTCCTTCAGCTAAAACATGCATGGAGAAGCCAGAGTATGGTCCACCTGTGTGATCTGGCAGCGTTCGTAAAAGGCATGTCAGTTTAAGTGCCCTGGTACTGACGGTGGCCTTTCCAGACGCTTTCCAGACACTCTCCTGACACTCTCCACACTTGGAGAATCAGTGCCTTTAACCTCCTGTTTGGCACAGTTTCCAATTTCTGTGGAAGATGGACAGGAATGGGGTGAACCGATGAGAGGCAAGCTGTAGGTGTTTGGACGGGCACATTTAACTCTAATTTCCCAGCGCCAAGAAGAATTAACCAGCCCCTCAGCATGCCGTGCCTGAACCATACTAGGGTCTGAAGCAATTCTGCGGTATTGCGGCCAGCTGACAAGAAAGAGAGTGGAGAAAAGGAGCTCAGGGACACTGTACTTCACAAACCTGCAGAGTCATAAATGACAGCTTTCGTCCACAAATATATTGAAGTAAGGCTGCGAAGAGAACTTGAATGTGAAGCAGAATTGCAGGAAACCGATTTCAGGAGGTAGTACGGAATTGAATCTAAAGCCTATGAAAATAGGCAGTACGTGGACCAGGATGCCCTAGGCCAAAAAGGGCGTATGCGTTTTTTCCTGAATATATTCAGGAAAAAATGCATACGCCCTTTTTGGCCAACCAGGCAAGCTTGCAAGGGAAATCGGAGCTACAATGAAGTCTCCCTTGCCGCTGGTCAAACAGGACATCTGAAAATAGTGTAAAATCCAGAAAGGCAGGACAGGCCATGGAGAAAAGGGAGCATTGTTATGCTGACGGGCGGGATGTAAATTGCCAACAGCCACTCTGGGGAAATATATGGTGTTTCCTGAAACATCTAAAAAACAAAGGTACATAGCCTAGGGCTCTAGGCTTAGGAAAATTGAAATCAAACAGACAGAGCCACAGCAAAGTTTGCGGCTGCTCTGTGTATAAGAACCACGTCCTCGGTACAAGTTATATATCCCAGAGAGCGAACAATGGATCGTGAAGTTGTGGTACTTACGTGCAATGGAGAATCACTAAGCAATGAAATCAACGTCATCAGGCCCGTAGCTGCATAATGAGTGGATTTAGGTACAATGATTCTAAGTGATATAAGTCACACAGAAGAATAAATATCATAAGGTATCACTAATACAGGGAATGGAAACGTGGTTACACGTGAACTGAATTACAAAACAGAAGAGAGTCTCTCATTTGGAAAACAAACTTATGCTTGCGTAAGGGGGAAGGTGAGTGGGGGTGCTGCATAAAAGCAGAGATTGAAACTAGCACAGATACTGTTCCATGAGCCGAATATGTAATAGATAAGACCTACTCTTTACTCCGCGAAACGGACTCAACACACGATATTTAACGCATAGGGATATAATCGACTGGTAGGAATCTTGAAACCTATGTATTTATATGTCTCCATAAGAGAAGCAGTTGTGTATAGAGCGCCATAAAAGCAGCAGTGAAATTCAGCTAAATCCAATTATAAAAATAAATGTCAGCAACAAAACACAAGGACAGTGAAATAGAGAGACATTCTTACAGAATTCATTCAGGGCTTGTGATGAAACCTGGATATACCACATCTACACCCACAGCTGTGTGAGACATAAGCCCGGACACTTGGGGCTGAGAGGATTGGTGAGGTTCGGAGAGCAAATGCAGACCCTTTGAAGTCATACTGCCTGGTACCCATTCCATGGGTCACAACTCTCCAGGTTTAAGGGTTTCTTCCTTCAGCTAAAACATGCATGGAGAAGCCAGAGTATGTTCCACCCGTGTGATCGGGCAGCGTTCGTAAACGGCATCTCAGTTTACGTGCCCTGGTACTGACGTTGGCCTTTCCAGATGCTTTCCTGACACTCTCCTGACACTCTCCACAGGTGGAGAGTCAGTGCCTTTAACCTCCTGTTTGGCACAGTTTGCAATTTCTGCGGAAGATGGACAGGAATGGGGAGAACCGATGAGAGGCTAGCTGTAGGTGTTTCGACGGGCACATTGAACTCTAATTTCCCAGCAGCAAGAAGAATTAACCAGACCCTCAGCATGCCGTGCCTGAACCAGATTAGTGTCTGAAGCAATTCTGCAGTATTGCGGCCAGGTCACAAGAAAGCGAGTGTAGAAAAGGAGGTCAGGGGCACTGTACTTCACAAAACTGCAGAGTTATAAATGACAGCTTTCGTCCACAAATATATTGAAGTAAGGCTGCGAAGCGGACTTGAATGTGAGGCAGAATTGCAGGAAACTGATTTCACGGGGTAGTTTGGAATGGCTTTTAAAGCATATGAAAATAGGCAGAACGTGGACCAGGATGCCCTTGGCCAAAAAGGGCGTATGCGTTTTTTCCTGAATATATTCAGGAAAAAACGCATACGCCCGTTTTAGCCAACCAAGCAAGCTTGCAAGGGAAATCTGCTCTACAATGAAGTGTCACTTCCCTCCGGTCAAAGGGACAACTGAAAATAGTGTAAAATACAGAAAAGCAGGCCAGTCCATGGAGGATAGGCAGCACTGTTTTGCTGATGGGTGGGATGTAAATTGACAACAGCCACTCTGGGGACATGTATGGTGTTTCCTGAAACATCTAAAAAACAAAGTTACATACCGTAGGGCACTAGGCTTAGGAAAACTGAAATCAAAAAGACAGAGCCACCGCAATTTTTGGGCTGCTATGCGTAAAAAAACCTCATCCACGGTACAAGATAAATATCCCAGAGAGTGAACAATCGATCATGAAGTTGTGGTACTTTCAAGCAATTGAGAATCACTCAGCAATGAAATCAACGTCATCAGGCCCGTAGCTTCATAATGACTGGATTTAGGTACGATTATTCTAAGTGATATAAATCACAAAGAAGAAGAGACATCATAAGATATCACTAATACAGGGAATGGAAACGTGGCTACACGTGAACTGAATTACAAAACAGAAGAGAGTCTCTCATTTGGAAAGCAACTTATGCTTGCTTAAGGGGAAAGGTGAGTGGGGGTGCTGCATAAAATCAGAGATTGAAATTAGCACAGATACTCTTCCATAAGTGAAATATGTAATAGACAAGACCTACTCCTTGCTCCACGAAATGGACTCAACACACCATATGCAATGCATAGGGATATACCTCACTGGTGGGAATCTTGAAACCTATTTATTAATATGTCTCCATAAGAGAATCAAGTGTGTGTAGAGCGCCATAAAAACAGCAGTGAAATTCAGCTAAATCCAATTACAAAAATAAATTTCAGAAACCAATCAAAATGACAGTGAAATAGAGACATTCTTACAGAATTCATTCAGGGCTTGTGTCGAAACCTGGATTTACCACATCTACACCCACAGCTGTGTGAGATATAAGGCTGGACACTTGGGGCTCATAGGATTGCTGAGGTTCAGAGAGCAAATGCAGTCCCTATGAAGTCATACTGCCTGGTACACATTCCATGACTCCAACTCTCCAGGTTTAAGGGATTCTTCCTTCAGCTAAAACATGGTTGGGGAAGCCAGAGTATGCCCCTCCCGTGTGATCGGGCAGAGTTTGTAAAAGGCATCTCAGTTTCCGTGCCCTGGAACTCAAGTTGGCCATTCCAGACACTTTCGTGACACTCTCCACACTTGGAGAGTCAGGGCCATTAACCTCCTGTTTGGCACAGTTTGCAATTTCTGCGGAAGATGGACAGGAATGGGGAGAACCAATGAGAGACTAGCTGTACGTGTTTGGACGGCACAATTAACTCTAATTTCCCCGCAGCAAGAAGAATTAACCAAACCCTCAGCATGCCGTGCCTGAGCTAGGCTAGTGTCTGAAGCAATTCTGCGGTATTGTGGCCAGCTCACAAGAAAGCGAGTGGAGACAAGGAGTTCAAGGGCACTGTACTTCACAAACCTGCAGAGTTATAAATGACAGCTTTCGTCCACAAATGTATTGAAGTAAGGCTGAGAAGAGGACTTGAAAGTGAGGCAGAATTGCAGGATACCTATTTCAGGAGGTAGTTTGAAATTGCTTATGAAAATAGGCAGAACGTGGACCAGGATGCCCTTGGCCAAAAAGGGCGTATGCGTTTTTTCCTGAGTATATTCAGGAAAAAATGCATACGCCCTTTTTGGCCAAAAAAGCAAGCTTGCAAGGGGAATCTGGGCTATGATGAAGTCTCACTAGCCACCTGGTCAAAAGGGTCATCTGAAAAAAAGTGTAAAATCTAGAAGGGCAGGACATGCCAAGGAGAATAGGGAGCATTGTTATGCTGATGGGCGGGATGTAAATTGCCAACAGCCACTCTGGGGAAAGGAATGCTGTTTCCTGAAACATCGAAAAAACAAAGTTACATAGCCTAGGGCACTTCCACTTATGGCCCTATAGCTTAGGAAAATTAAAATAAAAAAGATACAGCCACCCCAATGTTTCAGGGTGCTCTGTTTACATGAACCTCATCTTCAGTACAATTTAAATATACCTGAAATGGAAAAGTGGATAAAGATGATGTGGTCCTTACGTACTCTAGAATGTCACTCAGCAATGAAATCAATGCCATCAGGCCCATAGCAGCATAATGAATGGATTTAGGTATGACGATTCTAAGTGAAATAAGTCACACAGAAAATGAAACATCATAAGTTACCACTAATAGAGGGATTGTTAACTTGGCTACACATGAACTGAATTACAAAACATAACAGAGTCTCATATTTCAAAAACAAACTTATGCTTGCTTAAGGGGAAAGTTGAATTGTGGTTCTGCATAAACGAGAGACTGAAATTAGCACAGATACCGTTACATAAGCCAAATATGTTATAGATAAGATCTACTTCTTGCTCAATGAAGTAAACTCAACAATTAGGTACCACCTCACACCAGTTAGACTGTGCATCATCAGAGTATCTACAAACAACAAATGCTGGAAGAGGTGTGGAGGAAAGGAATCCTCTTCCACTATTGTTGTGAATGTAAATTGATAGAGTCACTATATAGAATTGTATTTAGTTTTTTAAAAAACTAACAATAGAATTACCATATGATCTAGCAATCTCACTACTGGACATATGCCCAGGTAAAAAGCATATATCAAAAAGAGACATTCACTGCAATGTTCATTGCATCACTATTTACAATCGCCAGGTATTGGAAGCAACCTAAATGCCCAAGGACAGATGAATGCATAAAAATGTGCTACATATATAAAGCGGAATATTACTAAGCCATAAACAGGAATAAATTTGGGTGACTTGTAGAAACGTCGATGTATCTAAAGACTGTCATACAGAGTGAAGTAAGTCAGAAAGAGAAAAACAAATATTGTATATTAATGCATATATGTGGAACCTAGAATAACTGTACAGATGAACCGTTTTGCAAGGAAGAAATAGAGCAACACATGTAGAGAACAAACGTATGGACAGCAAGGGGGGGAAGCTGTGAGGGGTGGGGGTGGGAGGAGTTGAGAGATTGGCATTGGCATGTATACATTTATATGTATAAAATAGATAACTAATAAGAACCTGCTGTAGAAAAAATTTAAATAAATTTCAAACTTAAAAACATAAAATTAAAAATTGTAACACACAAAAAATGTTCTTCCATTCACATACATGTATTTATATGAATAAATTATTTCCATGCTTATATCTGTAAATACAAAAAAGAGGACTAAAATCTACCTTGAACCAAAAACGAAAAAAGAAAAAAAGAAAAAAACAGATCAGACCAGTTACACAGAGGAAAACCCTATCAGGGCACTTGCTCCAGTTGTAAACAATTCTGAAGTTGGTCAGTGGTGGAGAATCATCTCCCATTCAGCCAGCAGCCCCCAGGCAACAAGCGTCCTCATTGCAAAGCTGGGGGCCGTGCCAAGACATCTGTGAGTAAACGTGACCTGAGCCCCAGGCCAGCTGCTGCTGAACTGTCCCCACACTTCCCAGGTAAAACACCTGAATATGTACAAGGACTTGAAAGCCTAGAGGAAGAGCCATGGACCACATGAGAGACAGCATGCCGGCCGACTTGGTGCCTGCAGGCCAGCCAGGATGGTCCTGGCCCTGGGCACTCTTCTGGAAGCTTTCCACTTCCCTGCCTGAGATAGCCCTCCTGTCCCAGGCCCCACTGCTTTTTTCCTTCCTCACCGCTGCCCAGGGAGAAATTCCAGCGGCAGGTATGGGTGACACATCCTCTTCTTTAGCAGGTGGCAGTCTGGCAACTGCTGCAGAAAGTACAGCAGAGCCCCACTCACACTAGACCACCCACAAAGCCATGGCCTCTCACTCCCTCCCACCAGCCCAGGCTCAAGACTGCTGACAGGGCAGAGAATATGGCGTCAGCCACAGCTGCACTGGCTCTTGCTAATTGGGTGTTTTTTTTTTTTTTTTTTTTTTTTTCACGAGCATAACTTTTTTACGTGTATCAGTTTTTTTTTAAAACCTGTACACTTTTATTTATTTATTTATTTAAAAAATTTTATTTATTTATGGCTGTGTTGGGTCTTCGTTGCTGTGCGAGGGCTTTCTCTAGTTGCGGTGAGCGGGGGCCACTCTTCATCGCGGTGCGCGGGCCTCTCACTATCACGGTCTCTCCCATTGCGGAGCACGGGCTCCAGACGCGCCGGCTCAGTAATTGTGGCTCACGGGCCCAGTTGCTCCGCGGCATGTAGGATCTTCCCAGACCAGGGCTCGAACCCGTGTCCCCTGCATTGGCAGGCAGACTCTCAACCACTGCGCCACCAGGGAAGCCCTTAATTGGGTGTTTATATTGATGTCAACCCAGGCACACCTGCGGAGGGCTGGCCGACACAGTCAGGCTGCCCATGTCGGCCAATCATCAACCCTCAGGGTCTCACAGTTGCAGAAAATGGAACTTGCTGAACCACCCAAGTTTAAGGAACAGATGTGGGCTCCTGAGAGTCAGGATAGAAAAGGGGCTGCAGCACTGGCTTGTTTTCTAATCATTTTATCTGGCCCATGAGTGGGAGACAACTTCAAGAAAACCCTCTCCTCATGAGAGAAACCCAGAAGCCAGGGAGAGGAGGGGTGGGTGGTGGGTGGAGACAGAGGCCTGGTGCCCCATGTACAGTGGAATTCTCAGGAAGACCAGGCAGAGGGAGGCCGCCCGGAGTGATGCCGAGGGTCACAGACCTGTCAGAGCTGCTGTTTGTTAGTTCAAGTCCTGCTCTGAGGTGCTCTGTGTCAGCTCTGAGCGACATGTGAGCTGGGGGTGCTCAGCAATTAGGGCTATGTGCATGGATCCTATGTGCACAGGTCTGCCACTGTACCTGCAAGTGTAGCTCTGTATCCTGGGAGGGGCCTGACCACAGGAACCCAATGTGCTGCAGGGGACCTGCCCAAGGACCCTCAAATCCTGAGAGGGGCCTGACCAGGAGAGCCCGGTGGGCTGGGGTGCGGGTGGGGTACCTGTCCAGGTGAGCTCCATATCCTAGGATTGGCCTGACCAGGAGAGACCCATGGGCAGCTGGGGACCTGGGAAAGGATGTCAGGACAGTCAGTGAAGCAACCGAGGATGTACCTCCAGGATTTCCTAATTCCTACTCTCTGCTGGTCAGTCTACCAACCACCAGGACATGGTATTCTGTATTAGTCTTCAATGATGCCTTCTTTTGTATTCCATTAGTCCCAGAGTCACAAGAAATTTTGGCTTGTGCGTGGCAGGACTCAACATACAATAGAAACAATACTTGCGGTCCGTACTGCTCCAAGGGTTCAAAAATTCCCACACCATCTTTGGGGAAAGCTTAGCTAAAGACCTAAAAGTTCTACCTCTGGTAAAGGAAACCCTCCTTCAATATGCAGACGACATTCTGATTGCCAGCCCTACTAAGGAGGCCTCTGAACTACCAAGCCACTAAAGGAGAGAAGTTGTCCAAGAAAAAGCTCAAATATCACAGACTAAGGTGACATGCCTGGGCTTCATTCTCACAGAAGGTCAGAGAAGCCCATCACAGGAAAGGCAAGAAACCATTTGCAGCCTTGCCCATTTCTCAAACTAGAAGACAGCTTAGGGGTTCCTGGGGAGACCAGGGTTTGCTGCATCTGGATCGCTAACTACAGTCTAAGAGCTGGACCTCTACATGAAACACTGAAAGGAAAAGATGATGATCCTTTTGAATAGAATCCAGAAGTGGCCTTTCAAGACTGGAAAGGGCAGTCAGTTCGGACCCCTGCCCTGGAACTCCCTCATTTAGCTAAACCCTAGACCTTTACATACCCAGTGAAAGGTGAATTGCCATTGGAGTATTAGTGCAAAAACTTTGACCACTTGAAATGGAACAATGCAAAAATGCCATCCAGGTAGGATAAAGTACCATCACCAAGGGGCTTGGCCCAACGCCACATCTGGCCAAGATACAGGCGGTATCCAAAAACCTGGAAATCAGCAGACCGAAAGGCCACCTCCCTCCTAAGGGAAAATGAACCCACGTGGTGAATCTAACCAACAACCATGCCCTGAAGTTGCAGGATTCGCTCCATGGACTCACTGACCTCGAGAGAGGAGGCCCTCCAACTCCCACCTCCAGAGAGACAACCGGGGATAAGGGGGCACCATGATGACTCATGTGACCATCACTTGACCTGGAGTTTCTCTCAGAAAAGAACAAGACTGTGTCCCCAAAGAGTAGACTATTGCTTGCAGGACTTACTGTACCCAGAGGGTAGCGTATAAGCTTGGCATAGGAACCGTATGTCATGCTGTCACCATAGAAAAGCCAACATAAAACATGATGATGGTGGCCAATAAGACTGGCTGGACTCCTTGCTACTTCAAAAGGCTGTTGACTCACTGGCCATCATGGTCCTTGATAACCACTGACCCTGGACCGTGTAGGAGTTGAGCGGGCAGGGCTGTGTCACCTGGTGCTGTTTTTATATTAATTCAGGGGCCTAATTGAAGAAAGCGTAAACTACTGTTCAGAGCATCTAGGCTGGCAGAAACGGGCAGCATAAGGTGGCCGAAAGATGTGGGGAGGGGTAAAACCGACCCGCACAGCGTCTCTACACATCTCTTTCCTGAAACCTTAAAGGTCATTAGAATCTATAACACTTCCAATGCTGGTGCTCAGGCGGATGAGCAGGGAGGCAGGAGGCTGGGGACAATGAACGTCACATGGAGGCTGCTGGGGAGAAGTTCTGACACTCGCCCCCGTGTATGAGGGCTCCCAACTCAGCACTCAGCAGTTACCGAAGAGGGGTCTGCACCCTCAGCACTTCAAGAATGAGGAACGGGACAAAAGGCAGAGGAGGAGTTTGTCACCGGCAAAGCCCTTTAAACATCCCTGGGAGATAAAAATAGAATCTGGGCAATAAAATAAAGTCTAGCCTTTTTGATCCCTTGTGCTTTGTCTAATTTCACATGCTCCTAGGGTCCCGCATGCAGAGGTCCCACACCCGTCACTTCAGTGGCACTTCAGACCAGATTTCCTAGTGCAGAATGGCTGGGTCGACACCTCAGCTCACGGGGCCCAGTGCAGACTCCGAGACATAGAGCCTGAGCTGCAGCCGACCTGGCCCTTGATAGCTCCACTCCCTCCCTCCCACTGACTCTGACAGGATCTCTACACAGCAGCCCAGCCCACAGCCCGCAGGGTAACACATGGTCTCACCTCTCCATAATCTGATCAAAATATAAGGTTTCCTTTGCTTCTAAATCAAACTCGGTCTCGATCTGTTGTCTCCAAAGACAATGGGCAGGGAAACATTTGTTGGGGTCCACTCTGGAGGATCAGTAGCAGAAATTGAGAACATTGTAACTTCAATGAACAGATGTGTAAGCCAAACTGCAATTAACATAGAAGAGTGTATAAGGCTCGGTTAAAGTAAGATGTTTCTAAAACTTCCATCTGATATTTCCATCACTTTGTTATAAGCAAGTTCAGTGAAAATGTTTGTTTTATTTGTCAGGTCAATATTAGAGAAATGAAGTTATTTCTTTCCAAGGATGTACATCTAATAATCTTGATTAAAGCTTCAATCTACTTTTAAATGTTTTTCCATTGAAAATGATCCCTCTCTTCCAGCTCCCCCATTTCTGAGAAGTATAAAATCTTATAATTTATTATTACCAAAGGGGAAATGTGGGAGGTGGGCTAAATTTACATTTTGGGATTAGCACATACACACTGCTATGTATAAAATAGATCATCAACAAGGAACTACTGTATAGCACAGGGAACTAATCTCAATATTTGGCAATAACATATAAGGGGAAATAATCTGAAAAAGAATAGATATTTTTTATTGACATCATCTATCAATGACAGTTAAAATGTAACCAAAGGGAAGATGATGGTGAGTGCTTCTGACCCTGAAGATTTCAATCATCTAAAGTTCAGACTCTGTCTACTTCCCAAGTCCCTTAATGAACATATGTGTAGCCGTAGCTTAAAAGATTCCCCAGTATGGGTTTTGGACAGACACTGATTTGGAAAAAGCCCTGGTGTTCTTACATGAACGGGACCCGTCCTACTGCTAAAACATGCCTGTCACACCCAAAGGATGGTACACCGTCTGATTCAGAAGAGTGTGAAAAAGACATCTCATCTCCTCATCTCCTGGTGCTCGGGTTCACCCCTCCACCATCTTTACTAACAATCTCCCCACTTGGAGATGTCCGCACTGTCAAAATCCTGTTGCGTACAGTTTGCAATCTGTCCAGGGATGAAGTGGAAGGATGAGGAACAATAAGAGAAAAGTCCTAGGTATTCAGACAGACACATGTCACTCTAATTTCCAATCATGAAGATGAATTGACCAAACGCTGGGATTGCCCATGGAAACAGAATAGGGCTTGAGGAAATCCCGCTGCTTTGTGGTCAGTTCCCATAAACACAAGTTGAAAAATGGAACTCAGGGACACTACAATTCACAAAACTGCAGAGTTGAAAATATCTATCACTGAAAAATGTCTTGATGAAAGTCATAGAAAAGGACTTGTAAGCAAGAGACAAAGGCAGGAAAGGGATTTAAAGAGGTAGAAAAGACTTGCCATTAAGCACAAGAAAAGGGGCTGAACAATGCCAACATTGCAGTTGGCCAAAAAGGGTGTATGGGTTTTTTCTGAAAATATTCAAGAAAAGGGCATACACCCTTTTTAGCCAACCAAACAGGTGGGCACTGGAAATCAATACTACAAAGGATATCGCTTTGAATCAGTTAAAAGACCGTCCTCATAAAGTGTAAACACCAGAAATGCAGGACTGGACGAGGAGAAAAGGGAGCCCTGTGAGGCTTATAGTGGAAATATATATTCCCAACGACCACTCTGGAGAAGTGTATTGTGTTTACTAAAACATCTAAAAAATGAGCTACAGAGCATAGGTCACTTGCACTCATGGGCGTATATCTTGCGAAAAACAAAAATCGAGAGGACACAAGCACCCCAATATTTACCGCCTCTCTGTTTAAAATATCCTCAACTAGGATATAACTTCAATGTCTCTGGAGGGAAGAAATGGATAGAGATGTGGTACTTATATAGAGTGGAATATTACTCAGCCTGGAAATCAATGAAATATGGTCAGTTGCAACAACTCCGGAAGAGTTACGTATGATCATTCTCAGTGACATGATTCAAAAAGAAAAAAACACATATCATAAGATACCACTTAAAGGTGGAATCCAAAATGGCTACACATGAAATAAATTACAAAATAAGGACATAGGCAAATATGTAGAAAACAAGCATAAGGCTGCTAAACGGGAAAGGTGGGGAGGGGTGTGGCATTATCCAGGAGGTTGAAATTAGTAAAGATACCATTCCAAATACCAAATTGATAATCAACCAGGCCTACACGTAGCTAAAAGAACTGCACTCCACACACTCAAGTCACCACAACAGAATATATATGACTGGTAAGAATCTGAAAAAGAATTTATTGATGTCACTCTGTACGTGAATCAAGTGGATGTACAGTAGCAAAAAAGAGAACTTTGAAAATCAGCTGTATCCCATATAATAATAAATTGAAAGAAATAAACGACAGAGAGACAGAGAAACCTCTTACAACTTTTCCTCAGGGGTAGTGATGCAACATGGATTGAACACATCTAGACCCACAGTGGGATGAGACATAAGGCTGGAAACGGTTGATACTAAGAGAAATGTGAGGTTGGATGAGAAAATGTACACCCTTTAAAGTAATACAACCTGAAACCCACTCAATGGGTCCCAAATCTACAGGTTCAAAGGATCTTCCTACAGTTAAAACATGCATGGGAATCACAGAGTATGGTCCACTGTGTGAAAGATCAAAGTTTCTAAAATGCACGTCAGTTTACATCTAATGGTACTAATGTTGGCCATTCCAGACACTTTCCTGACACTCGCCGCACTGGGAGAGTCTGTGCCTTTGACCTCCTGTTTGTCACATATGCAATTTCTGCGGAAGATGGACAGGAATGGGGAGAAACAATGAGAGACAAACTGTAGGTGTTTGGATGGGCACATTTAACTATAATTTCCCAACAGCAAGAAGAATGAAGTAAAGCCTCAGCCTGCTGTGCCTGAACCAGACTAGGGTCTGAAGAAATCCTGTGGTATTGCAACCAGCTCACAAAAAGGAAGGGGAGAAAAGGAGCTCAGGGGCACTGCACTTCACAAACCTGCAGAGTTATACATGACAGCTTTCGTCCAAAAATATATTGAAGTAAGGCTGCGAGGAAGACATGAAAGTGACACAGAATTGCAGGAAACCGATTTCAGGAGGCAGTTCAGAATTACATTTAAGGCTATGAAAATAGGCAGAACGTGGACAGGATTCCCTTGGCCAAAAAGGACGTATGCGTTTTTTCCTGAATATATTCAGGAAATAACTCATACGTACTTTTTGGCCTACCAAACAAGCTTGAAAGGGAAACGTGTGCTACAATGAAGTCTCACTTCCCCCGGGTCAAAAGGGACATGTGAAAACAGTGTAAAATCCAGAAAGGCAGGACAGGCCATGGAGAACAGGGAGCACTGTTATGCTGATGGGCGGGATGTAAATTGCCAACAGACACTCTGGGGAAATGTATGGTGTTTCCTGAAACATCTAAAAAGCAAAGGTACATAGCCTAGGGCACTAGGCTTAGGAAAATTGAAATAAAAAAGACAGAGCCACCGCAAAGTTTGGTGCTTCTCTGTGTACAAGAACCTCGTCTGCGGTACAAGTTAAATATCCCAGAAAGCGAAAAATGGATCATGAAGTTGTGGTACTTACATGCAATTGTGAATCACTCAGCAATGAAATCAACGTCATCAGGCCCGTTGCTGCATAAAGAGTGGATTAGGTACAATGATTCTAAGTGATATGTCACACAGAAAATGAAACATCATAAGATATCACTAATAAAGGGAATGGACACGTGGCTACACATGAACTGAATTACAAAACAGAAGAGAGTCTCTCATTTGGAAAACAAACTTATGCTTGCATAAGGGGAAAGATGAGTGGGGGTGCTGCATAAAAACAGAGATTGAAATTAGCACAGACACTGTTCCATAAGCCATATATATAATAGACAAGACCTACTCCTTGCTCCACGAAATGGACTCAACAGACCATATGCAACACATAGGGATATACCTGACTGTTAGGAATCTTGAAAACTATGTAGTTATATGTCTCCGTAAGAGAATCAAGTGTGTGTAGAGCGCCATAAAAGCAGCAGTGAAATTCAGCGAAATCCCATTATAAAAATATATTTCAAAAAAAAACACAAGGACAGTAAAATAGAGAGACATTCTTACAAAATTCATTCAGGGCTTGTGATGACACCTTGATTTACCACATCTACATGCACAGCTGTGTGAGACATAATGCTGGACACTTGGGAGTGAGAGGATTGGTGATGTTCGGAAAGCAAATGCAGACCCTTTGGAATCATACTGCCTGGTACCCATCCCATGGGTCCCATCTCCCCAGGTTTAAGGGATTGTTCCTTCAGCTAAAACATCCTTGGGGAAGCCAGAGTATTGTTCACCCGTGTGATCAGGCAGCAGTCTTAAAAGGCATCTCAGTTTATGTGCCCTGGTACTCAGGTTGGCCGTTCCAGACGCTTTCCTGACACTCTCCACACTTGGAGAGTCAGTGCCTTTAACTTCCTGTTTGGCACAGTTTGCAATTTCTGCTGAAGATGGACAGGAATGGGGAGAACCAATGAGAGACTAGCTGTAGGTGTTTGGACGGGCACATTTAACTCTAATTTCCCAGCAGCAAAAAGAATTGACCAAACTCTCAGCATGACGTGCCTGAACCAGACTAGGGTCTGAAGCAAATCTGCGGTATTGCAGCCAGCTCACAAGAAAGCGAGTGGAGAAAAGGAGCTCAGAGCACTGTAATTCATAAACGTGTAGAGTTATAAATGACAGCTTTCATCCACAAATATGTTGAAGTAAGGATGCGAAGAGGACTTGAATTGTAAGGCAGAATTGCAGGAAACCAATTTCAGGAGGTAGTTCGGAATTGCATTTAAAGCCTATGAAAACAGACAGAACGTGGACCAGGATGCCCTTGGCCAAAAAGGGCGTATGTGTTTTTACCTGAATATATTCAGGAAAAAACGCATACGCCCTTTTTGGCGAAGCAAGCAAGCTTGAAAGGGAAATCTGTGCTACAATGAAGTCTCACTTTCCCCCGGTCAAATGGGACATCTGAAAACAGTGTAAAATCCAGAAAGGCAGGACAGGCCATGGAGAACAGGGAGCATTGTTTTGTTGCTGGGCGGAATGTAAATTGCCAACAGCCACTCTGGGGAAATGTATGGTGTTTCCTGAAACATCTAAAAAACAAAGGTACATAGCCTAGGGCACTAGACTTAGGAAAATTCAAATCAAAAAGACAGAGCTATCTCAAAGTTTAGGGCTGCTCTGTGCACAAGAATCTCGACCAGGGTACAAATTAAATATCCCAGAGAGCGAACAATGGATCATGAAGTTGTGGTACTAACGTGCAATGGAGAATCACTCAGCAATGAAATCAACGTCATCAGGCCTGTAGCTGCATAATGAGTGTATTTAGGTATGATGATTCTAAGTGATATAAGTCACACAGAAGAATAAACATCATAAGATATCACTAATACAGGGAATGGAAACGTGGCTACACATGAACTGAATTACAAAACAAAAGAGAGTCTCTAATTTGGAAAAGAAACTTATGCTTGCATAAGGGGAAAGGTGAGTGGGGGTGCTGCTTAAAAGCAGAGATTGAAATTAGCACAGATACTGTTCCATAAGCCAAATATGTAATAGACAAGACATACTCCTTGCTCCACGAAATGGACTCAACACACCATATGCAACACAGTGATATAACTGACTGGCAGGAATACTGAAACCTATGTATTTATATGTCTCCATAAGAGAATCAACTGTGTGTAGAGCACCATATAAGCAGCAGTGAAATTCAGCGAAATCCCATTATAAAAATATTTTCAAAAAGAAAACACAATGACAGTGAAATAGAGAGACATTCTTACAGAATTCATTCAGGGCTTGTGATGAAACCTGGATTTACCATATCTACACCCACAGCTGTGTGAGACATAAGGCTGGACACTTGGGGCTGGGAGGATTGGTGAGGTTCGGAGAGCAAATGCAGACACTTTGAAGTCCTACTGCCTGGTACCCATTCCATGGGTCCCAACTCTCCACGTTTAAGGGATACTTCTTTCAGCTAAAACATGCTTGGGGAAGCCAGAGTATGGTCCACCCATGTGATCGGGCAACGTTCATAAAAGGCATCTCAGTTTACATGCCCTAGTACTCAGGTGGGCCATTCCAGACGCTTTCCTGTCACTCTCCACACTTGGAGAGTCAGTGCCTTTAACCTCCTGTTTGGCACAGTTGGCAATTTCTGCGGAAGATGGACAGGAATGGGGAGAACCAATGAGAAACAAGCTGTAGGTGTTTGGACGGGCACATTTTACTCTAATTTCCCAGCAGCAAGAAGAATTAACCATACACTTAGCATGCCGTGCCTGAACCAGACTAGGGTCTGAAGCAATTCTGCGGTATTTCGGCCAGCTCACAAGAAAGCGAGTGGGGAAAAGGACTTCGGGGCATTGTAATTCACAAACCTGCAGAGTTATAAATGACAGCTTTCATCCACAAATATATTGAAGTAAGGCTGCGAAGAGGACTTTAATGTGAGGCAGAGTTGCAGGAAACCAATTTTATGAGGTAGCTTGGAATTGCATTTAAAGCCTATGAAAATAGGCAGAACGTGGACCAGGATGCCCTTGGCCAAAAAGGGCGTATGCGTTTTTTCTTGAATATATTCAGGAAAAAACACATACGACCTTTTTGGCCAACCAAGTAAGCTTGCAAGGGAAATCTGAACTACAATGAAGTCTCACTTCCCCCCGGTCAAAAGGGACATCTGAAAACAGTGTAAAATCCAGAAAGGCAGGACAGGCCATGGAGAACCGGGAGCACTGTTATGCTGAAAGGAGGGATGTAAATTGCCAACAGCCACTCTGGGGAAATGTATGGTGTTTCCTGAAACATCTAAAAAAGAAAGGTACATAACCTAAGGCAATAGGCTTAGGAAAATAGAAATAAAAAAGACAAACCCACCGCAAAATTTGGGGCTGCTCTGTGTACAAGAACCTTGTCCATGGTACAAGTTAAATATCCCAGAGAGCGAACAATGGATCATGAAGTTGTGGTACTTACGTGCAATGGAGAATCACTCAGGAATGCAATCAACATCATCAGGACCGTAGCTGCATAATAAGTGCATTAGGTACGATGATTCTAAGGGATATGTCACACAGAAAAAGAAACATCATAAGATATCACTAATACAGCGAATGGACACGTGGCTACACATGAAATGAATTACAAAACAGAAGAGAGTCTCTCATTTGGAAAACAAACTTATGCTTGCATAAGGGGAAAGGTGAGTGGGGGTGCTGCATAAAAGCAGAGATTGAAATTAGCACAGATACCGTTCCATAAGCCGAATGTGTAACAGACAAGACCTATTCCTTGCTCCACGAAATGGACTCAACACCCCATATTGAACGCATAGGAATAGACCTGACTGGTAGGAATCTTGAAACCTATGTATTTATATGTCTCCATAACAGAAGCAAGTGTGTGTAGAGCGCCATGAAAGCAGCAGTGAAATTCTGCGCAATCCCATTATAAAAGTAAATTTCAAAAACAAAACACAAGGACAGTGAAATAGAGAGACATTCTTACAGAATTCATTCAGGGCTTGTGATGAAACCTGGATTTACCACACCTACACCCACACCTGTGTGAGACATAATGCTGGACCCTTGGGGGTGAGAGGTTTGGTGAGGTTCGGAGAGCAAATGCAGACCCTTTTAAGTCATCCTGCTTGGTACCCATTCCATGGGACCAACTCTCCAGGTTTAAGGGATTCTTCCTTCAGCTAAAACATGCTTGGGGATGCCAGAGTATGGTCCACCCGTGTGATCGAGCAGCGTTCGTAAAAGGCATCTCAGTTTACCTGCCCTGGTACTCAGGTTGGCCTTTCCAGACGCTTTCCTGACACTCTCCACACTTGGAGAGTCAGTGCCTTTAAACTCCTGTTTTTCATAGTTTGCAAATTCTGTGGAAGATGGACAGGAATGGGGAGAACCAATGAGAGACTAGCTGTAGGTGTTTTGATGGGCACATTTTACTCTAATTTCCCAGCAGCAAGAAGAATTAACCAAAGCCTCAGCATGCCGTGCCTGAACCAGACTAGGGTCTGAAGCAATTCTGTGGTATTTCGGCCAGCTGACAAGAAAGCGAGTGGAGAAAAGGAGCTTGGAGCACTGTAAATCACATAACTGCAGAGTTATAAATGACAGCTTTCATCCACAAATATATTGAAGTAAGGCTGCAAAGAGGACTTGAATGTGAGGCAGAATTGCAGGAAACCAATTTCAGGAGGTAGTTCGGAATTGCATTTAAAGCCGATGAAAATAGGCAGAACGTGGACAAGGATGCCCTTGGTCAAAAAGGGCGTATGTGTTTTATCCTGAATATATTCAGGAAAAAATGCATACGCCCTTTTTGGCCAACCAAGCAAGCTTGCAAGGGAAATCTGTGCTACAATGAAGTCTCACTTCCCCCCGGTCAAAAGGGACATCTGAAAACAGTGTAAAATCCAGAAAGGCTGGACAGGCCATGGAAAACAGGCAGCATTGTTATGCTGATGGGAGGGATGTAAATTGCCAACAACCACTCTGGGGAAATGTATGGTGTTTCCTGAAACATCTAAAAAATAAAGGTACATAGCCCAGGGCACTAGGCTTAGGAGAATTGAAATAAAAAAGACAGAGCCACGGCAAAGTTTGGGGCTGCTCTGTGTACAAGAACCTCGTCCATGGTACAAGTTAAATATCCCAGAGAGCGAACAATGGATCATGAAGTTGTGGTACTTACGTGCAATGGAGAATCACTCAGCAATGAAATCAACGTCATCAGGCCCGTAGATGCATAATGAGTGGATTGAGGTACGATGATTCTAAGTGATATAAGTCACAGAGAAGAAGAAACATCATAAGATATCACTAATGCAGGGAATGGAAACGTGGCTACACGTGAACTGAATTACAAAACAGAAGAGAGTCTCTCATTTGGAAAAGAAACTTATGCCTGCGTAACGGGAAAGGTAAGTGGGGGTGCTGCATAAAAGCAGAGATTGAAATTATCACAGATACTGTTCAATAAGCCAAATATGTAATAGACAAGAACTACTCCTTGCTCCACAAAATGGACTCAACACCCATATTCAACGTATAGGTATATACCTTACTGGTAGCTAGCCTGAAACCTATGTATTTATATGTCTCCGTAAGAGAATCGAGTGTGTGTAGAGCGGCATAAAAGCAGCAGTGAACTTCAGTGTAATCCCATTATAAAAATAAATTTCCAAAACAAAACACAAGGACAGTGAAATAGAGAGACATTCTTACAGAATTCATTCATGGCTTGTGATGAAACCTGGATTTACCACATCTACACCCACAGCTGTGTGAGACATAAGGCTGGACACTTGGGGCTGATAGGATTGGTGAGGTTCAGAGAGCAAAGGCAGACTCTTTGAAGTTATACTGCCTGGTACTCATTCCATGGGTCCCAACTCTCCAGGTTTAAGGGATTCTTCCTTCAGCTAAAACATGCATGGAGAAGCCAGAGTATGGTCCACCCGTGTGATCGGGCAGCGTTCGTAAAATGCATCTCAGTTTATGTGCCCTGGTACTGAGGTTGGCCATTCCAGCTGCTTTCCTCACACTCTCCCCACTTGGAGAGTCAGTGACTTTAACCTCCTGTTTGGCACAGTTTGCAATTTCTGTGGAAGATGGACATGAATGGGGATAAGCAATGAGAGATTAGCTGTAGGTTTTTGGAAGGGAACATTTAACTCTAATTTTCTAGCATGAAGGAGAATTAACCAAAGACTCAGCATGCCGTGCCTGAAACTGATTAGTGTCTGAAGCAATTCTGCGGGTATGCGGCCATCTCATAAGAAAGCGAGTTACAAAAAGGATATCAGTGACACGGGAATTCACAAACGTGCAGAGTTATAAAAGACAGCTATCGTCCAACAATCTTTTGAAATAAGGCTGAGAAGGCGATTTGAAAGAGAGGAAGAATTGCACAAAATTGATTTCAGGTGGTAGTTTGGAATTGCATTTAAAGCCTATGAAAAGAGGCAGAACCTCGACAATGATGCACTTGGCCAAAAAGGGCATATGCGTTTTTCTTTAATATATTCAGGAAACACGCATACGCAAATTTTGGCCAACGAAGCAAGCATGCAATGGACATCTGCACTACAATGAGGTCTCACACCCCCCCAGGTCAAAAGGGACATGTGAAAAATATGTAAAATCCTGAGAGGCAGGACACCTCATGGACAACAGGGAGTAGAATTTTGCTGATTTGTAGGATTTTAATTGCCAATAGCCACTCTGGAGAAATGTATGGTGTTTCCTAAGACATCTGAAAAACAATGCTAAATAGCCTAGGGCACTTCCACTTATGGTCCTAGAGCTTAGGAAAATGAAAAATAAAAAAACACAGCCACCCCAACATTGGGGATGCTCTGTTCACAAGAACCTCGTCCACGTTACATGTTAAATATCCCAGAAAATGAAAAATGGATCAAGAAGTTGTGGTACTTACATGCAATGGAATATCACTCAGCAATGAAATCAATGTCATCAGGCTCATAGCAGCATGAGTGAATTTAGGTACGATGATTCTAAGTGAAATAAGTCACCCAGAAAAAGAAACATCATAAGATATCACTAATACAGGGAATGTAAACTTGGCTAAACATGAACTGAATTACAAAACGGAAGAGTCTCACATTTAAAAACAACCTTATGCTTGCATAAGGGGACAGGTGAGTGGGGGTGCTGCATAAAACCAGAGATTGAAATTAGCACAGATACCATTCCATAAGCCAAATATGTAATAGAGAAGACCTACACCTCGCTCAATGAAATGGATTCAACACCCAATATTCAATGCATAGGAATTCAGTCCCTTACACTATACCTAACAAAGGCTCTGATGCTCATCCTAAGTCAGGCTCTGACACTGTATCTAAGTCCCTGCAGCCATCAGTACCTACAATCGTGAAATTATCTTGGCATAATAACCTGACCCATGTCTTACAAAGATCATGAAACTGTCCCAAAGTAAGCCCTGATGCTGTCCCTAAGTGAGGCCCTGTGGATGTCCCTAACAGAGGCCCTGAGAATGTCTTTTAAAAAGACCCTGAGGGTCCTCCCTGGTAGCGCAGTGGTTGAGAGTCCGCCTGCTGATGCAGGGGATATGGGTTCGTGCCCCGGTCCGGGAGGATCCCACGTGCCGCGGAGCGGCTGGGCCCGTGAGCCATGGGCGCTGAGCTTGCGCATCCGGCAACGGGAAAGGCCACGACAGTGAGAGGCCCACATATCGCAAAAAAAAAAAAAAAAAAAAAAAAAAAGACCCTGAGGCTGATTCTTAGGGGCCTAAGAGGCCCTTATACTACTCCTATGTCATGCCATGACACTATCCCTCATTCAGGCCCTAAGGTTTGTCCTCACATATGCCCTGTTGCCGTACCTCAGATAGGCTCTGACACTATCACTACATCCAGCCCTGACACTGGTCCTCATTAAGGCCCTGACACTGGTCCTAACTAAGGCCCTGATGCTCTCAATAACTAAGGTCATCACGCTATCCCTAGCTCATTTCCTGACACTATACATGGCCTGGAACCTGACTCGGTCCTGAGCTAATTTCCTGCCTATTCTCTTCATTGAAGTCCTAGTGCTCTCCCAAACTTAGGCCGATACTAGCCCTAACTAAGGCCCTGACCCTGTGTCTTACTGAGGTCTGCAATCTGTCCCTAATATAGGCCCTGTTGCTGGCAATAACTAAAATCCAGACACTAGCCTGAGTTAATAATCTGACCCATTTCCAACCAAGGTCCTGACACTGCCACTAAGAAAGCCTTGTCTCTGTACCTAAGTGAAGGCCTGAGGCTGTGCCTAACTCAGGCCCTGAAGCTATGCCTAATTGAGGCCTTGACACTGTGACTACCTCAGGCCCTGAATATGTCTTTAACTAAGACCCTATTGCTGACCCAACAAAGGCCCTGATGTAGCTCCTACATCATGCCCTGACAGTGTCCCCAGGTAAAGGCCTGATGCTAGGCCTCACTCAGGCCCTGACGCTCTCCCTAAGTCTGGCTCTGATCCTGTCGCTACCTGAAACCTGACACGGGTTCTAATTAAGGCCCTGATACTCTCAGTGACTAAGGTCTTGATTCTACCCCTAGGACATTTCCTGACACGATCCGTAAACTTTACCCTAATCCGGTCCTTTGCAACGGTCCTGTCTCTTATGCTAACTGAAGTCCTTATGCTGTGCCTAACTCAGGCCCTGAATTTAGTCCCAAGGCCGTGACACTGTCCCTAAATCAGGCCTAGATGCTCTTCCTATATCTGGCCCCGAAATGTCCCACACTAAATCCCTAACATTATTCCTAAATCAGGCCCTGACACAGCACCTAACAGAGGCACAGATGGTAGTCCAAACTAGTGCCCTGACACTGTCTCTAACTGAGGCCCGGAATCTGTTGCTAATATTGACCGTGCTGCCGGCCATAAAGAAAATCCAGACAGTATCCTGAGCTAATATCCTGACCAATTTCTAATCAAGGGCCTGACACTGTTCCTAAGAAAGCCCTGTCGCTGTCCCTAAGAAAAGGCCTGAGGCTGTGCATAACTCAGGCCCTGAAGCTATGCCTACCTGAAGCCTTGAAGCTGTGACTACCTCAGAGCCTCCCTTTATCTGAGCCTAACACAGACACTGAATTTACGCCCAAGACCATGACACTGGCAGTAACTATGGCCTAGATGTTCGTCCTAAATCCTGCACAGAAGTGTCCCTCACTGAATCTCTAACACTATTCCTAATTCAAGCTCATACAGGGTACCTATCAGAGACCCAGGTGCTAGTGCTAAGGCAGGCCCTGACACTGTCTCTAATTCAGGCCCTGCTGCCATCTATATCTAATGACCTGACACTATCCTGAGCTCATTTCCTGACCCATCTCTTTCCAAGGTCCTGAAACTCTCCCTATGCAAGCCCTAATGATGTCCCTAAGTGAAACCCTGAGGCTGTCCCTCACAAGGGCCCTGACAACGGCTTTAGCAAAGCTCCTGAGGCTGATCCTTCTGAGGCCCTTATGCTTCTCTTAAGTCATGCCCTCATACTATCCCTAGCTCAGGCTCTGACACTAGGCCTCACTCAATCCCTGTCGCTCTTCCTAGGTTCCGTGCTGATGCTGTTCTTACGTTAAATCCTGACACTGGTCTTAAATTAGGCCCTGATGCTCTAAGTAACTGAAGTCTTGGCACTATTCCTAGGTTATGTCCTGACACTATCCCTAGACCTTAACCTAACCTTGCCTTTAACTGTTGTCGAGCTTCTTATGATAATTAAATACCTTATGCTGTCCCTAACTAAAACCCTGAAATTAGTCCCAAGGCCGTGACGCTACCCCTAACTGAGGCTTGGAGGCTCATCATAACTCAGACCCTGACACAACACCTAATTCAGACCCTGACACTGTACCTAACAAAGGCTCTGATGCTCATCCTAAGTCAGGCTCTGACACTGTCACTAAGGCCTTGTGACCATCAGTACCTAAAGTCTTGACATTATCCTGAGCTAATATCCTGGCCCGTGTCTTGCCAGGGTCCTGAAACTCTCCCAAAGTAAGCCCTGATGCTGTCACTAAGTGAGGCCCTGTGGATGTCCCTAACAGAGGCCCTGAGAATGTCTTTTAAAAAGACCCTAAGGCTGATCCTTAGGGACCTAAGAGCCCCTTATACTACTCCTATTTCATGCCTTGACACTGTCCCTCATTCACGCCCTAAGGTTAGGCCTCACTTATGCCCTGTTGCCGTACCTTAGTAAGGCTCTGACACTATCACTACATCCAGCACTGACAGTGGTCCTGATTAAGGCCCTGACACTGGTCCTAACTAAGGTCCTGATGCTCTCAATAACTAAGGTCTTCACGCTATCCCTAGCTCATTTCCTGACACTATACGTGGCCTGGAACCTGACTCTGTCCTGAGATAATTTCCTAATGCTTGTCCTCACTGTAGCCCTAATGCTCTCCCTAACTAAGGCCCAGACTAGTCCTAACTAAGGCCCTGACACTGTGTCTAAGTAAGGCCCGGAATCTGTCCCTAATATGGGCTCTGCTGCTGGCAATAACTAAAACCCGGACACTATCCTGAGTTAATACTCTGACCCATTTCTAACCAAGGTCCTGATACTGCCACTAAGAAAGCCCTGTCTCTGTCTCTAAGTGAAGGCCTTAGGCTGTGCCAAACCCAGGCCCTGAAACAATGCATAACTGAGGCCTTGATGCTTTGTCTACCTCAGGCCCTGATCATGTCTTTAACTAAGACCCTATTGCTGACCCAATGAAGGCCCTGATGCAGTTCCTACATCATGCCCTGACAGTCTCCCCAGATAAAGGCCTGACGCTAGGCCTCACGCGGGACCTGTTGCTCTCCCTAAGACAAGCCATGGCGCTGTCCCTACCTGCAGCCATGATACTGGTTCTAATTAAGGCCCTGATACTGTCAGTGGCTAAATTCCTGACACTATCCCTAGGTCATTTCCTGACAAGATCTATAAACTTTACCCTAAACTTTTCCTTAGCAAATGTCCTGCCTTTTATGCTAATTGAAGCCCTTACTCTGTGCCTAACACAGACACTGAATTCAGGCTCAAGGCCATGACACTCTCACTAACTAAGGCCTAGATGCTCGTCCTAAATTCAGCCCAGAACTGTTGCAAATTAATGTCCCTATACTATTCCTAACACAGACCCTGACACTGTCTGTAACTAAAGCCCTGCTGCCATCAATATCTAAAGTCCTGATATTATCCTGAGCTAATATCCTGACCCATGTCTTACCAATTTCCTGAAACTGTCCCAAAGTAAGCCTTGATGGTGTCTCTAAATGAGGCCCTGAGGTTGTCCCTATCAGAGTCCCTGAGAATGTATTTAATGAATACCTTAATGCTGATCCTACAGAGGCTCTTGTACTACTCTAAAGTCATGGCCTGACACTCTACCTAGGTCAGGTCCTAAAGATAGGCCACACTAGGCCCTGTTGCTGCACGTTAGTGAGTCTTTGATGCTGTCTCTACATGAAGACCTGACGCTGGTCATGATTAAGGCCGACACTGGTCCTAACTGAATCCCTGATACCCTCAATAACTAATGTCTTCACGCTATCCCTAGCTCATTACCTGACACTATCGCTGGCCTGGTTGCTGACTCTCTCCCGAGCTAATTTCCTGCTTCTTATCCTCACTGAAACCCTAATTCTCTCCCTAACTAACGCCCTGACTTGTCCTAACTAAGGTCCTGACACTGTCTCTAACTAAGGCTCGGATTCTATCACTAATACAGACCATTTTTCCGGCAATAACTAAAACCCGGACACTATTCTGAACTAATATCCTGACCCATCTCTTACCAAGATCCTAACACTCTTCTACGAAAACCTTTTTGCAGTCCCTAAGTGAAGGCCTGAGGCTGTGCCTAACTCAGGCCCTGAAGCTATGCCTAACTTAGGCATTGACATTCTGCCTAACTCAGGCCCTAATCATGTCTTTAAGTAAGACCCTATTGCTGATCCAACAAAGGCCCAGATGCTGCCACTACATTATGCGCTGACAGTGTCCCCAGCTAAGTGGGTGATGCTAGGCCTCACTCAGGCACTGTTGCTCTACCTAAGTCAGGCACTGACACTGTGCCTACCTGAATCATTGATACTGGTTCTAAATAAGGCCCTGATACTGTCAGTAACTAAGGTCTTGACACTATCCCTAAGTCATTTCCTGACACGATCCCTAACCTTTACCCTAAGCCTGTCCCTAGCAAATGTCCTGCCTCTTAAGCTAACTGAAGCCCTTATGCTGTGAATACCTCAGGCCCTGAATTTAATCCCAAAGCCATGACACTTTCCCTAACTGAGTCCTAGAAGCTCCTCGTAAATCCTGCCCAGAACTGTCCCTAACTAATGCCCTAACACTATTCCTAACTCAGGCCCTGAAATTGTACCTAACAGAGGTCCAGATGCTACACTTAACTAAGGCCTTGACAGTGTCCCTAACTAAGGCCCTGCTGCTGTCAATATATAATGTTCTGAATTATCTAACTCTGTCCTTACCGAAGGCACCGCTACCGTCAATATCTAATGTCCTGACACTATCCTTAACTAATTTCCTGACCCATCTCATACCAAGGTCCTGAAACTGTCACTAAGTAAGCCCTCATGCTGTCCCTAAGTGAGGCACTGAGGCAGTCCCTAACACTGGCCCTGATAACGGCTTCAGCAAAGCCCCTGAGGCTGATCCTACTGAGGCCCTGATGCTGCTCCTAAGTCATGCCCTGCTACTATCCCTACCTAAGGCCCTGATGGTAGTCCTCTATGAGACCCTGTCACTGTCACTACAGCCAGCTCTGACACGAACCCTACCTGAAACTTTGACACTGGTGCTAAATAAGGCCCTGATGCTCTAAGTAACTAAGGTCTTGGCACTATCCCTAATTCATGCCTTGACAATATCCCTAGACCATAAGCTAACCTTGTCTTTAATGGAAGTCGAGACTCTTTTGCTAACTATATCCCTAATGCTGTCCCTAACTAAGGCCCTGAAATTAGTCCCGAGGCCGTGACACTGCCCTATCTGAGGAATGGAGGCTCGCCCTAACTGAGGCCCTGAAACAACACCTAACTCAGTCCCTGACACCGTACCTAACAAAGGCTCTGATGCTCGTCCTAAGTCAGGCCCTGAGAGTGTCTCTAAGGATCTGTGGCCATCAATACCTAAAGCCCTGATAGTATCTTGAGCTAATATCCTGACCCATTTCTTATCAAGGTACTGAAACTGTCCCAAAGTAAGCCCTGATGCTGTCCCTGAGTGAGTGCCTGAGGATGTCCCTTAGAGAGGCCCTGAGAATGTCTTTTATGAAGACCATAATGCTGATCCAACAGAAGCACTTATGCTACACTTTTGTCATGTCCTGACATTGTCCATCACTCAGACCCTAAAGATAAGCCACACTTAGGCACTGTTGCCGTTTCTAAGTCTGGCTCTGAGGCTGTACCTACATCAAGCACTTGCACTGGTCCTGATTAAGCCCCTGACACTGGTCTTAACTAAGGACCTAATGCTTTCAATAATGAAGGTCATCACACTATCCCTAGCTCATTTCCTGACACTATACCTGGCCTGGATATTGATTCTGTCCCGAGCTAATTTCCTGCCTCCTGTCCTCACTGAAGACCTAATGCTCTCCCTAAATAAGACCCAGACTAGGCCTAACTAAGACCCTGACACTGTCTCTAACTAAGGCATTGAATCTGTCCCTAATATAGGCCCTGCTGCTGGCAATAACTAAAATCTGGACACTATCCTGAGTTAATTATCTGATTCATTTCTAATCAAGGTCCAGACATTTTCCTTAAGAAAGCCCTGTCTCTGTTCCTAAATGAAGTCCAGAGGCTGTGCCTAACTGAGGCCCTGAAGCTATACCTAACTGAGGCCTTGACGCTGTGACTACCTGAGGCCCTGATCATGTCTTTAACTAAGATCCTATTGCTGACCCAACAAAGGCCCTGATGTAGCTCCTACATCATACCCTGACAGTGTCCCCAGCTAAGGGCCTAACACTAGGCCTCACTCAGGCCCTGACGCTCTCCCTCAGTCAGGGTCTGATGCTGTCGCGATCTGAAGACTTGACAGTGGTTCTAACTAACGCCCTGATACTCCCAGTAACTAAGGTCTTGACACTACCCCTAGGTCATTTCCTGACACGATCCCTAAACTTAACCCTAATCCTGTCCCTTGCAACTGTCCTGTCTCTTATGCTAACTGAAGCCCTTATGCTGTGCCTAACTCAGGCCCTGAATTTATTCCCAAGACCGTGACACTGTCCCTAAGTGAGGCTCAGATGCTCTTCCTCAATCTGGCCCAGAACTGTCCCTCATTAAAACCCTAACACTATTCCTAAATCAGCCCCTGACACGGTACCTAACAGAGGCCCAGATGCTAGTCCTAACACAGGCCCTGACACTGTCTCTAACTAAGGCCCTACTGCCGTCAATAACTAAGTTAATGACATTATCCTGAGCTAATATCCTGACCCATGTATTACCAAGGTCCTGAAACTGTCCCAAAGTAAGCCCTGATGCTCTCCCTACGTGAGGCCCCGAGGATGACCCTATCAGAAGCCCTGAGAAGGTCTTTAATGAAGACCCTAATGCTGATCCTACAGAGGCCCTTGTACTACTCCTAAGTCATGCCCTGACACTGTCCCTAACTCAGGCCCTAAAGATAGGCCTCACTTAGGCCCTGTTGCCGTACCTTAGTGAGGCTCTGAGGCTGTCCCTACATCAAGACTTGACACTTGTCCTGATTAAGCCCCTGACACTGGTCCTAACTAAGTTCCTGATGCTCCCAATAAATAAGGTCCTGACACTATAGCCCTAGCTGATTTCCTGAACCTATCCCTGGCCTGGAAACTGACTCTGTCCCAAGCTAATTTCCTAACTCTTTTCCACACTGAAGCCCTAATGCTCTCCCTAACTAAGGCCCAGACTAGTCCTATCTAAGGCCCTGACACTGTCTCTAACTAAGGCCCGGAATCTGTCGCTAATATAGGCCCTGCCTGCTAGCAATAACTAAAATCCGGACACTATCCTGAGTTAATGATCTCACCCATTTCGAACAAAGGTCCTGACACTGCCACTAAGAATGCCCTGTCTCTGTCCCTAAGTGAAGGCCTGAGGCTGTGCCTAACTCAGGCCCTGAAGCTATGCCTACCTGAGGCCTTGAAGCTATGACTTTCTCAGGCCCTGATCATGTCTTTAACTAAGACCTATTGCTGACCCAACAAAGGCCCTGATGTAGCTCCTACATCATACCCTGACAGTGTCCCCAGCTAAGGGCCTGATGCTAGGCCTCACTCAGGCCCTGATGCTCTCTCTAAGACAGTCACTGGCTCTGTCCCTACCTGCATCCATGATACTGGTTCTAAATAAGACCCTGATACACTCAGTGACTAAGGTCTTGACACTAACCCTAGGCAATTTCCTGACAAGGTCCATAAACTTTACCCTAAACCTAGCCCTAGCAAATGTCCAGCCTCTTTTGCTAAATGAAGCACTTACTCTGTGCCTAACACAGACACTGAATTCAGGCTCACGGTCATGACACTGTCACTAACTAAAGCCTAGATGCTCGTCCTAATTCTGGCCCAGAACTGTCCCTAAGTAATGTCCTAACACTATTCCTAACACACGCCCTGAAACGGTACCTAAAAGAGGCTCTGATGCTAGTCCTAATGCAGGCCCTGACACTGTCTGTAACTAAGGCTCTGCTGGCATCAATATCTAAAGTCCTGATGTTATCCTGAGCTATTATCCTGACCCTTGTCTTACCAAGTTCCTGAAACTGTCCCAAAGTAAGCCTTGATGCTATCCCTAAGTGAGGCACTGAGGCTGTCCCTCTCAGAGTCCCTGAGAATGTATTTAACGAAAACCCTAATGCTGATCCTACAGAGACCCTTGTACTACTCTCAAGTCATGCCCTGACACTCTCCCTAGGTCAGGCCCTAAAAATAGACCTCACTAGGCCCTGTTGCCGCACCTTAGTGAGGCTCTGACACTGTCCCTGCATCAAGACCCGACACTTGTCCTAACTGAACCCCTGATGCCCGCAATAACTAATGTCTTCACGCTATCCCTAGTTCATTAACTGACACTATCCGTGGCCTGGTAGCTGACTCTGTCCCAAGCTAATTTCCTGCCTCTTATGCTCACTGAAACCCTAATGCTTTCCCTAACTAAGGCCCTGACTTGTCCTAACTAAGGCCCTGACACTGTCTCTTACTAAGGCCTGGATTCTTTCAATAATACCGGCCCTGTTTCTGGCAATAACTAAAATCCAAACACTATCCTGAAGTAGTATCCTAACCCACCTCTTACCAAGGTCCTGACACTGACCCTAAGAAATCCCTGTCACGGTCCATAAGTGAAGGCCTGAGGCTGTGCCTAACTCAGGCCCTGAAGCTATGCCTACATGAGGCCTTGAAGCTTTGTCTCCCTCAGGCCCTAATCATGACTTTAAGTAAGACCCTATTCCTCATCCAACAAAGGCCTTGGTGCAGCTCCTACATCATGCCCTGTCAGTTTCCCCAGTTAAGGGCCTGACGCTAGGCCTCACTCAGACCCTGTTGCTCTCCCTAAGACAGGTACTGCCTCTGTCCCTACCTGCATCCATGATACTGGTTCTAAGTAAGGCCCTGGTACTCTCAGTGACTAAAGTCTTGACAGTTTCCCTAGGTCATTTCCTCACACGATGCCCAAACTTTACACTAACCCTGTCCCTAGCAACTTTCCTGCCTCTTATGTTAACTGAAGCCCTTATGCTGTGAATACCTCAGGCCCTGAATTTAGTCCCAAAGCCATGACACTGTCCCTACCTAAGGCTCAGATGCTCATCCTAAATCTGGCCCAGACACTGTCCATAACTATGGCCCTAACACTATTTTTAACTCAGGCCCTGACACTGTACATAAGAGAGACCCAGATGCTAGTCCTATCTGAGGCATTGACACTGTCCTTAAGTAAAGCCCTGCTGCCATCAATATCTAAAGTCCTGACAGTGTCCTGAGTTTATTATATCCTGGATCATGTTTTATTAAGGTCCTGAAACTGTCCCAAAATAAGCCTTAACACTGTCCTTAAGTGAGCCAGTGAGGCTGTCTCTAACAGATTCCCTGATAATGTCTTAAACAAACCCCTTAGGCTGTTCCTACTGAGACCCTTATGCTCCTCCTTAATCATGCCCTTACACTGTCCCCAGCTAAGGTACTGACTCCAGGCTTCACTCAGGCCCTGTCGCTCTCCCTAACTCAGGCTCTGACACTGTCCTTTCCTGAAGCCCTGACACTGGTCCTAAATTAGGCTCTGATGCTCTAAGTAGCTATGGTCTTGACACTATCCCTACGTCATTTCCTGACGCTATTCCTAGACCTTAACCTAACCTTGTCTTTAGCTAATATCGAGTCTCTTATGCTAACTAAATCCCTGATGCTGTCCCGAAGTAAGGCCCTGAATTTAGTCCCGAGGCCATGAACCCAATTCTAACTGAGACCTGGAGGCTGTCCTTAACACAGTACCCCAACTTATCTTTAACTGAGGCCCTGACACTCTCCCTAATTAAGGACTGAGGCTGTCTCTGACTAAGTCCCTGAGTCTTTCTTTAACTACTGGCCTCACTCTTTCTCTAACAAAGTTCCTGACACATTCCCTAACTAAGACCCTGACACGGTCACTAATAACTTCAGCTGTCCCTCATTAATATCCTGATGCGGCCCGTAAATGAGGTACTGAAGATGGCACTAAGTTCCAGATGATGTCACTAATGACCCAAAATGTTTCTTACTAAGGGTCTCAAATTACCTCTAACTGAGGCCCTGAAGATGTCCATAACTTAGGCCCTGACACTATCTCTAACTACGGCCCTCAAGTTATCTTTAACTGAGGCCATGACAGTGTCCCTAATGAAGAGCCTGACAGTGTCTCTAACTAAGGCCCCGAGTCTGTCTTTGCCTAACGGCCTCACTCTTTGCTCAACTACTCCCTGACGCTGCCCCTACCCAAGGCCCTGATGGTGTGCCTAATTGTCTGAGCTGTCTTTTGCTAATACCCTGGCCCTGTCCATAACTAACGCCCTGATGATGACCCTAACGAACAGCCTGAAGTGTCTCTTACTAAGCCCCTCAAGTTTTTCTCTGAGGCCTTGACACTCTCCCTAATTAAGGACTTGAAACTGTCTGTAAGTAATGGCCTGATGCAGCTCCTACCTGAGATGCTGATGCTCTCACTGAAACCTTGAAGTCTCTACCTAAGAAGCTGACACACTCTGTAACTAATTTCCTAACTTTTTCCTTAACTAACATCTTAATTTTGTCCCTAAATAACACCATGACACTGGTCCTAACGATGGTCCTGACCCTGACCCTATCTAAGGCCCTGACAGTGTCCCTAATAGACTTAGAAATCCCTCATTGTGGTCCTGATCCTGTTCATTACTAAGGCCCTGAATATGTGCCTAAGGACGTCTCTGACCCTGTCCTAAGGCCCTGACCCTCTTCCTAACTAACGGCCTTGATGCTGTCTCTACAGAAGGCCCTGACACTGCCCCTAAATAACGGCCTGAAAATGGTCCCAAGTCTGGACCTGATCCTGTCCATAACTAAGGCCCTGAAGATGTCCCTCATTAAGACTCTGACACTGCCCTTAATTAGCCCCTGACACTGTCCCTAGCTAATGGCCTAAGCTATAACTTACAAAGTCCCTAACACTATCCCCAAGACACTGACACCCTCCCTAACTTAGGCTTTGATGCTGTCCTTTAGTGCCTAAGCAGTCACAAAATAACACCTTGATTCTCTTAATAAGGCCCTGAATATATCCCTAAGAAAGTCTCTGAAGTGTCCCTAACTAACGGCCTACACTGTCTCTTATGAAGGCCCTCAAGTAATCTCTGAGGGCCTGACAACACTGTCCCTAACTAAGGCCCTGTTGCTGGCCGTAACTAACATCCTGATGCTAAACCTAACTAAGCTCCTGATGCTCTTCCTAACTAAGGCCTTGATGCCAATTCTACCTGAGGCCCTAAAACTGTCTGTAAATAATGACCTGACACTTTCCCTAACTAACACCCTAATTTTGTCCCTCATTAATGCCCTGACACTGGTCGACACTACAGCCCTGATGCTGGCCCAATCTAAGGGCTTGATGATGTCCCTAATAGCCTTAGATGTCCCTCACTGTTGGCCTGACCCTGTCCCTCACCAAGGCCATGACCCTCTTCCTAACTAAGGCTGTGATGATGTCTCTACCTGAGGCACTGTCATTGTCTATAATAATGGCCGACCCTTTCCCTAACACCCTGATGCTGTCCCTAATAGCCTCATGTATCTCTCAATAACACCCTGATCCTGTCCATAACTAAGGCCCTGATGCTCTCTCTACGTAAGGCACTGACACTATCCATAATAATGGCCTGACTCTTTCCTTAACTAATACCCTGATGCTATCGCTAATTGAGGTCCTGAAGATGTCCCTAATACCCTTAGGTGTTACTCTGTATTACCCTATCCTGCCCATAATTAAGACCTTGAATATGTCCCTAGGTAAGTCTCTGACACTGTCCCTAACTAAGGACCTGATGCTGTCTCTACCTCAGAATCTGAAATTCTAATGTCCTGACTCTCCCTAACATCCTGACGCTGCCCCTAAGTGAGGCCCTGACACTCTTCTTAACTAAGGACTTGCCACTGTCCCTACCTAACTAAAACCCTGACACTGTCTGGAACTAATGACCCGACCAACTAACACCCTAGTTTTGGCCCTAACTAACGCCCTGACACTGGTTCTAATTATGGCCATGATGCTGGCTCTAAGGCCCTGAAGATATCCCTAAGGAACAGCTTGAACTGTGTCTAACTAAGGCTCTCACGTTATCTCTAAGTGAAGCATTGACACTGTCCCTAACTTAGGCCCTGATGCTGTCCCTTATAGTCTAAGCTGTCACTAAATAATGTCCTGATCCTATCCATAAGTAAGGCCCTGAATATGTCCCTAAGTGCATCTCTGACGATGTCCTTAACAGCCTGAAGTCTCTTCAAGTTATCTCTGAGGCTCTGACACTGACCTTTCCTAAGGCCTTACCCAGGGGTTGTCCCAGGCTGCTGGGCAGGTTTCTCTTGTCTGCATCTCTAACCAACTGCCTGCCATTGGCCACTCTAAGATTCTGTGATACACTGGTCCCACGTGGGATGTGCCTGTGTAGGCTCACCTGCGGGAGGAAAGTCATGGCCACTCTGCCCGCCAGGGGACTGTGGCTCACGGTAGGAGCCTCTCAGCCAGTGTCTGGAGACTGTGTTCTGTGTCCTTGTTGGTTGTAAATCCCTTGGAGTTACCTCTAACATTGTAAATGGATATCCCCCCTCTGCATATTTATAATATAAATTATTTACCACATTAAAATCCAGGAATGACATTCTTAGAATGAGCAGGAGAACACTGGGTGCCCCCCCCCCCACAATGATCTATTACTTGAGGATTTAAAATTCGAATGAGAAAACACTCACTCTCCTCACCCTCTTGGGCATCAGCACAAGGTGGGAATCAGCTGCACCTTTATTTATCCCTCTGATTTTCCAGAACCTTTCCTTCCAGGAGAAATCTCTGGGCTCTGCAGGAGATGTGAGTGGTGGCCGTCAGGTAAATCTGAGACTGAAAAGCAAGAGGAAGAGAGACAGAGGAGGAGATGAGAATCGGTGATGGGGAGAAGCAGGGACATCCACATTCAATCGCAGGCTGAGAGTCTGGGTTAGTCTCCAGCGAAGCTAAGGACCACCAGGGTCTGACACCACTGGCCTTGTCACCTGGTGTGGGGACTGGGGACAGCCAAACCACCATGGCCACTCTCAGAGAAATCAGGGAGGTGGGAGGGCATCATTGAGAGCCAGATTGAAAATGGTCATGCTGTGAAAGAATAAGATGCCCTTTCAAAAAATGAAGACTGTTCTCTTGGTTCTCAAAGACTGGCAAATACTCTGTGTCCTTCTGGAGGCATGATGAAGACTTCAGCCTTTGAGGGCAGTAATGGGAAGGCATCTGGTCTCAAAACCATCCAGCACTCACTGCCTGAGGGTGCTGAGGATGACCCGTGTCCAACCCTCGGGTTCTGTGGGGTCTGAAATCCCCTGACCACCGAGGACGGGAGGGGCCTCACAGACACTCCACTGGACCACTGGAGGCTTGGCTGGTGGGCTACAGTCTTTTATCAGATACATGATTTGCAAACATCTTGGGCCATTT
>NW_006776773.1:0-2861 GCF_000442215.2 Lipotes vexillifer
TATAAAACAGAAACTAACACACCATTGTAAAGCAATTATACTCCAATAAAGATGTTAAAAAAAGAAATGAAACGCTGAGGGACAGTTAATAAAGCAAAAAGACAGTGGTAGCCCTCTGAAAGAAAAAAGTGTCATGTGCATACTGTTTAATGCAGCAAGTTCCTTTGTAGGGATTTCTCTTAAGGAACAATCCTCCCTGCTAAATCTCTAAACATATGAATGTACATAGTAAGATATTTATTATATAGTTTAGATAGATAGATTTATATATATTAAGGAATGAAAAGAAATATAAGTGTTCAGTAACAGCAGATTCATCAATAAATTACCTTAAATTCATACAATGACCTATTATATAGTCATACCAACTGGATTTGATAAAAATATGTCCATGGATATAAATGAACAAGCAGATTATAAAACAGAATGCCTAACAGCATGATCTTATTTTTATATGAAAATAGAAATTTCTCTCTCTCTCTGTTGGTAAGTGCATATATATGTATTTTGGGCTGAACTGTATCACCTCAAAATTCATATACTTGAGCTCTAACCCCCCAGAACCCCAGAATGTGACTGTATTGGGGATCTTTAAAGAGGTGATTGAGTTAAATGAGGCCATTGGATTAATCCAATCTGATTGACCTCTTGTAATAAGAGGAAATTTGGATGCACAAAGCAACCCCAGGGATGTGAGGACACAGTGAGAAGACAGCCATCTACAAGGCCAGAAAATCTCAGAAGAAACCAAACCTGCCCACATCTTGGTTTTGAACTTCTAGTCTCCAGATTGAGAAAATAAACTTCTGTTGTTTCAGCCCCACAATTGTGATGACTATGGTTGCCCTAACAAACTAATACTATATGAATATGTGTGTGTATAAAATTTAAATTATATGTATAACTGAAATTATAAACAAATCACTAAATATATATTTTATATATGTTTATATAGAGACACATATAATGTTTTCCTATATATATTTGAAAGGCTAGAATAATATATTGTACAATGTCAACTGTGGTTATTTCTAGACAGTAATTTTATTTTTTAGTGTATTTTTTCTAGATATTTAAAATTAGCATATGTTTTTATAAGAACAAAAATAAAGTCATTTTAACTTGCAAAAAAAAAGAAAAACTCAGTATTCAATTGATTCTTTTTTAAAAAAAAATAATTTCTAGTCCATGCCTCATGCATGCAAAAGGCACAATAAAAATGTATTGATTAAAACAATTAAAGGTCGGATTGTGACTTGACAGGTTTTTGTTAAATGACTATCAAAAACACAGCAGTCCTTCATGAGACACGCATCCCCAGATTCTAGTCCTACGTATTCAGGCCCCATTTCCATAGTGCTTGCCCCTTAGCCTCTCCAGAAAGCAGATGTGTAGGACCAATATGTCAGTCGTAAGTATGTTTATTCCTATTTTCCTTTAGAGCAGTTTCAGTTCTTCACTAGTTATAGATTCTATTTTTAGGCTTGATTGTCATCCCTTTAACTTTTTTTCTGACCTCTGATTTTGTCTTTTTTTCGGGGCTTGCATTTCAGTGGGGCCCTGTGTGGGCTTGTGAAATGGTCCCGACCAGCAGGTTCCTCTTGGGGTGGTCCATCATCTCCCCGTTTACAGCTCTGAAGCTACCAGGGCATATTGACAAGTGGGAATGGATGGAGCCCCAGCATCTGACACAGATAAAGCTATCAAAAACACCCTGCAGGGGTAGGCCCCATGTCCAAATAGGTCTTGTTACTTCTGTAGAGACACTTTACAGTCCCTCTCTCTGAACACACATTTAATCATTGTACAGATGCGAGCCGTTTTCCCTTTGCCCCTAAACTCTGGATCCTGAGATCACAAATCTGTACCTCCTGCAGGCATATATCTTTTATTAATGGAAACATCAAAATTCTGGTGCAGCTTTGGCAACTCAGTTTGCAGAGAATTATTAAGCTCTTTTGAGTGCTCCAGAATAGTAGGATGCATATCTAGTATGAAAAAATGTCCTGCAGAGGATGGAAATCTAATCAAATATATTTTAGATGAGGAACAAATAGCCTTTGCATTTTATGTAATTAGTGGAAATACTTCATAGAAGCAAATTATGTCTATGTGTGCTAGACAGAGACATTATCAATTCATAGCTCCTGGGTTTTCACTACCTTCTATCTAAAAAAAAAAAAAAACAAAAAAAAAAACAAATGACTTTTATTGAGAAACTGGGAGACAGGAAATGGAACATTTAATTTGAAGTAAGAAGGGTTTTCTAAATGGGAACCATATTAATAAAAAGAATTCCTTTAGATATATCCTAGGAAAGATGTGGTTAGGAAATTTAAATTTAATCTAGTTAAGATCATACTTGGAGAAACAGGACTTTTCTGAACACCCATGCCTGCAAACACAGCTTTGTTAACTGCGAAGTTGTGTAATTCTCTTTTATTATGAAGATGGGAGATAGAAGGCTGCTCAAGGCCATGAGTCATGGAAACACCCTCTGGTCTACTGGAATCTCTTTCAGATCTCAGAGGTCTTTGCCATATAGCTTGTGTCTTATAAAATAATATTTTGGTCAAATATATAAATATTGAATAGATATGAAATGTTCAAAATCTGTTGTTAATGGTGCAGAAATTAGCCAAGGGGAACAATTTAAAAAATTGTTTTAAGATTCCGTCTTGCGAGAGCACTGGAAACACAACTAACTGCTGAACAATCATTGACAAGAAGACACTGTAACTCACCAAAAAAGATGCCCCACAACCAAAGACAAAGGAGAAGCCACAATGAGACGGTATGAGGGGTGCAATCACAATAAAATCAAATCCCATAACTGCTGGGTGGGTGACTCACAAACTGGA
>NW_006776774.1:0-2991 GCF_000442215.2 Lipotes vexillifer
GCCCCTCCGCGCCAGGCCTCGGTAAGCCCTGGGCTGGGTTCCCGGGAGGGGCGCGAGCAGGAGTGGGCGAGGGCGCTGTGGAGCGGGTATGGGGGCTGAATGGGGTCGGGGTCTGCTGGGACCCTAAAGGAGCCACTTCGGACTGAAAAAAGCATTTCTCCACGGATCTTGGCATGCTCACCATTGGCTGCGTGTCCTGCCAAGCCCTGCGACAGTGCGAGGGCAGCTTCCCCCCACCCTCCCTCAGCTAGTTTTCCAGACTCTTCTCTGGGTTTGAGGTGTAAGGCCAAGGCACTGGGAAGACCCCCTGATGGTGGCCCACTGACCTGGCAGCACTTGGCTCCAGTAGTTGGGGTGGAACATCCAGAGAAAAGGTCGGTGTCCCCTGCTGTCGGAGGAAGGGAGCAAAAAGAATAAGTCTTGGGAACGCGGGTGCTCGTGTTTAAGTGGGCGAGAAGGACCACATGGCAGTGAGAACGTCCAGTCTAACACGTTTCTTAGGAGGGCAGGGATTTGGAATCTTGCCTGAGAAGATTGCTTCCCCTCTGGGCCTGAGTTTGCTCATGTCTGAAAAGAAGGGTTTATGATCCCACATTGTGCAAAATCAGCACGAAGATGCATTTGCAGTTTTCCCTCTGGTAACTTCGGAGTCCTCCACTAAGCGTTCCAACGGATTCCCTTTATCCAAAGAAGAAGAGAGAAGAATGTTTATCAGTGAGGTTTTAACACGGATCTCCTAGTGCAGTGCTGTGAGTAGGGAGGAAGCAGAAAGCTCTGAGGTACCACAAATAATTGAAAAGCAAACTAATTTTTTAAGAAATTATATTGAACCTTGGAAGTGTAGTGACACTTTAAACAGAACACAGAGCAGCATCTTAAATGGTCTATGAACACCCCCGCCCCCGAAAAAGAAATACAAATTCGATTACTGATTTTTTAGAAACAAGGTTAATTTTGATGAACTTTTAGCTGTGTAGTTGTAACTTTTTTTCACGTGTTTTCAGATTTGCTGTGATTATAGCACTGGGTCACTGGGTATGCAGAGATGTGTAAAAGGTGTTAAAAAGTTCATTTGAGTAAATGAAGATCTAATTGGCATCATTAAAAGATTCATGAGTCAAGCAGCATCTCATCTAGCAGAGACATACTCTGAGGGGTTGTACAAAGTGGAAGGCATTTGTAGAAAGGAGGGTGGGACAAGGAAATCATCGAAAAAAATGAAAGTTCATTGGAGGAAAGTCAGTTCAAGTGACAGTGGCTTCTCATTGGGGTCTTTGATTGACACTTTGGGGTAATTGACCAGAGTCAGTTACCAGAGGGCATAGGAGCTCCCTCTCCAGGCCCTCCCAACTCCAGTTTTAGTTGAGGTTTCCTTTTATTAATTTTCAGTTACCGCTTTTTGATCAAGATCTCCAAAAGCATCGCTGATCCAGAGACAGGCTTTCCAAATTCAGCCTTCGCTCCTTGGTGCCAGGAAAGACCTTTTCTGGATGTCATGTCCCACACTGGAGGGAAAGTGCACCGACCAGAAACTGCCTGAGGCCACATTTGAGTAACAAGAGACAGTAGTAGGGAGAATTTGCAGGCATTTCTTATCCCAAGTCTGTATTTTGTCAAGGTTGTAAGCGTTGGAAATCATCTCAGAGTGCTGAGCTAGCATCACCTCATTAAGCACATCATTTTCACTAAGGTCCAACAAACAGGAGGTAGAAAACAAGTATGCAGAGCAGAATTTAAAACAACAAAGCCATCTTTACACAGAACCATAAAGATGGTTCTAAACCAAAACCTTCACATACAAAGATGTAGCCAGGAGGTGTGCATAAGTGACAGTATCTATGGACCTGTTCGTTGTTACGGAGGCATTAGCATCATTCAACCAAGGCTCATATACTGTATTATTATATATTGAAAGGCTGTCTAAATACATGGGTATGTCAGTAAGCTTACAAATGGCCTGATTACATTGGCTGTCCCACAGAGTTTCTTATATAGATACTCGAGAGACCTCATTTTCCCATCCCAGGGTCGGGTTAGATTGGAGCAAAGAACAAGGTTAGGTGGGCTTAGTACCCACACTTTATAAAACGGGCCCTTGGAACAATTTAAACACCCAGTGGCATTTGGGATTCCACTGAAATTACTTCTAGGGTGGAGCCAGGCCAAGTGGCAGTTGAATGAAGTCCAGCTGCAGGGTCTCAGGGCTCCAGGAGCAAGAATATTTTTTTCCAGGATTATGGACCTGGCAGATCAGAATCGTTGGTAGTCTGTTTTTGCAGTTTTGTAGACGTCTCCCCACCAATGGTGATTCAAAATTTGAGTCATCTTAAGTGTACTACGGTGGATGAAGGAATGTAAACACAAGAAACAAAACAAGGGATTTGCCAGGGTTCCAGGAAGAACCAGGCAGCCGTCTTGGGTTTCCAAGAGCCCTGACCATATAGTTTACAGCCATTGTTTACCCACCTTAATTTCTCTGATTTAGGAGCAGACCGTTGCCATTTTACAAGGACATCAGGATGGCAGAAGTCTGGCAGTGAGGGATGATTTTTTGCAGAAGCAGAACGGATTGCATCCACATGTGTTACATCTTTATAGATTCTGTTGCTGTTGCCTTTGCATGACAGTCATCCAGGACATTTCCCTGGTACTCAGGTTCAGTCCTTTTAGTGTGAGTCTTAATTTTGATGACAGCAATTTCAGAAAGTAAGAGAATAGCAGTAAGAAGATCGTTTACTTGTTGTGCATTTTCTATTGGGGTCCCAGAGGATGTCATACATTTTAAGATAATAACTAGAATTACAAGTGATAATCATTGTACCAGGTCCTATCAGATTTCTAGGAATTTCACACAATTTCTGGAACACATACTTGTACAAACACAACATAAAAGAAGCTTAGTGGGGACTTCCCTGGTGGTCCAGCAGTTAAGACTCTGCACTCCCAATGCAGGGGGCCAGGGTTTGATCCCTGGTCAGGGAACTAGATCCC
>NW_006776775.1:0-2143 GCF_000442215.2 Lipotes vexillifer
AAAAAAAAAAAAAAAAAAAAAAAAAAAAAAAAAAAAAAAAAATTCTAGTTTCTCTAAGGTAACTCATATTCAGGATATTCACGTTGTAAATTATTTCTTAGAGATAAAAAAAATTCATCTGCTTTCCTCCTCTATTTTCATCTATTTTGAAGCTGGGAAAAAGGGACTTTGGGTATTTTCCCTTAAACGAATGCAAGCCATTTATATAAAAACCCCATTCCAAGTGGAATAGCCAAGCTGCAAGCTTCCCTGGTCTTCTGAGTCTTTGACCCTTTGCTGTGTACCCCAAGTTCAAATACCTGTTAAGGCTCCCCTTGTTTTAGGCAACACTTGTGTTAGACCCCCACTCCCTGTCCCTAGAAAAGGTGAAGCAGACAGTGAGAGAATAGGATAGAGGTGGTGTGCTAGTGACAGCCTATCAGAATGTAGGATGTGGGAAAGCTCAGAGCACCGCTGGCCCATTATGGTAGAGGTATTGCCCCAGGAAACCACAAGACATAGTCCATAATGTAGGCCCAGAAATGGGCTCATAAACACATTTTTACCCTGAGTTAATAATTTTCTTCTCAAAGTCCTTCTAAATAGATCTTACATGTGTACGTGTACATCATATTATATTGTTATACATGTGTTATGTGTGTATGTGTGTGTGAGAGAGAGAGAATGATTGCTACCATCTTACTCATGTGAAAAGGGAAGATTAAAAGCCCCCGACATACACATCAAATACCGTGATGTATTTTCATATATATTTTCTCATTTGAGCTATACAGAAGCTTTGTGAGGAAGGCAGACTTGGTATTCTTTTTCTCATTTTGAGGAAATGGAGATTTAGAGAGTTAACATGTTGTGTAACTTTGAACAAGTTATTCTTACTCTTCTGGCTTCTGTTGTTTTTTAACCTACAAAGTCGGGGGATTAGCATAGCTTAATCCCATGGTAACAGTATATTATAATTAACTTAACCCAAATCACACAGCTAGAAAAGAACTTTAACTCATATCTTCTTCCAAATTCAGTGTACGTTCTTCTACACAAATGGCTTATCCATGAGGATGGCACTCAGAGCAGTTAACTGGAGTCCCACGAATCTTGCTGTACCCAGCGTAATGAAGTCAAGAAAAGTCCCTGCGCAGCTGTCCGTCTCAGAGCCAGAAGAGTCTGTGTGGACCGACCTCCTCCGTGTGGTCATGTGTTCAGGCTACCCTGAGGAGGTCATGTGGGCCTACTCATGGGTATTCCCGTGAACCCACATGCTCAGTGTACAAGAGTCAGGCTGTGGTGAGAGGACCGGAAGAGCAGCAGCAGCCTCCCATGGGATGGTTCCCTCTGCCAGAGCAGGGAGACAGCAGCTTGCTGGAATTTTCAGGTAGCCACACCTGCATCCATTAGGCCTTAGTTTTTCTGCCTCCCCACTTTGCAAGTGAGGAAATAGTACCTTCCATGCAACACCCAACCATGAGATATCTTGCAGTCTTGCAAGGTATCATGCAGCCTTGCATGGCATGGCAGAACAAGTCAAGCCTGTGAGTTAGAAGATATCATCCTAGTTACAGAGAGCCGTGTGACCTTGGGAGTGTCACTTAACCTCTTTGAACTCTGATTTCCACATCTCGGAAACAAATTCAGTTGGTCAAATAATCTCTAAGACAGGTGATTCTCAAGCTTTTAACAGACATTAAGAATGACTTGGAAGATGTGGGTATAAAAATGGGTTTAGTATCATACAGGTTAATCATATTAAACACAAATAAGAATGAACACATCTTACATATTATATAATATTTATATTGGATATAATAAATAGAGGAACTGATCAATTTATACATTTAATTTCTTTCTAGTTTCCAAACAGACAGTCTTAGCAAAATGTTATTCCTCAGTGTACATGTGTGATTAAACTGTTTGAATTTCATCCAAAAAAATCACTTGGGGTTAAAATGAGGGTGCTTGTGAGGGTCTTGGTCCCTATGATTCTGATTCAGTAGGTTGAAATAAGGCACAGGAACCTGATTTTTTTAACAATCACCCAAGTAGTTCTGCTAGAAGTGGTCTGTAGACAATACTGCAAGGCTGAGGGCCCCTCCAGCTCATGCTGTGTGGATTATTCATCTCTCTCTGTAGTTTTTTTTTTTTTTTTTTG
>NW_006776777.1:0-302 GCF_000442215.2 Lipotes vexillifer
ATTGCTATAAACTTCCCTCTTAGAACTGCTTTTGCTGCATCCCATAGGTTTGGGGTCATTGTCATTTGTTTACAGGTATTTTTTGATTTCCTCTCTGATTTCTTCAGTGATCTCTGGGTTATTAAGTAGTGTATTGTTTAACCTCCATGTGTTTGTATTTTTTACAGAATTTTTCCTGTAATTGATATCTAGTGTCATAGCATTGTGGTCAGAAAAGATAACTTGATACGATTTCAATATTATTAAATTTACCAAGGCTTGATTTGTGACCCAGGATATGATCTATCCTGGAGAATGTTCCA
>NW_006776778.1:0-205 GCF_000442215.2 Lipotes vexillifer
TTCCTCTTTGATTTCTTCAGTGATCTCTTGGTTATTAAATAGTGTGTTGTTTAGCCTCCATGTGTTTGTATTTCCTACAGATTTTTCCTGTAATTGATATCTAGGCTCATAGCATTGTGGTCGGAAAAGATACTTGATACGGTTTCAATTTTCTTAAATTTACCATGGCTTGATTTGTGACCCAAGATATGATCTATCCTGGAGA
>NW_006776782.1:0-585 GCF_000442215.2 Lipotes vexillifer
TCAAACCCATGTCCCCTGCACTGGCAGGTGGATTCTTAACCACTGTGCCACCAGGGAAGTCCCCTATGACATATATTTTTAAAAGTAGTCTGCTGACTCAGTACATTATGTGCAATAAAAGCAAAGAGAATAGTTTTGTACATTCATTTAATTCAGAAATTAAAAGAATATACAAACAGACTGTACATGACTACCTTTATACCCAGTGCCTTTAACATTAAGAATGGTTAAGTTTCTGGTAATATAAGAAAAATGAAAACAAAACTATGCTTTTCTCTTTTGCTATTTTTCCAGATTTTTCCTTTTTTTCTTTGCTTCCTTTTTATCTTCTTTCATTTGTTCCTTCCTTTTTTTTTTTTTTAACATCTTTATTGGAGTATAATTGCTTCACAATGTTGTGTTAGTTTCTGCTTTATAACACAGTGAATCACCTATACATATACATATATCCCCATATCTCCTCCTTCTGCATCTCCCTCCCACACTCCCTATACCACTCCGCTAGGTGGCCACAGAGCACTAAGCTGATCTCCCTGTGCTATGCAGCTGCTTCCCACTAGCTATTTTACATTTGGTAGTGTATAT
>NW_006776783.1:0-2842 GCF_000442215.2 Lipotes vexillifer
GAAATCAGGGAGGGCTTCCCAGGGGAGGTGACTCTCAGCCAGGATTTATAGGAGGAGGAGGGTAGGACAGGCAACAACACATATAGGGGAACCCCAGACACAGTTAGACCCAAGGCCTGGCCTCGAGTCCACTCTGCCAGGCACTTTCAATCACCAGCCAACATGGAGAGGCCCATGTGAAGAGGAACTGAGGGCCCCAGGTGACCACCAGCATCACCTGCCAGACAGATTCCAGCCTCCGGCCTTCAAGCTTTCCAGCTGAGGCCCCAGACGTCATGGAGCAGAGAAAAGCCATCCCCACTCTGCCCTGACCCAACTACTGATCCCCAGAATCCATGACATAATAAATGGGTGTTTTACACCACTACACTTTGGCATAATTTGTTACACAGGCAAGAGTAACTAGAACAGCTCCCCATTGTCTGCCGTTATTTTGAAGTCCACGTTCTTTACAATGACTTGCCAGGACCTCCAAGACCGGCCCTGCCTACTTCTGGGCTCAGGTCTTTCTCCTTCTCCTCCCACGGCGTCTGCATCTGAAACACCTTGAGTTCTGGAACATGGCATGCCCCCATATCTCACATGTGCTCTCCCTTCGGCCCAGTGCCCTGGTTCCTCCTCAACAACCCTGGCTAACTCCACCTCCAAGTCTTACCTGGAGCCCACTTCCTGCGGGAGCCCTTTCCCAACACCCGCAACATGCTCTCAGGGTACCATCCACCCCCAGCACCCTCGTTATCACTCACTCCTTGGTCGGTACCTGTCCTCATGCTGTTTCCCTTCCCCAACTAGGAGCTCTGGAAGGGTGACAGCTTTGTACCTTTCACTGTTTTGTCCCCAGCATAACACCTAGTACACACTTGTTGAAGAAATGCACCACTGAGTGTGAGAATAAGTTCTTCCTCACTGGGTGTGACCAAGCACACATCAGGCATTTCCTGAGCTCCTCCTATGTGCCCAGCACTGCTGGGCACAGAGGACACCCATCGACTTCTAACACACGGTAAGTCTGGAGAGGACTGTCAACAAAGGAAGAAGCCAGTACTAGGAAAAGTCAGAAGGACAGCTCCCACCCAGGGAGACTTCCTGGAGGAAGTGGCATTGCGGCTGGGCCCTGAAGGATGGACAGGACTCCAACAGGTGGACAGAGGGAAAAGGGGCAGTTGGGGAGACAAAAGGAACTGCCTAGATAAAGTCTAAGGCAGTCCTCCCTAACAGACTGGTCCAGAGACCACACATTGAGTAGCACCAGTTTCAGAGGTGAGACCAGGACCCGGAAATGGCTCAGCGCCAGGGCGTCTGGATGAGGAAAAGTTGACTTCACAGGGGAGAAGCCAACCTGTGTGCCAGCATCTAGTCCCTGAGAGAAGCAGATCACAGCTGTCTGGAGCAGGGTATAAGGAGCAGCATGGGGGCTGGAGCTGGAGTCTAAGAGACAGAATAGCCAGACAGAGCTCCCTTCCCAGAGGCCAAAGAGCCCCAGACAAGACAGTGCTACCCTCCGTGTGCCTTTGCAGGTAACCAGGTCTCTAGTGGCCCAGGTGACCCCCATCACTCCCAGGCTGGTGCAGTGGCTCCCACCCCTTTGAGATTCTGTTAGAGCTGTGGACCCTCCCTCTGAAACAACCGTGTGCACACACGCTGACACACTGATCTGTGATTTCCAAAGCTCCCAGAATCGTACCCCAGTTAAGTACTAAAGCACTAAGCAGCCCCTTGGGCAATGTGTGGGATCCCCCTAATCCAGGGTCACTAAATCAGGTGGGGCAGGCGGCGAGGCACCAAAAGAAAGGTCTGCAACCTCGTGGGGCAGCAGAGGAAGGGGAGATTTTTCAGGGTTTGCCTGAAGGCAGAGCGGAAGCCCAGTGGGAGGAGTTAAGGCTCCCTGGAGATTCCAGCTGTGGGGAGGAGCAGAGGGACCAGTAAGGCTGAGGCAGGCCTGGGGAGGGCAGGCACGGGGTCCCCGAGAGAGCTCTGGGTGCCTGGCAGAGGAGGAGAGCCCAGGTGCCTCTTGCCTCAGTTTCCCCATTTGTGAAATGGGAAGATGCTCCTCCCGCCCTTGCCTTCCCCCCCTGTGGAGCCTAGAGAGGAGGGCTGAGATGAAGCCCAACAGGCACCTTGGACCCCGGGGAGGGGAGCCCTGGCTTAATGCAAGGATCATATTCATGTAACGAGTTGACTGTACTGCACAGGCAGCGGGGCTCAGAGAAGCATCCAGCCTTCCAGGGAGAGAGAGAGCTGGCGAGAGCGATAGTGCTGGCAAAGGAGGCGAGGGAGCGTCGGGAGGGTTTTACCGAGATAGGAGGGGAGAAAGCGGAGGCTACTATGGGTGGGGGGCGGGGGGGAGCAGAGCTGCTCCTGATGCCTCGATAGGGCCTTTGAGCTAGAAATCGGGCCTTCCTCGGGGAGAGACCTATAGGACGTGTGAAAAGCAGAGGGAGGAAGCTAAGACAAGGAGATAACTGGCGAATTGGGCATCTCTAACTGGTCCCCGCCCCTCTGAGGACCTCGGGAGTGGGGATTTGGGGGAGGTGAGAGACCGCAGCTGGAAATCAGACAGACCCAGTCCACCTCCCTCTTGCTTACCCCATGATGTCACTCAGCCCCTTAGCCCCTCTGAATCCCAGAGAAACGAGGGCACCCAAGGGGGTGCTTGGGACATGCTGGCACCCACCTATTCCCGGCCACGTGGCTCTCTGCCCTCCTACAGATGAGTGCACAGGTCAGAGGCCGTATGCGACCCTACCAGGGTATAGAGGAGGAAACCGAGGCACTGAGAGGACAAAAAGACCAGCTGATTCCAGAGCTCGTGTTCCCAGCTGCTAGTTACTCTCGGGTCCAG
>NW_006776785.1:0-367 GCF_000442215.2 Lipotes vexillifer
AATGTGCCCGTCCACACACCTACAGCTAGTCTCTCGTTGGTTCTCCTCATTCCTGTCCATCTTCCGCAGAAACTGCAAAGTGTACCCAACAGGAGGTTAAAGGCACTGACTCTGCAAGTGTGGAGAGTGTCAGGAAAGCGTCTTGAACGGCCAACACAAGTTCCAGGGCATGTAAACTGAGATGCATTTCAGGAACGTTGCCCGATCGCACGTTGAACCATACTCTGGGTTTCCCATGCATGTCTTAGCGGAAGGAAGAATTCCTGAAACCTGGGGAGTTGGGACCCATGGAATGGGTACCACTCAGTATGAATTCAAAGGGGCTGCCTTTGCTCTCTAAACCTCACCATTCATATCAGCCTCTAGT